>NC_092638.1:60247811-60619061 GCF_039555335.1 Amphiura filiformis
CGTCTGTAAGAAAAGGTCAACATTTTCAAAAAAATTCCTGAAAAATTATTTCTATTTCTGATTAGAAATGTCATAAAATGTTATCGAAAGAAGTACATAGCAGCATTCCAGTGTTTGATTTAATATTTTACAGAAGTGTTATATAGAGAAGATTTTTTATTAATTTAGACATATAAGTTAAAGAAGCAAATTTGTGACATACACAGCCAAGTAACGCGTGAAACGAGATATCATTAGATATGAGAAAATTGTTTTATTAATCTGCCTGCGAGACATAAAAATAGATTTAGATCAGAAATGTGCAAGATAGAGAAGTAAGTCCTGGTTATTAGACATAGATAGTCTTAACTGCTCATAAATTGCAAATTGGAATGGTCTCAAATGAATAGTGAAAATTGTTGATGGTGATGGGGGATAGTCTGTTTGTCGATTTGATTTCCATCTATAGGTCGGGTGCCAGTCAATCTTCTTCGTTCACCAAAAAAGTATTAGGGTTGGTGTGCTCCCAATATTGTTCTTGGGATATTCAAAACATTTAAACAGAGAAAAAAAGGAAAGGTCTATATTATTTAAAGCATAATATATAACAATCATATGAAAGGAAATCTACGTGCTTAGAGACCTTTATAATACTCCTTATGTAGTCTTGTTGTCATGTTGTTGAATATTATGAAATTTAATAACTTGTTGTTCAAAATAAAACTATTAAAAGAGTTTAATTTTAATAACAACCACAGAAAGGTTGAACGTGGCTAATAAAACCTGCCATTTTAGTTAAAAATACTTCTAATAATTGATGTTTAGGACTCAAGATTTAACATTAAATAATCAAACTCTTTTTTTTAATAAGCAGGCATTTTGACACTTATATTATGTAAATGAATATTTTATTTTGTGTGGGTTAATGATCTCTTGGTCGTATCTATGAGTACAATAAGATTCAGCACTCATCAAAAGGGGCTGACAAAACGTCTTCATTTCTTATATTAAATCGAAATGTCATTGCAAAATACATTACGCTCAGATCATCACACGTCTTTTCAGTCATTCGCTGATAAAAGTGAATTGATTTAGTACCCGTCAACGGAAATTAAGCATTCAGATATTTCTGTCATCTCATTCTCAGATTAATCAAAATTACCACAATACTGTTTAATATTTAGCGGAATGTTATCAGATTTACCATATATCGGTCACGGTTTTCACGGAGCGACAAAAAAACCCTAGGTTTACTATCTTTTCCCAAGTGCGTTTCTTTGTTTGAACCAGATCTTATATCTTGATTCAATTTACATACCCTGAGCAGTTTGCATAAGAGTCATGATAGATGTCCCTATGCTAGTTGTATATCTTCCACCATAATTCATACTTCAAGCTGTGGATTCTTGTATAATGATGGATTTAATACCCGAAATTATTGGGACAAATTAAGACCATTTACCGATTTTAACTCTATTAATAAAAAGTTCTTTCTATTGTAAAGAAAGTGGGCCGATAGGTTTGTATGCGGTCCTTGTACGTTTTTCTTTGTAGTAGTGAGTTTATTTAGTGAAATAAATACGGTTTTTATTGTGCTATCTTGGTTTACCAGGAGAATCCATGACAGGAATTTACACAGGACACATTGATGTATATTGACGTTTTACCCGTCATCCAGTCTCATCTCTTCGTAAACAACAAAGTGCAAAATATCTGCCTAGAAATGCTGCGTTGTCAAGGCAACAGTCCACAGGTAGAGGGTTACCATCTAGTGCGACATGACATGGTAATACAGAAGGGATTTTGCGTCAAGATCGAGGCGGAATACGACATTTAGAGCAATTTCAACGGAAGCCATGAACTTTTTCTTACTTAGGGACCGATCGTTATTTACGGCAGGGGGGGGAATGGGTGTTTTGGCAAAAATATCGACAAAAATTTCGCATTCCCCCCCTCGCGTCCGCTCAAAATTTTCGCGTTCCCCCTTGTTTTCCCAATTTTCTCCATTTAAAATTTAACAATCCCCCTCCTGCTTCAACTAAAAATTTCAGATTCCCCCCTCAAGATCACAAATAAATTTCGTGTTTCCCCCTAAATTTACCCATTCCCCCCCTGCCATAAATAACGATCGCTCCCTTAGGCTGTTTTAAAAATCTGAGCTTTGTCAGGTTTTCTTACGTACGTCATAGCTTGTCTTTTTGTTCCCATGTCTAAGGTTTTTTGTGATAGTAAAATGCAAAGCCACGTTCAACGCTCAACTTCAAAGTATGAATATTCATGAGCTGTCACTATTTCCCGGACCATGTCAAATCACCAGTTGCTGGGAGGAAATCAGTAGTAACACTTACACCATTTGCCCTAAACTTCTACGTTCAACAATTCACTATGTCTATATGGGCTGCACTTTCAGGCGAGGTTTTTCTTCGTTTGTGAAAAATGTTTCTCCACTTGATTCTTGAGCTTGATTCACACTTCTATGCTACAAAACAAGTCCGTAGGAACACTTGTGACAGCCTATGAATATATTAGCTGGAGTACAATTTCACAAACAGTAATCTAGTGGGGGAATTATGTCCCTAACATTACAAGAAATTTGTACCTCATGGGATTGTCTCAGACATCATGTTATGCATTGTTTACCATCTAATAGCTTCATTAGGTAGATCGCCACAACTGTGCGATTACTTGATTAGATTTAACTCTTCATAGGTGAATATAGAAACACATCTCAGTGGAATACTTATTGATTGGAAATTGTTAGCCACAGGGAAGATTGTTGAAGATATAACAAAATATGATGGCATATGTGGATTATGTGTGCCAAGCATATTATATCGACGGGTAATTAAAGTTGAATTAAAGCTATAATTTTCTTAATGTAAACCATGGCAGCTACTATTTGAAATATTATTGTTAAAAAAGGTTAGACTTTTTATTTTCAGTAAATGCGGTGTACTGTCCATTATAGTATACATTAGTAAGTATACTACGCCAAGAAAGTATCCTTACACTTGGAAAAATAATCACAATTTCAAAACTGAACCATATTGGGGTAAAATTTTTTTTTTTAATAGATGCACTATCTAATCCGGCACATTTTGACACGCCATTGAATCCAATGTGACTTCAAGAAGCAAAGTTACAAGCATTTGATTAGACGAAGGTCCAGTTTTAAAAGTGACACGCTGGCCTATTCAAAACTCCGCGGACTAGACATTTGGTTTGAGAGTGGTAAATGGCTAATTTTTGTGTGCCTTTAATTTAAAACAAAAGGAACAAAAGAAAACTGAAACAAAAGAGCTGACAAATAAAATGCAAGTTATAATAAGTACAGAGAAGTAAAAACTGAAATAATACTGCTTTAAATAAAGTTTCATTGAAGAAACTGTGTAGTCTCTTTGTTGCGCTTGTTGGAATCTTTTTGCGCTTGGTATAGGCCAATTTGTCACTTTTAAAACTGGACCTTCGTCTATTCAATTGCTTGTAACTTTACTTCTTGAGGTCACATTGGATTCAATGTGGTGTCATAATGTGCAGGATTATACAGTGCATCTATTACAAATACAAATTTACCCCAATATGGTTCAGTGTTGAAATTGTGATTATTTCTCCAAGTGTACGGATACTTTCTTGGCGTAGTATATTTTAGTTGTTTTTATAGTTGAACTTAATAGTAGTTTGACAGAAACTAATGTGCTTTCCATGAGTTTACATTATGGTGCTTATCAGTATTCGTCAAAACTGAAATGCATCAGCTGACGAATGGCAATTGCTGACAACGGTTATTAAATATCACCCAAAATTCCAATACATTTGATAATAACAGAACAATGTTGCATAAAGTCGAAATTGTGCCCCCCACAAAGCTCAAATTCAGCCTCCCTAAATCCGCTATTTTAGACAAAATGGTTATAGTGGTGTACAATTGTGTTTGGAATGGGATTATTAAATGCATTATAAGCATAATTCGCCATAAATGGGTCAAAAAGTTCATTTTTCTTAAAATACCAAATCATCACAGATTTAACACGGAAAAACAGTGGCATCACAGATTTATTGCAGTGAATGTCACTCTGATGCAATACAGTCAACCGCAATAACGCAAGTGTGAACAGAGTTCAAAGACCCTACTATTGTCACCGGATGTTTTTGCTAAGATCAAACGAAGGCCTAATAGTGCTCAGCACTATGTCGAGTCGTGCGATTTCGATGTTAAAAGCAAACTTTCACTTGATTTTGTCTCTTGTGGGGGTAAATAATGGGAAAAAAGATGTTTCCATTTTTTAATTTCGTGGGAAGTGGTCAAATCCAAGATGGCCGCCAAAATCCTATAAAACTGACTGACACATGCACAAAAAGCTATATATCACTCTTAAAATATGCCAAAATGTAAATTTAAAGTACTGGAACTATGTAGCCTTGTGTCAGATACTCAAAGAAAGATTTAATATTTCGGGGTAACTGGTAAAATCCAAGATGGCCGCCAAAATCATATAAAACTGACAGACACATGCAAAAAAGCTACATATCGCTCTCAAAATATGTTTAGAATGTCAATTTCAAACACTGGAACTATGTAGCCTTGTGTCAGACACTCAAAGAAACATTTAATATTTCGGGGTAAGTGGTGAAATCCAAGATGGCCGCCAAAATCTTGTAAAACTGGCTGACACATGCAAAAAAAGCCACATATCTCTCTCAAAGTATGCTCAAAATCTAAATTTCAAACACTGGAACTATCATTGTGTCAGGTACTCAAAGATATATTTAATATTCTACCATTATGATTACTATTCAATATGGCGACCAATATGGCTGCTTATATACTGCTTAAATGTATATGAGTTTGTTTTTATGATCACGTTTCCAAGTGTATAATTATGTCTTTGAACCAAAAGCACAATGTTTTACATAACCAGACCCCATGCCAGGTCCAAGATGGACGGCATATCAGATACAGTACCTACTCATGGCACTAGTACATGGTTATTCACCACTAATAGGCCTGGGCGATGCATGGAAATGATGAACTATTTGTTTGCGTGGCATCTGAAAAGACTGTTTAAAATCACTGTAATTGACTAAGTGATATAGCCAAAAAAGTACATTTTGGGTTTTGATTCTTCGAAATGGTATATTTTTCTCATTATATGACACTTTTTAGCATATATTACTAATAGGCCTGGGCGATGCATGGAAATGATGAACTATTTGTTTGCGTGGCATCTGAAAAGACTGTTTAAAATCACTGTAATTGACTAAGTGATATAGCCAAAAAAGTACATTTTGGGTTTTGATGCTTCGAAATGGTATATTTTTCTCATTATATGACACTTTTTAGCATATATTCGCCCTATCTAATTAATTGTAACTTTCAGCTTCAAGGGCACAATGCCATTTTGTTTGCGGTTCAGTGCATTTAAACAAGAAAAGTCGCATTTCAACCTATGTTGAGTTTTTGATCATTTGGGATCTAAATCATCTAGTTTCACCTGAAATTGGTGGCGTTTAACTATATATATTATCTGTGAGAGTTCTGAATTTGAGAAAATTCCACCCGAAATCAGCCATTTTCCCATTGACAACAATGTAATGGGTTTAGGGGTTTAGACAGCGTTATCCTAGATTCAACCAATTTGTCAACTTGATCCTTTCGCATGATTTTTTCCCATGTATTGATCGTCCAACCCGTGTGGTTCGCAATCGGCATGGCGTGATTTCTTACTCATTAATCGACAATATATTCACCAACGATGTCTCAAGTAAACATAAGTCTGGCATCACTATTACAGATCTCACTGATCACTTCCCAATCTTCACTATTTCAAAGGGCGCCAGGTTCAATTCGCCACCCAAACCAACTGTCAAACGAGTCAGGCAACTCAAGCCTAATAACATCAAAGGCCTCAATAACGCCCTTTCTCTAACTAACTGGCATCTTGTGTATGATACTGATGACCCTGAGGTAGCTTACAATATGTTTAATGATAAATTACTTACTTTACTCGATATTCATTGTCCTATGAAAACACTAAATCTAACAACCGTAATAATCCAAAAAAGCCCTGGGTCACAAAAGGCCTGATACAATCTATTAAAACTAAAGATAAATTATACAAAAAATTTATATCTAAACCCACTGATGATAATAAAACTAAATATACTAAATATAGGAACCACCTTAATAGTCTCCTCCGAATTGCCAAAAGATCATTTTTCACCAAAGAAATTGAGCTCCATAATAATAACATGAAAAAGATGTGGTCTACTTTGAACAGTCTACTTGGGAGAAACAAACATTTTAAACTCCCTGATTTTTTCACTGATAGCTCTGGTGCCAAAATCACCAATCCACATGAAATTGCCACCAAATTCAACGAGTTCTTCACCAACATTGGAACTAACCTTGCTGATAAAATTCCATCTCCTGACAGGGATTTTCAGGCTCGATCCACGCCTTCCATAATGAACAGCATTTTTCTATCTCCAACAACACCAGATGAACTAACTAAATTATGTGCAAAATTAAACTCTACACCAAAATTACCAATTATCTTGATAATAGGCTCCATACAGTTGGTATTTTCCTAGACCTTAGCAAAGCCTTCGATACACTTAACCATGAAATTCTCTTAAATAAACTTGACACTTATGGTATTAGAGGCACTGCTAATAATTGGATACGCAGCTATCTTAATAACAGAAAACAATATGTAGTTTTCAATCAGATTTCCTCTGATATGACATCTGTCACATGTGGTGTACCACAGGGATCGATATTGGGCCCACTTTTGTTTTTAATTTATATTAATGACCTTCCTCTTTGTTCCAACAATGCGGACTTCGTCATATTTGCCGATGACACCAATATTCTTTTTCACATAAAGATCAAAACTCCTTGAAACTCTAGTTAACAATGAACTAGTAACCATTTCGAACTGGTTTAAACTAAATAAACTTTCCTTAAATATCAAAAAAACTAATTTCATGATTTAAAAAAATAAATACAGCAATATTCATAACAAAGATATTAAAATTCTCATAGATAATCATATTTTAGACAAAGTTCACACAACTAAATTTCTAGGCATATTAATTGATGACGATGTTTCATGGAAATCTCACACTTCCAATGTATCCAAAATGGTCTCTAAATATAATGGTATTATCCGTAAGGTTCGCCCCTATCTACCTCAGGAATCATTACATACACTTTATAACACCTTTGCACACCCCTACTTATCCTACTGCAACATTATCTGGGCTGACAAAAATAATTCCCATATAAATTCATTATTCCTTATACAAAAAAGAATTATTCGGACATGCACCAACTCTCTTTGGCTTGCCCATACAGACCCGCTTTTTAAACAACTCAATACTCTTAAGGTGCAAGATATTTATTTCCATCAACTCGGAACATTTATGTTCCAATACCACCACAATCTCCTCCCAAAAGATTTGTCCATTAAGGAGTTTTTAGAACTAACAAAAGTATTCACCATCACCATACTAGGCAAGCCAATGATTTCCACGTTAAAATGTCCAATACCAAATTGGCTGATAATATAATTAGTATTCAAGGAGTCCTTTATTGGAACTCACTTCCCCAGTCTATCAAATCTTGTAGTTCAGTGCCATCTTTCAAATCCAACTCTAAAAAAATCCTCATCAGCACATATGTACAACACTGATTAGTCTACACCTGCAGTTGTTGTTTTTGTTTGGTTTTTCCTTCTCATTTTTCAGGATCTACTTGCATAAAATTAATTCAGTATATATGTTCCACAACAAATCGGACCCGTTTGTCTGTCTGTTTGTATTGTTCCAGTCTTTAGTTATTATTATTATTACTTTGTTATATTAAAAATAAGCTATTTGATAAATTTTGTTAGCTCGCTTTGCCTTGTATGCAGATTATCACTTTTGCATTTCATTGTTCTTGCTCTGCAGAACTATACACCATTTACCATGTTAATTTATCGTTCCATTAAATATGTAGATTTAATTTACAAAATATTGCATTAAATATAGTTACCTGCTATGTAAGTTATAACTTAGCTCATTATATAGACTCGTTGCAAGTGCACGTGCAATCATGTGCTTATGCTTTCACCCGGGCTAATTTTTACATTTTTGTTATTATTGTACCGTAATACTTATGCCATGCCTGAACTGTTTTATATTATAATGGGATTTTACAACCCTTTTACACCTACTGTGTAGGTTTGGTTGTTATTTTCACCATCACTACTCATTGATTTATAATTGAAAGCACAGCTCTTGTGATAATTAGTTTATACCTAACCCACAAGGCATATATCTTGCTATTGTATTTATTATTATTCTAAAATTTAAAGTCTAAAGTTTATCATAATTATTTAATACTAACTTCTGTAAAGGGTGCCACAACAACACGCTCTGCGTTCAGTGGCATCCTCATCATTTCACCATATCATTCGATGTTTGTAAAAGCTTTTTTATATTGTATTTATTTAATGGATGAATTTGATGAAATAAAACTGAACTGAACTGAACTGAACTGATTCATGCATTATCCTAGATTCACCGTACCTTATCTGGGGTTGGGCGCCTTATCTGGGGTTTAGACTGCATTATCCTAGATTCAGGTCCCTTATCTGGGGTTAGAGCGCCTCATCTTGGTTTAGATGCCTTATCCGGGATTTAGACTACCTTTATATATAGGGGTTGTGTTCCTTATCTAGAGTTTAAGGTGCCTTATTTGGGGTTCGGCGCCTTATCTGGGGGTTTAGATGCCTTATCTGGAGTCTAGACTGTGTTATCCCCAGTTAGCATCCCTTGTCAGGGGTTAGATAGATTTATTATTATCTTTTCACTCATTACATGATACAAGAAAAATACATAAGAATAATACATTATAAAGATATAAATAATAATACAAATATAATAATTATGGAAATGCATAATACAACGATGAGTGAAGGAATTACAGTAAAGGCCCAAAGGCCTGTAGCTCTGTAACCCCTTGATACAGGTATATGGCATTTATTTGACATGGCAGCAGGTTGGTAGACAACAAAATGCCGAGTCCAACCAACCAGCTGTCATGTCCATCAATGACATATCCTATGTTAACATTTAAGGAAAAAACAAAGAAAAACAAAATGCACATATCAAAACTAATTATTGAAGTAAATTAATGAAATTAGTGAACAAAATATTGGTGAGGTACACATGATTGAAAGACTAAGAATAGCTTTGCATAAGATGTTGTTTATACTTTTTCCGGAATTGCTTCACTGATGACGAGCACTTGATATCAGAATCAATAGCATTCCAAAGCTTTATACCTGCATATTTAATAGATTTCTCACAAAAGACTTTCTTGACTCGAGGTAAGATGAGATTGTTTCTATATCTAGTGTTTATAGCGTGAATTTCAGAGTGCTTTGTAAAAAGGTCGTCAAAAACATTGGGTAATAAGCAATTTGTATGTTTATACATGAATGTCCCAAGCTCTAGAGCGTACATATCTTTGATGCTTAAAGTATTATATTTAAGTAACAGAGGATTAGTTCTAGATCTGTAATTACTGTTACTAATAATACGCAATGCTCTTTTTTGAATTTTAAACAGATTATGAATATATGAAGAGCAGGCACATCCCCATGCTAAAATACTATAATTCATGTACGGCAAGACTAACGAACAATATAATGTATACAAAGCTTCAATGGGTAGAAAATGTTTAACTCTGTTAATAACGCCGACATTTCGAGAACAAGTTTTAATGACATTTACAATATGCTCCTTCCAAGTAAGATTTTGATCAATTTGAAGGCCTAGAAACTTTGTGCTGGTGACTCTTTCAAGAGGGGTGACTTCACTATCATTTGAGTCAAGACAAAGATGTAGAGTATAGTCAGAGCATGTATTTTTACCACTGCCAAGTAACATGTAGTTGTTTTTTTTGGCGTTTACAGATAGTTTGTTTACTTTAAACCATCTGTCTATATGAGTAAGCTCTTTATTCATTACTGTTTCTACATCCTCAAGTTGGCTGTGTGAGAAAAACAAGTTGGTATCATCTGCAAAGGATATAACATCGAGAGAATTTGTAACGAGATGGATATCATTCACATACAGAATAAAGAGCAGTGGCCCCAATATTGACCCCTGAGGCACGCCACAAGTGATATTTTTGCTCTCTGATGAAACACCATTGTAAGTTACAAACTGTTTTCTGTTACACAGATAGTCTTTAAACCAGTCATAACATACACCTCTAAAGCCATAATGGTATAGTTTACTAAGAAGTATTGAGTGATCAATTGTATCGAACGCTTTCGATAAATCCAGGAAGATACCAGCAGTAAATTTGTTTTCATTTACTGCGTCCGTAATTTTATTCACCAAATCTATCACTGCCATATATGTACTGTGGTTCTTTCTAAAACCATATTGGCGCTTATACAAAATGCTATGTGTATCTAAGTATGATACAGATCTGTTGAATACAAGACGTTCAAGAATCTTTGATAGAATGGGTAAAACAGAAACAAGACAGCTTATTTGGGATTTAGACTGCATTATCCTATATTTCATCTCTTATCTGGGGTTAGGGTACCTTATCTGGAGTTTAGACTGCCTTATCTGAGGTTTACGTCCCTTATCGGGGGTTAAGGCGCCTTATCTGGGTTTAGATGCCTAAAGAATGGATATGGGATTTAGTCTGCCTTATCTATGGTTTACATCCTTTAATTGGGGTTAAGGCGCCTAATATGGGGTTTAAATGCTGCATCTGGGGTTTAGACTGTGCTATCCTAGGTTTACGTCCCTCATCTGAAGTTAAGGCGCCTTATCTGGGATTTAAATGCCTTCTCTGTTGTTTACGTTCCTTATCTGGTGTTAAGGCGCCTTATCTGGGGTTTACACTGCCTTATCTGGGGTTTATGTCTCTTATCTGGGGTTAAGGCGCCCTA
Organism: Amphiura filiformis; assembly: GCF_039555335.1. Classification (NCBI taxonomy): domain Eukaryota; kingdom Metazoa; phylum Echinodermata; class Ophiuroidea; order Amphilepidida; family Amphiuridae; genus Amphiura; species Amphiura filiformis. Next base: position 60,258,755 of record NC_092638.1, read on the forward strand.
TCTGGGGTTTAGATGCCTTATCTAGGGTTTACGACCCTTATCTGGGGTTAACGATCCTTATCTGAAGTTAAGGCACGTTATCTGGGATTAAGATGCCTTATCTGTTGTTTACGTTCCTTATCTGGTGTTAAGGCGCCTTATCTGGGGTTTAAACTGCCTTATCTGTGGTTTATATCTCTTATCTGGGGTTAAGGTGCCCTATCTGGGGTTTAGATGCCTTATCTGGGGTTTACGACCATTATCTGGGGTTAACGATCCTTATCTAGAGTTAAGGCACCTTACGTGGGGTTTAGATGCCTTATCTGTGGTTTATGTTCCTTATTTAGGGTTAAGGCACCTTATTTGGGGGTTGGACTGCTTTATCTGGAATCTTATGTCCCTTAATCTGGGGTTACGGCGCCTTATCTGGGATTTAGATACCTTATCTGGGGTTTAGACTGCGTTATGCTAAGGCACAGGTCTTGTGCTGTTTTAGATTATTCCAATGGATTTCTAGACCCTGTAAACATGGGTATAGACACCAGCATCATACTTCTAGGACTTTCTGCACCCGAGATATAGCCAAATTAATTTTCACTGGCGGCCATTTTGAAATTTTGGCAGCCATCTTGGAATGATAAGCTCTAGGCTTTTGTAAATTACCGGGGTACTCTATTGGATTCCTTGACACTGAAAACATGGGTATAGATATCAGAATGTGTTACTGGGTGCCTCTCTGACCAAGTTATGGTGATTTTAAGGGATTTTGGCGGCCATCTTGAAAAACGCCCTCTACCAAGAGTTCCCCACACTTTTCAATGGTGCAGACTCTTCTCATTTTATTAAGATTATTCAAATCTATAAAGAAACACCTTCAAAACTTCTTGTACTCAACCCGAGAAGGGGACTTCCATTCTGTACCATACTAAAGCGCAATTTATGAGTAAAATATGGCAAATTTTCAGTCACGGCGGCCATCTTGGATTTTAGGGACCAAACGGTCTTTAAAAAAATGGAAACATGTTTTATTTCAATCTTTGCCTTCCAATGCAATGAAATCAATTGAGAAATTGCTTTTAACAAAGAAATCGCACGACTTACCCTTTGTTCAACATAGTGCTGTGCACTATAAGATGGCCTACTCCATCAAACCCTGTAACAGGTCGCCAGACACATTTTTGAGTTGTAATTTCATGGTATTTGATTGTGGGATTAAGTGGACTTTCAAATCCTTGAAAGTACATATTAAAAAGAGGTTTATATAATCCATAATTAAGAGTTGAACTAGGATAATCCATCTTCAAACCTGAGTAAAGCAGAAAACTAATTGCCACATTTCAGAATAGCAATTAGGCACAAGTACAATGGTATCATTTACAAAATTATCCATATCTTGAAAAGTATTGATGCTATTTATATAACGTTGGTATCATTTTAAAGCGCATTGTCTAGTGCTTCATTTATATTCAAATCATGAAATGTCAAAATGCGACATGTTTCTGGTTTTTTGTCAGAGTGGGTCACAATAATTATAAAAGGGCAAGTAGGTGCTCAGACAACAGTAATATAATTTTCATTTTAACATTGTACACGCTTCCTCAAGATGGTTTAAAAGCCCACAACTGCAATTGAACACAATAAGAGTGCTATCAACAAGCTTTCAATAAAGTAAAGTAGTCTGTTTTGAAATGCGGTTAAAACATCGCAGACATAAGGAACTGTATCAGGCAAAAGAGAAAAACATTAAATGAAAGGGTTCCATACCATTAATTATGAACCTGGTTTATGTCTGATAATTAAATGACCGACTATTTTTGTAAGCCACAGGATCACAAAAAGCTGTTGAAAATGTCTTTAAAAAGTATGGTAAAAATTGCTTCGCCCCTCTCGACCTGCCAAAAATCGCACCATCTTTGCCTGTCGAATATTGCTGCCAACAAACATTCCCCCCACAGTCTGTCAACAAATCCCCCTGCACACGCCAAAAGTTTGGTAACCTAAATGAATAACGTTTTGTTTGCTTTTGATGTGTTTTGATGTATTTATTTTGTTTATAGAAATTATTAAAGAAGTCATAGTATTTGCCAAAAATATCATGTTACCATTTGACGTGCCAAACATATTTCGTGACCCCCTTTCTTTCTCGTCACTTCTGCTTGCCCCCATTTTACCTTACCCCAGGGCTCACCGCAATATCTCTACGATTAGCATGATTAGTATCTATTCAGACGTAAGAACAGCCTCAATCCTTTCATCTGACCTCGATTATCAGATCGTCATATCATTTACTCTTCTATTTGCTTAATATTTCAGGAAAGAGATGTAGGACGTTTATATAATTACCCAGTTATTCGCTGCCACACATGGCAATTAGAATGTCAATATTTTGACATGACTTGTATGTCTTACTTCCTTTTATTGGACGGCTCGCTAGTCTTTATTTTCGGAAATTCTTTTTTCAGGAAATTAAGCTTTTGAAAGTGAAATGTTTCAAATGTCATATAAACAACAGCTCATGGTCAGTAGAAGAGAAAAGACATTTAATATTGGGAAGCTTTATTGAAGCATGTCACATTAAATGCCTCATGAAATGATATTTAAATTGCACATTTTGTATAAAGATGCAAAGTTCGATATTGTACAAATAAATATCCTCCCCCCTACAATTGTATACAAGATGACGCACGTAATATTAAAAAGTTACTGAGCAACAGGTGATATTACGCTTTGTCATTTAAATTATTTTTTAAAACTTTAAAAAGTATTCTATTACCTCCACGACCCATTATTCAAAATCGCGCCCGGTGATTTGTTGAAACGCGTCACGTGAGAGCCCATTATTCTGCAATAATGGGTCAAGCGCCGTAACACATTCTACGCATAGCATTACGCTTGGTGACGCGTGGAATATTTTCGCTATACGCGCTGTCACTTACGCGTACGCGCTCCACCTTGAAGTAAACAACTTAAAATATTTGTGCCAAAAAATGATATTTTCTCTTTAAATCGCACTTTTTTCTGTTTTCACTTTCTTGGAGCAAAACCAAACAGTCAGTAAAAACTCGGCAGTAAAAACGTTTAAATAATGGGTTCGGCTGCGCCTCACCCATTATTTACATTTTTACTGCCTCGGACACATTATTTGCGTGTAAAGGATAACGCATTTCTATTTATTTCTTAAACAAAATGTTAAATCCGGAATGCGCCTTAAATATCACCAAATCAACAGCCTTTCATTGATAAAACCATCCAAAATGAATGGATGGATGGACGAATGAATGATTGAATGAATGAATGAATGAATGAATGAATGAATGAATGAATGAATGAATGAATGAATGAGTGAATGAATGAATGAATGAGTGAGTGAATGAATGAATGAATGAATGAATGAATGATTGATTGATTGATTGATTGATTGAATGAATGAATGAATGAATGAATGAATGAATGAATGAATGAATGAATGAACGAACTAATGAACGAATGAATGAATGAATAAGGAATATCCCCGAAAGCATCAGCAAAAGATTGTCAAATATATCGTCCACCGAAGATATCTTTAATGCCGCAACTCCACCATACCAGGAAGCCTTAAAGAAGAGTGGATACAATTACGAACTGAAATACAACCCTGCTGGCCAAAATAGCAATCAGCAAACAAATAAACACAGACGTAAACGGAACATTACATGGTTGAATCCGCCGTACAGCGATACCGTTTCTACCAATGTTGGAAAGAAGTTTCTCAGCCTACTAGATAAATGTTTCCCTCCAGATCACCAGCTCAACAAGATTCTAAATAGAAACACCGTAAAGATAAGTTATAGTTGCATGCCCAACATGCAGCAACTTATATCAGGACACAACAAAATGTGCTGCAATCTGCGAAAACATCTTTGGCTCCGACACAAAACACCACTAATTGCAACTGCAAAAACAAATTGTGCCCTCTTGATGGAAATTGCCTGACATCGAGAGTAATATATCAAGCGACGGTCACAAGGGCAGACAACCGCAAGGAAGAGACATATGTTGGACTTACAGAAGGCCCATTTAAAACAAGATTCAATGTCCATAACAGTACCTTCAAAAATGTAAATCAAAGATACGCCACCGCTCTGAGCAACTACATCTGGAACCTTAATGATCAGAAAGTATCATATTCCATCAAATGGAGAATTATTGCTAAAAGTAAATCGTACTCTACCAGCAGCAAAAAATGCAATCTATGCATTACTGAGAAATACTTTATTATAACTAAACCACAAATGTCAACCTTGAACCACAGAAACGAACTAGCAAGTGGCTGCAGGCATAGAAAAAAACATTTACTGTGTAACTATAAATAAGTCGCTCTTTTAGCATGTTTAGCAATAAGTAGGCCCAGACATGGATACGCACTTAAGACGCGTATTGTGTTGCGCAACTTTAAGATACGCGGTTGCGTTAATTCCTCTTGCGCGCGCATCAAAACTCAAGACATATTCTTTGTCATTTACACATTGCAACTGACGAGTGTGGATGGGTCAAACCATCCATACGAAACAAATTTGTATTGCGATGTGATAATTTCACTAATAATAATATATTTCGCTCCTATATTTTATAGTTGAGCACTGTATCTAATGATGGTTTCACTATAATTTCTTACTATAATTAATTAATTAATTAATTAATTAATAGTTCTACATTATAAATCCTATTACAATTAAAAGCCATTTTCGGTATAATCCACATACTTAACTATAGGTATTTATGGTTTACCACGAAATGAATAATTGTACTTAAAATTCAATACAAGAGGCCCGGACAAGAGGTTCCAAATGTGGTGATTTTTTTCTCATTGTGCCTTAGCTGGTTAATAGGGGCAGATATTAGCCAATGTACCTGTTAATATCAGTTCAATATGTTACTAGATTGATATATGGTTTTAATGTGTTCTGGTTCTATAGCACAACACAAAAGTTTAGATTTGATTTGAAAGTTTAAGACATATTTTGTATCATAAACACGATGTGCTCAATATCTCCGAAGAATACCGAAAGCCAAAACATCTGTTGGTAAAAAACGTGAAAAACTGCAGCAAATTGTCAATAATGTTTGCTTCTTTATTATTGATTGCACGCAAGTTGATATACTGCATTAAGCGTACAAACCAATCTTAAGAATGGCGCAATACCAGCAAACTAGAAGCGTATAAACATGTACGTCAATACACCAAAGAGAACAACAATGTTTTTCTTATGTATGATGTTCGCAGTTCAAATCCACTAAAGACACAATTGTAAGCGATTCCGATTCACTTACGATCGATACAACTCCTTACGAGTGTTGTAAAAATCGAATACAGAAAAAAGAATTAAATGGGTTTTCAGTTCGTCAAGTTATTTTTGTCATATTGTGAAGAGTCAGTCCACTTACTCTATAATGTGAACTGGTTTTTAGTTTCATAAAAGAAATCAAATACTAAAATCTCGGAAATTTGTCTGAAGAGTCTGCACAAAATACATTTCTAAATTCGAGCGTTGTTTTGCATTTGTAAGGACATGGATGTTTTGAAAGAAAATGTAGGTATCGATTTAGCTTAAAAGGGTATATACAAACAAATAAAAGTCATAATGGTATCCTCCTGATCGGCAAGATATCTGACTTAGACAAGAAGAGAATATATCTTAAACATAGCACAGTGGGAAATTAATGTTTATGTTATGGATGTTGGTATTCAAATTTTAGATAATTAACTTTCATTAAAGTGCAAATGCAATTTGAATCCTAATGCTGACTTCGTAGCTGAAAGCAGTTATAACATTTATTAGAGGGCGGTTTTCCTATTCAGCCGTTTGATCACGCAAGTCCAAAGTCTACTCAGTTGATTAAAAAAAACGCCATCTGCATATGGCAACCCCACTAACTTAATGTCGTAAAGGCAACTTTCTTTCAAGGGGAACATTAGACGAAAATGCCAAAAATGGGATAAGAAGTTTTGAAAAAATATCAGGTGGTTAGCAACCCACAGGGGGAAGACTTCTCACAAGGGAAAGTTGTCCCCTTCTATCACACATTTGAACTAACTACATCTATGCATACTTTACAAAAAAAATCAGGAAAACACAAGAAAACCCGACAAGTTAACTTTTGATTAACTTATATGACGGATTTAATTTTACTATAATTAAAGCACTTTATGCTTTCACGTGGTATTTTATTACACCATTGGGCATTGCAATCATGCAAAAAGTAGAAATTTGAGAAAAAATTTAAGGCGTCGCTGTGGAGCAAATAACATATTAAAGGTCACAAATATGGTGAACCACGCGATTTTTGTTTACTTTAACAATGCGTAATGATCACAATTGTTGTTGCTCCGATTAAAATAAATATACTGTTAGTTTTTTTTTATTTGTTAAGATTTTCACACGTTTTCTAGAAGCATATTTTGCCTACCCTTAAGGTCAAAATACACCATTGTTATTTTCAATTCCCACTATCGTGTAGTAATTGCCCGTTATTGTCTGCTGCGTAGTGAAGTCAGACTATACAAAACGTATACACACTTATGGTAATCAATGTGAACGAGGATGTTAACACATACAGGATATACCCAGTCCACTTAGGCAGATGTTGCATGTGTATGTAGAGCACAGTTTAATTGATCTAAAAGGAGCGTATAAACTATTGCTTAAAGTGACTCTGATCCTCTCAATAAGATGTAAAATAAACAGTAAGTTTTAACAGAGAGGATTTTAAAATGTAAATTGTAGACATTTATCAACGTCTTGATACTATCAAAATGCAGATCAACAACGATATCGCTCCTTGTGACTCAATAAGAAAGCTTTATTTTGTAGAACATGTAAAAGAAAATATATAATGGTAACAAGCAACAATGTTTGCATTTATTTGTAATAAAAACAAAATAAACACATTTTATGTCAAATTAATCAAAGATCCATACAAATAATTCAGTGTTATGAAAAACACTTCGCATGGTCAATAAGACATCAGCTCAGCCAGCTGAAACTAGTACGCTGAAAAAGTAATACTGTTTTGTTAGCAAATCGTATTTGTCTATTCAAATCATACGCTTTTGTGCACAAAGGAAGCTAGATGAAAATTAAGTACAAGTGGTCAATCCTTCATATTTTAAGCCTGCATAAAATACCCAAGGGCATAGAACATTATTGTCTGCACCCGAGTTTTTGTCCGACCTACTTTTTCATCTATATTTTAACCAAAATCGCGCGGGAGTCGTTTGTAAGAAAAGGTCGTAATTTTCAAACAAATTCGTGAAAAATTATTTCTATTTCTGATTAGAAATGTCATAAAATGTTGTCGAAAGAAGTACATAGCATCATTCCAGTGTTTGGTTTAATATTTTACAGAAGTGTTATATAGAGAAGATTTTTAATTTAGACATATACGTTAAAGAAGCAAATTTGTTGACAAGTAACGCGTGAAACAAGATATCATTAGATATGAGAAAATTGTTTTATTAATCTGCCTGCGAGACATAAAAATATATTTAGATCGGAAATGTGCAAGATGAAGAAGTAAGTCCTGGTTATTAGACATAGATAGTCTTAACTGCTCATAAATTGCAAATTGGAATGGTCTCAAATGAATAGTGAAAAATGTTGATGGTGATGGGGGATAGTCTGTTTGTCGATTTGATTTTCATCCAAATTTATAGGTCTGGTGCCAATCAATCTTCTTCGTTCACCAAAAATGTATTAGGGTTGGTGTGCTTCCAACAGCTTATATTGTTCTTGGGATATTCGAAACATTTAAACAGAAAAAAGGAAAAGTCTATATAGTATTTTTTAAAGCATAATATATAACAATCATATGAAAGGAAATCTACGTGCTTAGAGGCTTTTATAATACTCCGTATGCAGTCTTGTTGTCATGTTGTTGAATATTATGAAATTTAATAACTTGTTGTTCAAAATCAAGCTATTAAAAGAGTTTAATTTTAATAACAACCACAGAAAGCTTGAACGTGGCTAATAAAACCTGCCATTTTAGTTTAAAAAATACTTCTAATAATTGATGTTTGAGACTCAAGATTTAACATTAAAAAATCAAACTCTTTTGTTTTTTTAATAAGCAGGCATTTTGAAAGAAAAAAACACGGTTATTATTTATATATTTGAAGAAATTGACACTTATATTATGTAAATGAATATTTTATTTTGTGTGGGTTAATAATCTCTTGGTCGTATCTATGAGTACAATAAGATTCAGCACTCATCAAAAAGGCCTGACAAATGGTCTTCATTTCTTATATTCTCCACAGTATATTGATAATTAAATCTAAATGTCATTGCAAAATGCATTACGTTCAGATCATCACACGTCTTTAATTGATTTAATACCCGTCAACGGAAATTAAGCATTCAGATTTTACTGTCATATCATTCTCAGATTAATCAAAATTACCACAATACTGTTTAATATTTAGCGGAATGTTATCAGATTTACGATATATCGGTCACGGTTTTCAGGGAGCGACAAAAACCCTGGGTTTACTATCTTTTCCCAAGTGCGTTTCTTTGTTTGAACCAGATCTTATCAATTTACAGACCCTGAGCAGTTTGCATAAGAGTCATTATGCTAGTTGTATATGTCTTCCACCATAATCCATACTTCAAGCTTTGGATTCTTGTATAATGATGGATTTAATACCCGAAATTATTGGCACAAATTAAGACCATTTACCGATTTTAACTCTATTAATAAAAAGTTCTTTCTATTGTAAAGAAAGTGGGCCGATAGGTTTGTATGCGGTCCTTGTACGTTTTGCTTTGTAGTAGTGAGTTTATTTAGTAAAATAAATACGGTTTTTATTGTGCTATCTTGGTTTACCAGGAGAATCCATGACAGGAATTTACACAGGACATATTGATGTATATTGACGTTTTACCCGTCATCCAATCTCATCTCTTCGTAAACAACAAAGTGCAAAATATCTGCCTAGAAATGCTGCGTTGTCAAGGTAACAGTCCACAGGTAGAGGGTTACCATCTAGTACGACATTACATGGTAATACAGAAGGGATTTTGCGTCAAGATCGAGGCGGAATACGACATTTAGAGCAATTTCAACGGAAGCCATGAACTTTTTCTTACTTAGGCTATTTTAAAAATCTGAGCTTTGTCAGGTGTTCTTACGTACGTCATAGCTCGTCTTTTTGTTCCCAAGTCTAAGGTTTTTTGTGATAGTAAAATGCAAAGCCACGTTCAACTTCAAAGTATGAATATTCATGAGCTGTCACTATTTCCCGGACCATGTCAAATCACCAGTTGCCGGGAGGAAATCAGTAGTAACACTTAAACCATTTGCCCTAAACTTCTCCGTTTAACAATTCACTATGTCTATATGGGCTGTACTTTCAAGCGAGATTTTTTTTCGGTTCTTTATAGAAATTGAATGGCTTTGCCGCTGGCTATGTGAAAAAAGTTTCTCCACTTGATTCCTGAGCTTGATTCACACTTATAAGCTACAAAACAAGTCCGTAGGAACACTTGTGATAGCCTATGAATATATAGCTGGAGTACAATTTCACAAACAGTAATTTTTGTCATCGCAGCCATTCTAGCGAGGGAATTATGTCCTTAACATTACAGGAAATGTGTGCCTCATGGGAATGTCTCAGGTATCATGTTATGCATTGTTTACCATCTAATAGCTTCATTAGATAGATCGCCACAACTGTGCGATTACTTGATTAGATTTAACTCTTCATAGGTGAATATAGAAACACATCTCAGTAGAATACTTATTGATTGGAAATTGTTAGCCACAGGGAAGATCGTTGAAGATATAACAAAATATGATGCCATATGTGGATTATGTGTGCTAAGCATATTATATCGACGGGTAATTAAAGTTGAATTAAAGCTATAATTTTCTTAATGGCAGCTACTGTTTGAGATATTATTGTTAAAAAAGGTTAGACTTTTTATTTTCAGTAAATGCGGTGTACTGTCCATTATACATTAGTAAGTATTTTAGTTGTTTTTATAGTTGAACTTAATAGTAGTTTGACATTCTACAGACTTGACGGGAGATATTGTCAATTATTTTTTGACAGAAAATAATGTGCTTTCCATGAGTTTACATTATGGTGCTCATCAGTATTCGTCAGAACTAAAATGCATAAGCTGACGAATGGCAATTGCTGACGAATGTTATTAAATATCACCCAAAATCCCAATAAATTTTATAATAACAGAACAATGTTGCATAAAGTCGAAATTGTGCCCCCCCCACCCTCCCACAAAGCTCAAATTCAGACAATTTAGACAAAAATATGGTTATAGTGGTGTACAATGGTGTTGGGAAAGGGATAATTCGCCATAAATGGGTCAAACAGTTAATTTTTCTTAAAATACCAATTCATCACAGATTTATTGCAGTGAATGTCACTCTGATGCAATACAGTCAACCGCAATATCGCAAGTGTGATCAGAGGTCAAACTCCCTACTATTTTCACCGGATGTTTTTGCTAAGATGAAACGATGGCCTCAGATGGCCTACTCCAACAAACCCTGTAACAGGTCGCAAGAATATTTTTGAGTTATAGACTTCTAAAGATGACATTCCCATTAAAAAAATGTTGAACTTCGTAATTTCATGGTATTTGACTGTGGGACTAAGTGGACTTTCAAATCCTTGAAAGTACATATTAAAAAGAGGTTTATGCAAACTATAATTAACAGTTGAACTAGGATAATCCATCTTCAAACCTGAGTGAAGCAGAAAACTAATTGCCACATTTCAGAATAGCAATTAGGCACAAATACAATGGTATCATTTACAAAATTATCCATATCTTGAAAAGTATTGATGCTATTTATATAACGTTGGTTTCATTTTAAAGCGTATTGTCTAGTGCTTAAATTTATAATCAAATCATGACGTGTCAAAAATGCGACATGTTCCTGGTTTTGTCAGAGTGGGTCACAATAATTATAAAAGGGCAAGTGGGTGCTCAGACAACAGTAATATAATTTTCATTTTAACATTGTACACGCTTCCTCAAGATGGTTTAAAAGCCAACAACTGCAATTGAACACAATAAGAGTGCAATCAACAAGCTTTCTTTCTCGTCACTTCTGCTTACCCCCATTATACCCTACCCCAGGGCTCACCCGCAATATCTCTACGATTAGCATGATTAGTATCTATTCAGACGTAAGAACAGCCTCAATCCTTTCATCTGACCTCGATTATCAGATGGTCATATCATTTACTCTTCTATTTGCTTAATATTTCAGGAAAGAGATATAGGACGTTCATATAATTACCTATTTACTCACTACCACGCATGGCAATTAGAATGTCAATATTTTGACATGACTTGTATGTCTTACTTCCTTTTTTTGGACGGCTCGCTATCGGAAATTCTTTTTTCAGGAAATTAAGCCTTTGAAAGTGAAATATTTCAAATGTCATATAAACAACAGCTCATGGTCAGCAGAAGAGGAACACATTTAATATTGGGACGCTTTATTGAAGCTTGTCACATTAACTGCACATTTTGTATAAAATTGCAAAGCTCGATATTTTACAAATAAATATCCTCCTCCTACAATTTTATACAAGATGACGTACGTAATATTAAAAAGTTAATGAGCAACAGGTGCTATCACGCTTTGTCATTTAAATTATTTTAAAGTAACAAAATGTTAAATCCGGAATGCGTCTTAAATATCACCAAATTAACAGCCTTTCATTGATAAAATCATCCAAAATGAATGGATGGGTGGACGAATGAATGAATGAATGAATGAATGAATGAATGAATGAATGAATGAATGAATGAATGAATGAATGAATGAATTAATTAATTAATTAATAAATTAATGAATTAATGAATTGATTAATCAATAAATAGTTAGTTTTATCGACCATTTGGACGATTTCTGTATAATCCACAAACTTGACTATAGTTATTAATGGTTACCACGAAATCAACTGTAATTGTACCTCAATACAAGAGGTTCCAAAATGTGGTGATTTTTTTCTCATTGTGCCTTAGCTGGTTAATAGGGGCAGATATTAGCCAATGTACCTGTTAATATCAGTTCAATATGTTACTAGATTGACATATGGTTTTAATGTGTCCTGGTTCTATAGCACAACACAAAAGTTTAGATTTGATTTGAAAGTTTAAGACATATTTTGTATCATAAACACATTGTGCTCAATTTCTCCGAAGAATACCGAAAGCCAAAACATCTGTTGGTAAAAAACATGAAAAACTGCAGTAAATTGTCAATAATGTTTGCTTCTTTATTATTGATTGCACACAAGTTGATATACTGCATTAAGCGTACAAACCAATCTAAAGAATGGCGCAAGTCGATACCAGCAAACGAGAAGCGTATAAACGTGTACGTCAATACACCAAAGAGAACAAACAATGTGTTCTTATATTATGATTTTCGCAGTTCAAATCCACTAAAGACACAATTGTAAGCGATTCCGATTCACTTACGATCAATACAGCTCCTTAAACCATTGCCGTGACGTCACTCTATTCAAATTACTGTTGATTATTATCTACGAATCAACACTTTTCTGAACGAATCAACGGCTAAGTGTGGATTCGTAAGTACGAATCCACCGAATCTACCGGGGATTGAACCCGGGTCGCACGCGTGAGAGGTGTCAATGCTGACCACTACACTATTGCTACCTTGTCAATGATTCACGTAACAATGCTTAGTTAAGTCTGCCATTGACGTATCGTAGTAAAATCATGGAATATTTTGTTTTTTGAACACAAATTATTAAATTTAATTCAAAATGTGTTCAACATGATATTTTTATTAGAAGCCGATATGACCTGAATTCGGCAATATATGTCAAAAATTAATTAACGAGAATATTTTTTTTTGAAAAAAAAACCACACGGAATCGAACCCGCAACATGATAAAAAATACATTGACATAGGCCTAACACAGAAACGCTAAGATCCAGCGCCTTAGCCCGTTAGACCACGGAGGAATTCGATGCATCAACAAGTGGTTTTAAAGGTGTTAAAATAACAAGTGAAATAATAAAAATCGATTCAATGACGCATGAGAGCATGTGATAAAATCAAATATAATGCTGCAGGTGAATGAAAATATTTTAATCGAAGACTAAATTAGAAGAAAGTGCTTTTAAAAAGGAAATTATAAACATATACAATGAATACAATAAATATATAAATACAATGAATAGGCCTAAAGAAAATAAACATGCAATAAATGAAATAATAATGATAATTTCAAATAAATAAATAAATAAATAAATAATAGATCAATAAATAAATAAATGAATAAAAAAATATGAAACGATGAATAAATAAATAGTTAAATAAATAAAGAAAGAAAGAAAGAAAGAAAGAAAGAAAGAAAGAAAGAAAGAAAGAAAGAAAAAAAGAAAGAAAAGGAAAAAACGGGAAAGCAAGGAAAGGAGAGGGGGAGAGAAGAGAAAACAAAGGAGAGATAGAAAGAAAGAAAGAAAGAAAGAAAGAAGAGAGAGAGAGAGAAGAAAGAAAGAAAAAAAAGAAGAAAAAAAAAGAAAAGAAAGAATGAAGGAAATAAAGTGAAAAAAGAAAGAAAGAAAGAAAGAAAAAAAGAAAAGAAGGAAAGAAAAAGGAAGAAAGAAAGAAAGAAAGAAAGAAAGAAAGAAAGAAAGAAAGAAAGAAAGAAAGAAAGAAAGAAAGAAAGAAAGAAAGAAAGAAAGAAAGAAAGAAAGAAAGAAAGAATAAAAAAATGTATCCACTCTCTGGGCCTATTCATGCAATAAATATTTATGCAATAAATGAGATAATAATAATAATTTTAAATAAATAATCAATAGATCAATCAATAAATAAATGAATACAAAATATATGAAAAGATGTATAAATAAATAGTTAAATAAATATATAGATAAATGAATAAAGAAAGAATGAAAGAAAGAAAGAAAGAAAGAAAGAAAGAAAGAAAGAAAGAAAGAAAGAAAGAAAGAAAGAAAAAAGAAAAAAGAAAGAAAGAAAAAAGAAAAAAGAAAGAAAGAAAGAAAGAAAGAAAAAAGAAAAGAAGGAAAGAAAAAGGAAGAGAATGAATAAAGAAAAAAGAAAGAATGAAGGAAATAAAGAGAAAAAGAAAGAAAGAAAGAAAGAAAAAAAGAAAAGAAGGAAAGAAAAAGGAAGAAAGAAAGAAAGAAAGAAAGAAAGAAAGAAAGAAAGAAAGAAAGAAAGAAAGAAAGAAAGAAAGAAAGAAAGAAAGAAAGAAAGAAAAGAAAGAAAGAAAGAAAGAAAGAAAGAAAGAAAGAATAAATAATTTTAAAAAATGTATCCACTCTCTGGGCCTATTCATGTTTGGGGCAATGGTTTAAGTCAGAGAATACACTCGAAAGTATTGATTCGTAGATCCCAATCCACTCGCTATCGCTCGTGGATTCGGATCTACGAATCAACACTTTCTCGTGTATTCTCCTTAACTTACTAGTGTTGTAGAAATCGAATACAGAAACAGAATTAAATGGGTTTTCAGTTCGTCAAGTTATTTTTGTCATATTGTGAAGAGTCAGTCCACTTACTCTCTAATGTGAACTGGTTTTTAGTTTCATAAAAGAAATCAAATACTAAAATCTCGGAAATTTGTCTGAAGAGTCTGCACAAAATACATTTCTAAATTCGAGCGTTGTTTTGCATTTGTAAGAACAAGGATGTTTTGAAAGAAAATGTAGGTATCGATTTAGCTTAAAATGGTATATACAAACAAATAAAAGTCATAATGGTATCCTCCTGATCGTCAAGATATCTGACTTAGACAAGAAGAGAATATATCTTAAACATAGCACAGTGGGAAATTAATGTTTATGTTATGGATGTTGGTATTCAAATTTTAGATGATTAACTTTCATTAAAGTGCAAATGCAATTTGAATCCTAATGCTGACTTCGAAGCTGAAAGCAGTTATAACATTTATTAGAGGGCGGTTTTCCTATTCAGCCGTTTGATCACGCAAGTCCAAAGTCTACTCAGTTGATTAAAAAAAACGCCATCTGCATATGGCAACCCCACTAACTTAATGTCGTAAATGATTTTAGACAAACGTGATATCACAACATAAGTACAGAGGCGTAGTTAGGACTATTTCAAAGGGGAGGGTAGGGGCAAGGCTACTTTCTTTCAAGGGGAACATTAGACGAAAATGCCAAAAATGGGATAAGAAGTTTTGACAAAATATCAGGCGGTTAGCAACCCACAGGGGGAAGACTTCTCACAAGGGGAAAGTTGCCCCCTTCTATCACACATTTGAACTAGCTACATCTATGCATACTTTACAAAAAAAATCAGGAAAACACAAGAAAACCCGACAAGTTAACTTTTGATTAACTTATATGACGGATTTAATTTTACTATATAATTAAAGCACTTTATGCTTTCACGTGGTATTTTATTACACCATTGGGCATTGCAATCATGCAAAAAGTAGAAATTTGAGAAAAAATTTAAGGCGTCGCTGTGGAGCAAATAACATATTAAAGGTCACAAATATGGTGAACCACGCGATTTTTGTTTACTTTAACAATGCGTAATGATCACAATTGTTGTTGCTCCGATTAAAATAAATATACTGTTAGTGGTTTTTTTATTTGTTAAGATTTTCACACGTTTTCTAGAAGCATATTTTGCCTACCCTTAAGGTCAAAATACACCATTGTTATTTTCAATTCCCACTATCGTGTAGTAATTGCCCGTTATTGTCTGCTGCGTAGTGAAGTCAGACTATACAAAACGTATACACACTTATGGTAATCAATGTGAACGAGGATGTTAACACATACAGGATATACCCAGTCCACTTAGGCAGATGTTGCATGTGTATGTAGAGCACAGTTTAATTGATCTAAAAGGAGCGTATAAACTATTGCTTAAAGTGACTCTGATCCTCTCAATAAGATGTAAAATAAACAGTAAGTTTTAACAGAGAGGATTTTAAAATGTAAAGTGTAGACATTTATCAACGTCTTGATACTATCAAAATGCAGATCAACAACGATATCGCTCCTTGTGACTCAATAAGAAAGCTTTATTTTGTAGAACATGTATAATGGTAACAAGCAACAATGTTTGCATTTATTTGTAATAAAAACAAAATAAACACATTTTATGTCAAATTAATCAAAGATCCATACAAATAATTCATGAAAAACACTTCGCATGGTCAATAAGACATCAGCTCAGCCAGCTGAAACTAGTACGCTGAAAAAGTAATACTGTTTTGTTAGCAAATCGTATTTGTCTATTCAAATCATACGCTTTTGTGCGCAAAGGAAGCTAGATGAAAATTAAGTACAAGTGGTCAATCCTTCATATTTTAAGCCTGCATAAAATACCCAAGGGCATAGAACATTATTGTCTGCACCCGAGTTTTTGTCCGACCTACTTTTTCATCTATATTTTAACCAAAATCGCGCGGGAGACGTTTGTAAGAAAAGGTCGTAATTTTCAAACAAATTCGTGAAAAATTATTTCTATTTCTGATTAGAAATGTCATAAAATGTTGTCGAAAGAAGTACATAGCAGCATTCCAGTGTTTGGTTTAATATTTTACAGAAGTGTTATATAGAGAAGATTTTTAATTTAGACATTTAAGTTAAAGAAGCAAATTTGTGACAAGTAACGCGTGAAACAAGATATCATTAGATATGAGAAAATTGTTTTATTAATCTGCCTGCGAGACATAAAAATATATTTAGATCGGAAATGTGCAAGATGAAGAAGTAAGTCCTGGTTATTAGACATAGATAGTCTTAACTGCTCATAAATTGGAATGGTCTCAAATGAATAGTGAAAATGTTGATGGTGATGGGGATAGTCTGTTTGTCGATTTGATTTTCATCCAAATGTATAGGTCTGGTGCCAATCAATCTTCTTCGTTCACCAAAAATGTATTAGGGTTGGTGTGCTTCCAACAGCTTATATTGTTCTTGGGATATTCGAAACATTCAAACAGAAAAAAGGAAAAGTCTATATAGTATTTAAAGCATAATATATAACAATCATATGAAAGGAAATCTACGTGCTTAGAGGCTTTTATAATACTCCGTATGCAGTCTTGTTGTCATGTTGTTGAATATTATGAAATTTAATAACTTGTTGTTCAAAATCAAGCTATTAAAAGAGTTTAATTTTAATAACAACCACAGAAAGGTTGAACGTGGCTAATAAAACCTGCCATTTTAGTTTAAAAAATACTTCTAATAATTGATGTTTGAGACTCAAGATTTAACATTAAAAAATCAAACTCTTTTGTTTTTTTAATAAGCAGGCATTTTGAAAGAAAAAAACACGGTTATTATTTATATATTTGAAGAAATTGACACTTATATTATGTAAATGAATATTTTATTTTGTGTGGGTTAATAATCTCTTGGTCGTATCTATGAGTACAATAAGATTCAGCACTCATCAAAAAGGCCTGACAAATGGTCTTCATTTCTTATATTCTCCACAGTATATTGATAATTAAATCTAAATGTCATTGCAAAATGCATTACGTTCAGATCATCACACGTCTTTTCAGTCATTTTCTGATAAAAGTGAATTGATTTAATACCCGTCAACGGAAATTAAGCATTCAGATATTACTGTCATATCATTCTCAGATTAATCAAAATTACCACAATACTGTTTAATATTTAGCGGAATGTTATCAGATTTACGATATATCGGTCACGGTTTTCAGGGAGCGACAAAAACCCCTGGGTTTACTATCTTTTCCCAAGTGCGTTTCTTTGTTTGAACCAGATCTTATATCTTGATTCAATTTACAGACCCTGAGCAGTTTGCATAAGAGTCATTATGCTAGTTGTATATGTCTTCCACCATAATCCATACTTCAAGCTTTGGATTCTTGTATAATGATGGATTTATTACCCGAAATTATTGGGACAAATTAAGACCATTTACCGATTTTAACTCTATTAATAAAAAGTTCTTTCTATTGTAAAGAAAGTGGGCCGATAGGTTTGTATGATGTCCTTGTACGTTTTGCTTTGTAGTAGTGAGTTTATTTAGTGAAATAAATACGGTTTTTATTGTGCTATCTTGGTTTACCAGGAGAATCCATGACAGGAATTTACACAGGACATATTGATGTATATTGACGTTTTACCCGTCATCCAATCTCATCTCTTCGTAAACAACAAAGTGCAAAATATCTGCCTAGAAATGCTGCGTTGTCAAGGCCACAGGTAGAGGGTTACCATCTAGTGCGACATGACATAGTAATACAGAAGGGATTTTGCGTCAAGATCGAGGCGGAATACGACATTTAGAGCAATTTCAACGGAAGCCATGAACTTTTTCTTACTTAGGCTGTTTTAAAAATCTGAGCTTTGTCAGGTGTTCTTACGTACGTCATAGCTTGTCTTTTTGATCCCATGTCTAAGGTTTTTTGTGATAGTAAAATGCAGAGCCACGTTCAACGCTCAACTTCAAAGTATGAATATTCATGAGCTGTCACTATTTCCCGGACCATGTCAAATCACCAGTTGCCGGGAGGAAATCAGTAGCAACACTTACACCATTTGCCCTAAACTTCTCCGTTCAACAATTCACTATGTCTATATGGGCTGCACTTTCAGGCGAGATTTGTCTTCGTTTTTTTTATAGAAATTGAATGGCTTTGCCGCTGGCTATGTGAAAAAAGTTTCTCCACTTGATTCTTGAGCTTGATTCACACTTCTATGCTACAAAACAAGTCCGTAGGAACACTTGTGACAGCCTATGAATATATAACTGGAGTACAATTTCACAAACAGTAATCTAGTGGGGGAATTATGTCCCTAACATTACAAGAAATTAGTACCTCATGGGATTGTCTCAGACATCATGTTATGCATTGTTTACCATCTAATAGCTTCATTAGGTAGATCGCCACAACTGGGCGATTATTTGATTAGATTTAACTCTTCATAGGTGAATATAGAAACACATCTCAGTGGAATACTTATTGATTGGAAATTGTTAGCCACAGGGAAGATTGTTGAAGATATAACAAAATATGATGCCATATGTGGATTATGTGTGCCAAGCATATTATATCGACGGGTAATTAAAGTTGAATTAAAGCTATAATTTTCTTAATGTAAACCATGGCAGCTACTATTTGAAGTATTATTGTTAAAAAAAGGTTAGACTTTTTATTTTCAGTAAATGCGGTGTACTGTCCATTATAGTATACATTAGTAAGTATTTTAGTTGTTTTTATAGTTGAACTTAATAGTAGTTTGACAGAAACTAATGTGCTTTGCATGAGTTTACATTATGGTGCTTATCAGTATTCGTCAAAACTGAAATGCATCAGCTGACGAATGGCAATTGTTGACGACGGTTATTAAATATCACCCAAAATTCCAATACATTTGATAATAACAGAACAATGTTGCATAAAGTCGAAATTGTGCCCCCCACAAAGCTCAAATTCAGCCTCCCTAAATCCGCTATTTTAGACAAAATGGTTATAGTGGTGTACAATTGTGTTGGGAATGGGATTATTAAATGCATTATAAGCATAATTCGCCATAAATGGGTCAAAAAGTTAATTTTTCTTAAAATACCAAATCATCACAGATTTATTGCAGTGAATGTCACTCTGATGCAATACAGTCAACCGCAATAACGCAAGTGTGATCAGAGTTCAAAGACCCTACTATTGTCACCGGATGTTTTTGCTAAGATCAAACGAAGGCCTAAGATGGCCTACTCCATCAAACCCTTTAACAGGTCGCCAGACACATTTTTGAGTTGTAATTTCATGGAATTTGATTGTGGGATTAAGTGGACTTTCAAATCCTTGAAAGTACATATTAAAAAGAGGTTTATATAATCCATAATTAACAGTTGAACTAGGATAATCCATCTTCAAACCTGAGTAAAGCAGAAAACTAATTGCCACATTTCAGAATAGCAATTAGGCACAAGTACAATGGTATCATTTACAAAATTATCCATATCTTGAAAAGTATTGATGCTATTTATATAACGTTGGTATCATTTTAAAGCGCATTGTCTAGTGCTTCATTTATATTCAAATCATGAAATGTCAAAAATGCGACATGTTTCTGGTTTTGTCAGAGTGGGTCACAATAATTATAAAAGGGCAAGTGGGTGCTCAGACAACAGTAATATAGTTTTCATTTTAACATTGTACACGTTTCCTCAAGATGGTTTAAAAGCCCACAACTGCAATTGAAAACAATTAGAGTGCTATCAACAAGCTTTCAATAAAGTAAAGTACCGGTAGTCTTTTTCGAAATGCGGTTAAAACATCGCAGACATAATGAACTGCATCAGGCAAAAGAGAAAATACATTAAATGTTAAGGTACCATACCATTAATTATGAGCCTGGATCATGTCTGATAATTAAATGACCGACTATTTTTGTAAGCCACGGGATCCAAAAACGGTATGGTAAAATTTGCTTCACCCCTCTCGACCAACCAAAAATCGCCCATCTTTGCCTGCCGACAAGCATTTGCCCCCTCTCAGTCTGTCAACAAATCTTCCCCCTGCACACGTATAAAGTTTGGTAACTCAAATGAATAAGGTTTCGTTTGCTTTTGATGTGTTTTGATTGTACTTTTAGTATTTATTTTGTTTATAGAAATTATTAAAGTAGTCATTGTATTTGCCACAAATATTATATGCTCCCATTCGACGTGCCCATTTCGTCACCCTCCTTTATTTCTCGTCACTTCTGCTTGCCCCCATTTTGCCTTACCTCGGGGCTTACCCGCAATATCTCCATGATAACATGATTAGTATATATTCAAAGGTAAGAACAGCCTTTTAAAATCCTTTCATTGACCTCGATTATCAGATCGTCATATTATTTACTCTTCTATTTGCTTAATGTTTCAGGAAAGAGATATAGGACGTTCATATAATTACCTATTTACTCACTACCACGCATGGCAATTAGAATGTCAATATTTTGACATGACTTGTATGTCTTACTTCCTTTTATTGGACGGCTCGCTAATCTTTTTTTTCGGAAATTCTTTTTTCAGGAAATTAAGCCTTTGAAAGCGAAATGTTTCAAATGTCATATAAACAACAGCTCATGGTCAGTAGAAGGGAAAACATTTAATATTGGAACGCTTTATTGAAGCTTGTCACATTAACTGCACATTTTGTATAAAATTGCAAAGCTCGATATTTTACAAATAAATGTGACGTGTCATATCAAAAGGAGACACTTTTGGGCAGGATCGTAAATGGAGATATAGCCAAAAATCTGCCGGGGGTGAATTTTTCACAATTTGGGTTTGTTACGAATTTGTGATGTTATTAATGTTAAAAATATTGTCTGATAGTTTCAGACCGGAATATAACTGGCATCATGTATTTTTTTACACATTTTTCAAGGTAATTCCTACTCTCAACATTGTCAATAATATTTTTAAAGGCCGATATCTCAATTTCCAATTTTATAATACCATAACTTATGAACTCAATATCTTCGCTTAGGAATGTCCGGTTTCATTGAGGAAAACGGCGTTGTGGAGCAAAATATCTCTATATTTAAGATATTTAAAAACCTCAAAATTGATAACCTGCCCAAAAGTGTCTCCTTTTGACATGACACGTCACAAATATCCTCCTCCTACAATTTTATACAAGATGACGTACGTAATATTAAAAAGGTAATGAACAACAGGTGCTATCACGCTTTGTCATTTAAATTAGTTTAAAGTAGCAAAATGTTAAATCCGGAATGCGCCTTAAATATCACCAATCAGGGGCGGATCCAGGAATTTCCAATAGAGGGGGCGCCGAGCCAACACCGCCGCCGCCACGGCTCGGCGCCCACAAAAAGTCAGGCGCCGCTCTGCAAAAATACACAGAGTCAGGCGCCGATCTGCAAAAAATAGAGGGGGCGCGCGCCGGGTGCGCCCTCCTCTAAATCCGCCACTGAGCAAATCAACTGCCTTTCATTGATAAAATCATCCAAAATGAATGGATGGGTGGACGAATGAATGAATTAATTAATGAATTAATTAAGTAATTAATGAATTAATGAATTAATGAATTAATGAATTAATGAATTAATGAATTAATGAATTAATGAATTAATGAATTAATGAATTAATGAATTAATGAATTAATTAATGAATGAATTAATTGATTAATCAATAAATAGTTTATAATGTATAATCCACAAACTTGACTATAGTTATTAATGGTTAGCACGAAATAAACTGTAAATGTACCTCAATACAAGAGGTTCCAAAATGTGGTGATTTTTTTCTCATTGTGCCTTAGCTGCTTAAGGCAGCTGTGTACTCTAGACATTATTTCTTTCACAAAATTGAGGTTTTTTTTATATGTTTGTACTTTGTTATGTTTTTTATAAATACAAAGAATGAAAATCCAGATTTGTAAACTCCAACTGCAATATTTTAAGGATTTTATTTCACTATTTCACTCGTGTTTGAAATTGAAAAGGAAAGAAAATCTTTGTTGTACCAGCAGGGTACACGCGCGCAACGCGCGCAATTTGTTAACGCACAAATACGCTACGCATACGCGACGCTTATCTGCATCTTATCTTATGGAAACACCACGGAAGCACAAAAACCTAGTGGTCAAATGGCTCCGTTTTAGCTGATAAAATGTGGGTTTTTCAAGTTCCCCCAGATTTAAATATCAAGTTATGAATGGATTTCGCTCAAACTTCTCAAGGGGCCGTGGATTTACCCGATGTTTATGTAATGTAAGGTAGAAAAATAAAAACTGCCGCATTCTCCTGCGAGATTCGATGAAAGTGAAAAATGTGACCACTTTAAACTTCAACGGCCATTATTTCAATGTTCATTTTCTCGGTAAAATGACGATTTAGGTACACGATAACTCAATAAATACAGCATCTATAGGTAAGCAAATATGATCATCGTAAAAAGCATGATCGACTCAAGAAACGGTTTTCTCATTTTTTATATTTTGGTCTATTTCCGATTTTAGGCATCATTTTGTGCAAATAGGCGTTTGTGAATTTTAAAAGTTCAATTTGATGCCTTATATGGTCAATATCTCAAAAATAAGGCCAATATCAAAAAATTTAAAAAACCGTTTTTGGAATGGAGCCTCAAGATTGAGCTAAGAAAGAGTGTTTTTTTGTTATGATGTACCTAACAAATATTGCCAAAAACTCACTTTTTGTGATTTTCTTCATAATTGTTGTTTTTACCCCAAATATGTATTTATATTAAGATTTATTGATGTCTTGCCTTCATAAAAATGTATACATTTATATGTCTTGCGCGAATAATTACAAAGTTATTTCACTTTTACTACATGCATGTCTGAGAGTACACAGCCTCCTTAATAGGGGCAGATATTAGCCAATGTACCTGTTAATATCAGTTCAATATGTTACTAGATTGACATATGGTTTTAATGTGTCCTGGTTCTATAGCACAACACAAAAGTTTAGATTTGATTTGAAAGTTTAAGACATATTTTGTATCATAAACACATTGTGCTCAATTTCTCCGAAGAATACCGAAAGCCAAAACATCTGTTGGTAAAAAACTTGAAAAACTGCAGTAAATTGTCAATAATGTTTGCTTCTTTATTATTGATTGCACACAAGTTGATATACTGCATTAAGCGTACAGACCAATCTAA
Organism: Amphiura filiformis; assembly: GCF_039555335.1. NCBI lineage: Eukaryota > Metazoa > Echinodermata > Ophiuroidea > Amphilepidida > Amphiuridae > Amphiura > Amphiura filiformis. The sequence goes on from NC_092638.1 coordinate 60,282,426, forward strand.
AGAATGGCGCAAGTCAATACCAGCAGCAAACTAGAAGCGTATAAATATGTACGTCAATACACCAAAGAGAACATAAAATGTGTTCTTATGATTTTCGCAGTTCAAATCCACTAAAGACACAATTGTAAGCGATTCCGATTCACTTACGATCAATACAGCTCCTTACTAGTGTTGTAGAAATCGAATACAGAAACAGAATTAAATGGGTTTTCAGTTCATCAAGTTATTTTTGTCATATTTTGAAGAGCGAGTCCACTTACTCTCAAATGTAAACTGGTTTTTAGTTTTATAAAAGAAATCAAATAATGAAATCTCGGAAATCTGTCTGAGTCTGCACAAAGTACATCGAGCGTTTTGTATTTGTAAGGACAAGGATGTTTTAAAAGAAAACGTGGGAATCGATTTACTTTAAATGGGTTAATACAAATAAATAAAAGTCATATAATGGTATCATCCTGATCGTCAAGATATCTGACTTAGCCAAGAAGACTTGCTGACTTACTAGAGGGCGGTTTTACTATTCAGCCGTTTGTGATCATGCAAGTCCAAAGTCTACTCAGTTGATAAAAAACGCCATCTGCATATTAAGGCAATCCCACTAACTTAAGCTTTTCTCATGTTTCAAGGGAAACATTTTGACGAAAATTGCCAAAAATGGGATAAGAAGTTTTTTAAAATGGCTTAAAGTTCTAAAATATCAGGCGGGCAGCAACACACAGGGGGAGACTTCTCACAAAGGAAAAGTTGCCCCCGTCTGTCACACGGTTGAACTAGCTACATCTATGCATACTTTAAAATCGCGACAACTCGGCAACCCCGACAAGCTAACGTTTGATTAACCTACATTGGACGTGTGGTTGAAGTCAAATTGTTGTATAAGAGTGTCTCGATTTACTATGGAATTAGCAACCAAAACGTGTGTCTTAAAAGACATCGCACAGCGGATTTGATCCCATGCATATTTGACTAGTCTAAAGTATCACGCTGCATTTTAAAGGTTGTCTCTTCGAAAAACTATATGGATGTTACTACAGTGATATTAACAGAAGAGAAACGGGATAGACTAAAAAACAGAAAATATAAGTGACTAGTATAAACTTCATCAAAGACATAGTTTTTGGTTATAGTTATTAAACGGAGATACAATTACGGACGGAGGGCGTCTGAGCGCGTATTAAGTGATCGATGATATGTGTATATTAAATATCGCTCAAATTACACGACCTGGAATGAAACATCGAGGGACTTTTGTTGTATAGTGCAGTTATATGTGCACGGATCGTAATTCATATCACGATTTGCCGTTAATTTATGACAAAATTGCAGTAACCATACCCGTACTCGAGTCTCAATTTCCATATTCCTACCCGTCACCTTTGTTTTATAACCACTATATAGGACGTACAAGGTATAGGACGTTTTTTTGTTTTGGCTAAAGCCCCCCCCCCTCTACCTCTTTAGACGTATTTAATTATATTCGTACTCGATCATGTGTTGCGTAAAATGACTTAATTTAGCACCATTTGCAGCCTTTTTGTGTAAATTGAGCAGTTTTCAACCATGTTGGATGCAAATTTCTCAAAGTTGGTCAAAATTAAAAAATAAATAAAAAGGATCTTAGAAATTTTTATCTAGTTTTTAAAAATTAATCAAATTTGTTAAATTTGACCTCACAGATGAATTCATGAAGTCTTTTGCCATTGTATACTTTTATATACTTTATGTACTTTTTATATAATTTAGGAGTTATGAGGCAAACAATTTCCATAATTCCAGGGTTAAAGACCACCCTTAAACGACGGTTATGCGTTTTATTCAAAATCTTGGAGTTTAACCAAATTACAGTACCCATCGTCTTGATTACTGGGTATGTTATATAGTTTAATAAAGTACATTATAAGCGTGTAAAAATAGAATTTTGAAAAATATTGAGGGCGTCCTCCTCAGCAAATGTTACAATATGTCTTTAATTATCTAGCAACACGTTTTAAACAAACACAAAGCACTTGTTGTATTAAAAAAGAATTACAATTTAAAATATATATTCATACATATATTACAAAAAATATTGACATTTTATCTCAAGCTATCTGCATGTAGCAAATATTCAGTGTTATAAAAACATTTCGCATAGTCAATTAGCCCAACCAGCTTAAGGCTATAGTGCACCGAAAACAGCAATACTGCTTTGTTAGTAAATCGCATTAACCACAAATTATCTGATCGCAGAGGAGCCTTAGATGAAATGAAGTTCTTAGAAGTGATATTGGTCAGTCCTTCATATTTGAAGCCTGCAGAAATACCCAAGGCCATAGAACATTATTGTATGCACCCGAGTTTTCGTCTGACCTACTTTTTCATCTGACTTTAACCAAAATTGCGCGGAAGTCTTCTGCAAGAATGGTCAACATTTTCAAGAATTTCGTAAAAAAACCCACAAAATTCGTATTTCTAAATTACGTTAGAATTTCCTTGAACGTCAACTAAATAAATAGTAGCCTCCCTAGGTATTGTTTAATATTTCTTAGATGTGTTATTTTGAGAATTTTTGTGGACAATTTTGGACATTTATTTTAAGCAAATGTGACTTGTTTGCCCTTGTTGCGTTACCAAGTTACAGGTGAAATGAGATATGATTAGATATGGGAAAATTGTTTTATTAATCTGCCTGCGAGACATAAAAGTATATTCAGATAGGAAATGTGCAATATGAGGAAGTAAGTCCTGATTATAGGACATGGATAGTCTTAACTGATTATCAATTGCAAATTGAAAAAGTCTCAAATGTAGAGTGGAAAATATTGATGATGATGGGAGCTGGTCTGATTGTCGATTTGATTTCCATTAAATCTTCTTTATTTAACAAGAAAAATAATCTCCCCCCCCCAAATAATATTGTTTTTGAGATATTGAACACATAAATGTATACTAAAATCATATCAATATATAATATTCATATGAATGGAAAAATACGCGCATTATTTAGCTTGGGAGCAAGGTGGCCGAGCGGAACGGGCTTCGACTCGTAATCGGAAGGTTGCGGGTTCGAGCCTTGGCATTGCCATTGTGTTGTCCCCTTGGGTAAGGCAATTTATCTCGATTACTCCTCTCCACCCAGGTGTATAAATCGGTACCGGCATTCGTAATTGCATAATAAATGGTCGGGCGGCTTCCAGACTCTCCCTGTCACGTTTGAATTCGGCAGTTCACTCCTTTGCCATGGTGTATATTCCCTATCGAGTGAGACAACCATGTCTTTGTGGACATTGCAGATGACTGCAAGTTGGCTGATTTTGTTCAGGTTTTCCATTTTCACAGAAACCGCTCACTTACGATGTTTAATTACTAGTATCTATAACAGAAAAAAAACCCTAAGAAAAACCTGTAATTAAACTTTCTATGTAATCATTCAACAAGTAGAACTGTACACAAGCAGACAAGCCAAATTAAACCTGCTCGTCCTTGTACCTTAGGCCGCGAACATATCAATCGACCTTCGCCTTGTTTTAAGTTGTATATTATGTAATTAACAGGTTGCTTTTAAACAATAGGAATAGAAAAGTTAAATGAATAAAACTCAAATTACCAGAAGAATATGAAAATACCCACAGGTTTAATTAAATTAACGTACTTTGTAAATTCATTGTCATTTGAGAGCTAATATCATTATTTTACATGAATGTTTTTAATAAAGCATGAATTGTGAAAGAAAAAGAAAAAAGACAAAGGTTTTAATTACTTCTTTGAAGTAACTGACACTTATATGTACAAATTAATATTCGATTCAGCACTCGATTCAAACAGGGCTGATAAAACGTTTTCCCGTTGTTTTCATTTTTTTATATTCTCCACAGAAAATTCATAATTAAATCTAAACGTCATAACAAAATGCATTTACGCTTTGATCATCACACGCATTTTCAGTCATTCACAGATAAAATTGAATTGATTTCAATTTAGTTCAAGTCAACGGAAATTAAGCATTTTAGATATTTATGTCATCTTAATACATTCAAAATTATCACAATACTGTTTAATATTTTGCACAATGCAGCTTATTTACGATTATATAGTTCAAAATTTTCACGGAGCGACAAAAACCCTTAGATATACTATCTTTCCCAAGTACATTTCTGTGTTTGAACGAGATCTTATATACACTGAGCAACGTATATAGGAGTCCGGGGGGGCTACATGGTTTAAATTAAATGGGTATAATAATAATAATAATAATAATAATAATAATAATAATAATAATAATAATAATAATAATAATAATAATAATAATAATAATAATAATAACAATAATAATAATAATAATAATAATAATAATAATAGCGATAAGGTACATATCCACTCAATTAAGAGCGCTCAAGGCACTAAAACAAAATACAAAAACTGAACAATAGACAAAGAAAACAAAAGAATTACAGAATGTGTCTGACATAAGATGAGTTGGATTTTCTTTCTTGAAGAAGTTGCATGTTTCCAGATCGAAGCGTACGGGTGGGAACATAATGTGAAAGGAGTTCAGATAAATATGACGGAGCAATATCATTAATACATTTATATACAATCAACATAAGTTTAAAAACAATTCTTTGTGTAACAGGAAGCCAATGCAGTTCCTTTAGGATTGGCGTGATATGGCAATATTTTCTGGTGAAAGTAAAAATTCGAGCGGCAGTGTTTTGAATTTTCTGAAGGCGATAGAGTTGGTTTGCTGGTAATCCATAAAGAAATGCATTGTATGTGCAAATGTTTAGGGTACCTTTTCAGCGATTTTGGTTTATCGATGGGTGGGTGTTCGGTAGACACCAATGCGTCCAATTGGGCGCTTTGGGGCAAAAATGTTCATAAAGGCGACCAATTAAGGCACATCTTGGTGTATACTGATAGGTAGCAAAAACAGCAAAAAGTCGAAAAGGAAATCAGTAGTGACACTTACACCATTTGCCCTAAACTTTTCCGTTCAACAATTACCTGCATCTATATGAGCGGCACTTTCAAGCGCGAGTTTGATTCAGTTCTCCATAGAATTTAAATGGCTTTGCCACTGGCTATGTGAAAAAAGTTTCTGCACTTGATTCACTCTTATTAAGTTACAAAAGAAGTCCGTAGGAACACTTGTAAGAGCATCTTAATGTGACTTGGGCAAAATGCCACAAACAGCACTTTTTAGCCATTCTAGCAACGGAATTTTAAAGTCCTTAAGGGATCGGATAGTAACGTTTGCTTAGTATTTTTGTGGGACCTGAGAGCATATCAGACATACCAAAGTACATTCTGAATACGAGGAATGTCCTTTTTATGGCAAGTTATAATAAATTAATGATATTTACTTAAAGCTGAAAGGAAAGGCCGACCGTCGTTTGTAAATTTGAAAAATTTTCGTATTGAAGATATATATTTTTCCCAAAAGGCCCAAAAGTTTTATTTTTCCATAACTTTTTTTTTGCCTGAGAGTTCTTATAGTGTTTTATTTAAAAGTACCCAATAAATGTGTGTCAATAAATGCCTTTCGACATGCCAACAAATTTCTTTCCCCCCATTTTATACTCCCCAGGGCAAATAATTCACTTTATTGCCACGTTTATCATGATGAGTATCTATTCAAAGGTAAGATTTGTTCTTTCTAAATAACCTTAAGCCTCTCATCTGACCTCGATTATCAGATGGACAGATTATTTGTTCTATTATTTGGTTAATGTTTAAGAGAAAGAAATGTAGGACGTTCATATTTATAATTAACCACTTATTTGCGGCCACACAAGCCAATTAGAATGTCAAAATATTGGCTTAATTAATATCTGTTACTTTCTCTTATTGGACTTCCCTTTATTCTTTACCTGAATTTATTTCCAGGAAATTGAGCTTTTGAAAGCGAAATGTTTCAAATGTCATATAAATACAACTCATGGTCAATAGAAGGAAAAACGACTTTTTATTAGAATGCTTTATTGAAGTTTGTCTCACAAATTACCTCATGAAATGACCAAACTACACGTTTTTCTATATGTTTTTAACCCTCGTCCTAAAAGCTACTTTTTCGTTATATTTGGCACTAATGGCTTTCCTCTATCCAGCAATGTCAAAATAAGTACAAACATCCTCCACATAATATCGATCTCAGGAAATGATGTGAGCGTACCCTTGCAAGATTTTGAAATTGTAATTTCACCAGATTTTCCCCTATATATGAAAGGATATGACTATTTCAACTAATTCAAATTGATAAACAAGTATAAGATTATATCTCTTGCAATGAATTTACAAAAGCGAAAATCATGGATTTAATCTAGAAACTTATGGTGGGATCACAATCCCCCCACCTCTATGTTAATTTTTGTTGGGTGGCATATACCCCCAGGTAAGGTACTGGGGTAATAATTTTATTACTAAAATGATCGCAAAGGATGGAGCTACAATTAGCTCAAGTCGTTTGGGCATAAATACACGCATTCTTTGAAGTTTTATGCCTCATGAAAACCCAATCCTCCTTAGAACTAGAGTTATATATTTTTTAGTTAAATGTCTAAAACGGGACAAATGTGGCTCCTGCTATCCCACTCGGTTTACACATTCAAAAAATAGTACAACTTAAGGGGTGGGGTATGAACGTTTGGACAGTATTTATTGTGGGACATTAGAGCACATCAGACATATCGAATTGTATTCTGAATACGAAGGATGTCCTTCTGATATCAAATAATTTTGATATTTTGAAATTCGCAATGTAATACACTTTTTATGGCAAATGATTAAAATTGATATTTTTGATATTTAACAGTACTCGAAGTAAACTTTATAAATCTGATGATTTATACTTAAAGTGTATGTAGGTGGGATGAAAAGCCGACGATCAATTGAACATTTTGACCTTTCGTATTGAAGATATGGATTTTTTCCCCAAACACCAAAAAAATTAGGTCTTTAAAAAAAAAAATCCATGACTTCAATATGAAAAGTCAAAATTTTCAATTGATCGTCGGCTTTTCCTCCCAACTACATACACTTGATAAGAATATATCGTTAGATTTATAAAATGTACTTCGAGGACTGTTATATATCAAAAATGTGAAAAATATCAAATTTTTATAATTTGTCATAAAATTTGTATTATACCGTGAATTTCAAAAAATGAAAATTATTTGATATTAGAAAGACATTCTTCGTATTCAGAATGCAATTCGATATGTCTGATGTGCTCTCATGTCCCACAAAAAATACTGTCGATATGCTCAAAACGCTCATTCTAGATCCCTTAATGTTATGGATGCTGTAGATTGGGATTCGAATTCTAGATAATTAACGTTATTAAAGTACAAATGAAATTTGACCCGTAATGCTGACTTCCTAGATAAAAACAATTGAAAATGTATTGGTGGGCGAAGAGGTATTTTTTGTGCAAGTCATACGCAGAATGATTCTTATATTCCGTTGTGTGATTTAATCATTGTATTTGTATGTGCTTTTGATGCATGTTTGATGTTTTTATCTGGCATATAAAATGATATGTTAAAATGAAATGAAATGATAATGTGAGTACAAAGTCCACTGAATCGATAAAAAGGCTCTCTGCACACGACAATCGCATATGTCTCCACACATTAAATTAAGGTCATAAATAGCTTTTCTTGTGTTGCGCTTTTAAGAAAACGTGTAATCACGACATAATATATCAATAGATGCCATGGGCTTTCTAAACACAGTTGAACTGGCTACATCTATGCATACTTTAAAATCGTGACAACTCGGGAAAATACAAGAAAATCCGACAAGCTAACGTTTGATTAACCTACATTGGAGCTGTGGTTGAAGTCAAATTGTAGAATAAGAGCGTCTCCATTTACTATGGAATTAGCAAACAAAATGTGTGGATTTAAAAAACATCGCACAGCGGATTTGATGCCATGCATATTTGAATAGTCTAAGTATCACGCTGCATTTTAAAGGATGTCTCTTCGAAAAACTATATGAACAATTACTTCATTGATATTAAAAATAGAAGATAATCTGGATAGATTTTAAAAAAGAACAGAAAATCTAAATGATTAGTCTAAACTTCATCAAAGACTTGGCTTTTGGTTGTACTTATTAAAAGAAAGTTACAATTAACAGCGGAGTCGGTAGCACATCATTGAATCAGCGAGTGACAGGTGATGGAGTTCGGACGGCTCCAACTTTCGCGACCTAGAACGAAACATTTTACATAAGACACCATTGCTGACAACAATGGAGTTAAATGTGCCTAGATCGATGCCGTCACTGTATGGCGTTAATATTCTGATATTTAAAAATGCGATATGCATATTCTGAACAGAAAATCGTCATTTAGAAATATTATATAATTATTTGGTGATAAACAACCAAGTCACAGGTTACAACTTAGTATTTATACCCGGCAATTTCGACAAAGTAATACATATTTCTGTACCACTTTAAATGGTTGGTTTTCAAATTAATTTAGGCTTGATCCTTGGAAAGACTACAGAACCGCATCAGCTGTATGTATCTTCTTTTCCCATGTGTTATTGTGTAAGATCATATTATCACATATATATCTAGTCTTTGCATGTTTGAAAAACGATTCTAAATCTGTTTACCCATGTTTTACTCTATCGATGCAAACCAGTTGAGCCATTCAGACACTCAATACCAAACTAAGTGCCAAGAACCGATGATAAAATTACACTGTTGATGTAAATAGTCTGCAGCTATCATTTGATCAAGTCGTATTCACTCATTTCCCAAAGAGTTTTGCTATGAATACGAATAAATCCACAAAATTCAGAGTTGGTGTTAGTTTAATAAGCATAAGTCGTCATTGCACATTTTGCAAGAATACCAATAAGTTACATGACAAAGGCAGATGTCCCTTACGGACAAAAACATGCAGTTTGCTAGCTTGGGAGTAGTATTAATGAGGCTGTGGTAAAGTTGCAAGAACTACTACGTCCTACCAGATATACGTAAACGGCGTAGAACTAGATCTAGTTCTTCGAGGAGGGTGCGCGCGCGGATGCGCGCATGGCCGTGAAGCGGCCAACGAGGCGCGCCAGCGCATAGGACTGGTGAATTTTTAATGGAATGTCAGAGAGGGGTTGTCATGGTCCCATATGTAGGCACTGAACAAGTGCTAAAACGATGTTACGCGAACTACTTCGAAAACTCGTTGACAGTTAACAATTACACGATCGTATTTTGCGATCGTGCAATTGTGCAGGTTGAAAGTCACAGGCTAAATGTCCTGCAGGCTGAAAGTCACATATTCTTGCAACATATGGAATCGCAGTTTATTGCAGCTACTAGGTGAACGGGCAGAGATGAATTGGTTATGTTGATAAAATGACCGGTTAGAAAAACTATCATCCTCCTCAGTTATAACACTGCCAGGAATCGAATTAATAGGTGACACCACCAGGAACGTGCTACACGCATTCAATCTTTGAAGTGAAGGGCTTCGACGGAATTTGAGAAGTTTTTAGCCTAAAATTTATGTACGCCTACGTTTGCAGACAGCAATGCTTACGAACTACTCCAAAGGCGGAACTGGTTTATTCAAATTTTTTGATTAACCATTGCTAGGCTCGATCATACTTAGTCCCAGATCTGTGATTACGATTGAAACGTAATTACGTCTGGCGTCGTCTGCCCGTCGTAAATTGGAACGATATGTGACCCCGCAGACATTTTCAGAGATAAAATGGGGGACGGAAAAGCGTAAATTGCCATTAAAATGACTAAAAATGGGACAAATAGTTGTGACGTTGTAAAGAGTTGTAAAGTGACGAAAATTTGGATTTGTCCCTCCACAATAAAACGATGGTTACACTCCTGGCGAGTGACTTCATTTGCGTAAACGACTGGCTAATCCTTGCTATTATGCTATCACTACACCAGTCAATTATCAAATCAAAGAACACCTAATCCATTCCTCTCAACTTTGTCACCAAACTTGGTTTTATATCATTTTTTGCATTTATTGTTTGTTTTTTTATTAAGATCATGCTCTCTTAAATTTGGTTTTGTCAAACTATCTTGATTGCAGATTCTCCCAGGGGGTAGTCAGTATTATTACCAGTTAAAGCAAAACTAAATATCTGCTCTCTAAAGAAATCAACATCGTCCTATCCCTTATCTTGTTGATTTCCTTCTCTCACTTCCTTTAATTCATACGTCAAATATATCGAGGCGTAATTGAACATTATGTCTTTCAATAATTTATCGTGAATTTGAGTCACAAGTCATGCCATGCGTGAATTTTCGCCTTTCCTCCTGCGTATAGCTGTCGTAATGAATCAATAAGTGGTGGCAGGTCAAACATAAACTAGTATTGTTTTACATGCGCAATGTGATTAGTCCACAGATTTCAATTCACTAGGATCCACAACATACTCTTCAATCAAGACACAGTTCTTTAACTCCAATACATTTGTACATCCATTGAATGATATGACCTATGAAAATATGGGTACAAAAACTCATACTCTGAAACTTGAGGTCGAATTGTGTACTATGGTTGTTTAATTGAGGTTATTGAACTATGCCATTGGGTTGAGGCTATTGTGGTCCATAGTGATAGCCGCACACAAAGAGGCAATACATGAATCTGATATGCCATTCGTGTGATTTTGATCAGTTCGGCAGGTATGCAATCTCATATCGTATTAACTAGAGCCATTTTATCCCATGAGATATGGATGAGTCAATGACCAATAGGGTTGACCATCATGGTTGAATGGGGCTGGTCAGTTGGCATTAATTACGGAACGTTTATTTGTTGCAGATTTAATCGGAAATGAATTTAGAACAATCAAAGCAATAGAGAAGTAGAGTTATATGTGTGCTGAAAGGTTTATGGAGTGTGTCTGGATAGCTGAGTGAACATTATACATTAGCTCTGATATATCTGGGCGTTTAATTTAGCACTCTGCCTTCTGCATTTAATTATATATACTTGATTTGTATGGTAAAGACGTTTCTTAATTTTTTGTTCTATATTAGAGAGTTATGTTTCAAATAAGATTCGCCGTAGTGATGTAACAGGATTAATAGTCATTGGAATGGGTTTATCGATTCAGAGAATCTAAATCATTACCGTTGCTACTCACGATCCCCATCATCATCATGACGGCTTTCATCACCTGTATTCTAGGGCCACTATGCTTTTACATAAAAGATATTAAGCGTAAATGACATTCATTACCAAGAGTAATTATTTTGTGCCAATATGCGCAATGTTGAGTGTTAAACGCCGCGTGTAAGTAGTACGAACGTTTTTCATGAATCTTTTAACATTGTTAAGAATTATTTAGTGATTTTAGCACACACAATGCGATATGCAGACGGCATACCAAATTTTCACAAATAAGTTGTAAAAAATCACAAACTTTCAATGTATAACCCTATCAACATTTATTCAAATACATACACATAGTTTCAATAGCTCATAAGATAGACTTTTGATTATTATCTTTTTCTTTTGGAAACATACGTTCGTAAATCACACAATCTGGATATGTGTTATGAAACGCGCTGCTGCCTGTTAGGCAACGAAATTTGTTTGTCGGTAAATTGTCTAGTCTTTATTCAGTGAAATTGCCTATTCACTGGATCTATATAAATGACCCAACCTGATTGCATTTGCTTAATATCATTGCAAATTATATCGTTTCAAATTTAACAAACACCATTAAAATGCAAATTCTCCAAACATATTGGCAATTTTCTGTTGTATTCTGACTTAAGTGAGGCGAACAAACTAATGATTTTGTTTCCGTGAAAAAAGTAATTTAACGTTCTTGATGTTAACGAGATCCGGATTTTCAGTAAAATAAATATTTATGAATTAAACTCTGCAAGCTTTTTTAACTAACATCTAAATAATTTTACTTCAATATAAGTATTTGTGCACCAAAACCTCATTTCATTGTAAGCGGGCCACACAAACAGTTCATCGGAGATAGCAGAATCTACTGATTCCTTTTTAGAAATTGCCTTTTTGACTATTGTCACTCTTGTTTATTTCTTGTTTATTGATAAAATACTTCGTCTTTGCTTGCTGCTTTCCTTGTATTCTCTTTTTTTTTCTCCCACTTACTTTTGCTTTCTCTCTCACTCCCGTATTACATAAGAATTTCTCTCCCACTCGAGCTCTTTTATTTCTAAATAAATCTTTTCTTTAACGAGAGAGATGCCTTCTTAAGGTTATACGATGTGATGTATTGTTGGTCGAAGCAGCAGAAAAAAAGTAGTTCACAGCATCTTGCGAATGGTAGTGAGCTTTAGCAAAAATTGCCTTGCTCAATTCATAGCGAGCGTGTAGAAAAATTCAAATATCACAGATGTACTTTTGTAGGTCCTGTGGTTCTTGAGTTATGTTGTAAAGAGGGCTGAAAGAACAACACTTTTGTAAAACGTACATAACTCATTAACAACAATAAATTAAGCAAGTTTTCAAATTATATGACTTGTAGAATGAACTTTTGCAAAACACCAAAGTGTTATTTTTCAATAATATATTGATTCAGATAATGAAAATCGACTTTTTTGGTTGCTTCGACCAACAATACCACGTATACCCTTAAGCTTACAATATCTTGATCATAGTGTCAGCTATTGTTTTATTTTCGAGAATGATACAATTGCTTTTATCATCAATTTTTCAACTTTTTGTCATTATCCATACCAAGTTCAACGAATTGCAATGAATGCTTTTACCAAGAATAACACCAAATTCACCTTTAAATTTTAAACTTTAGAAATTTAAAAAACAAACTAGAAACAGCAGTAATTTGGAATTATGCAAAATACACATTGTGACAAGCGCTTCGAAGTCCATATTTTTAAATGCAAAATATTGGAAAGTTTACGGACGTTCGTAAAGGTTTAAAATATTTTAATTTAGGTTAACTTAAATTGAAAATATTGCTATATTAACTAAACAAATAGAATATAAAGAAGTATGTGTCTGCTTCACGGTACCGTGTCGACTTTGATTAAATAATATGTCTCCTTTAGGAATTGTCGACAGGTGTTTAGAGCGATTCAAAGGTTTTATTTTTAAAAAAAAGGGAAAAACGTATTATATTTCTTCTTTTCTTTTCTATTTCAAGTCTTTTCTATTTAAGTTAAGTTCCTCTCTACATTGATTTATTTATGAATTTAAATTTACATATTAGTAGAATAGTACCAAAATGTCTCAAAAGATTTCACGAACAGGTGATAAATGGGAACACTGTGAAGTAAAGAGTTATCAGATTTATATTTGAAATAATCAAAAAAGTATTTCCCCTTTTCCCTATTGCACCAGCTGAAGCGTCTTCGTAAATTATCAACATTATTTATGGCAGGAATCGGAAAACATTTCTTTATACATTTCACTGAACTAATGCATCTAAAATATCCTAATAACCTCTTTAGTAGTAATGTATAATGTAAAATTTGTGTTACTAATCTTTAACCTATCAAGATGATATTCAATGTCAAATGTATATCGTTAAATGATATTGACGTGTGTAGGAAGATATGTAATTATACACCAACCTTGCCTTTCGTTGTTTTTTTCATGGGGACTTTTCAATTCAGATTGGGTAAGATTGAATGGAATCCGGATTGAGTATACGATTTAGCGTTCTAATTGAATCCTCTGAATCCTGAATCGACACATTTGTCAACACATACTGGAAGTCTAGTGTCAGATAATTTTATTATTGTTTTTCAACAGTCATTATGAAACCTTTAGGCTAAGAGGGGAGCATGATCGGTATACTAAATCGTCAATAAATTTAACAATAGGCCTATATATTTTTAAGCAAATGGACTTGTGCTGATATGTGTTGGTTCATTGATCGAATCTCGAACGGACGGAACCCGGATTAATGCTCTACGTAAAAATGATTGAATCCTGATTCGGCACACCTGTAAACACAAACTGGGAGTCCACATGAGTAACCAAAAGTACTTGATGTAGCCGGTTTGACCAATCCGTATCAATCCTGATAAAATATAGTGTGAATAATCTAATTGATATCTCCACGCTGTCTTGAATGTTAAAATTAGTCACAAAGTTCTAAATGCCAGAATTCTATATTTACATGACAAAATTGGGATATTTAAAATTTATTGATTGAAAAATGCAAACAAAATTACACTGCAAGACCATAAGCACAATACAGGATATTAGTATTGATTTGTCAGGTCTAGTTCTCAAAGCTCAGGTAAAAAAAATCGTTTTTTAACAAAAAGCTCACTTGTGTCTCCTTTGATTATGATTTTCAATAATGTGTTGCTTATTAGTTTATAAATAAGCATGTTCATTTCCATAGCTTAAAGGGGATATTATTAAAATTGGGTCTTAACCCAATTTTACAAATATTTATAATTTGATAAAATTCATTTCCAATTAACAGAGTAACTAGTTATGATAACGTTCTTTATCATGTACTGTCTTGGCACAGTTTGGCATAAATCGTTGGTACACTTTTTCTGTTTTCTTTGCTGTCGTGTTTTAAAACAAGTGTCTTAACTAGAGCTAATTGTGCTAACATAGCACAACCCTGAGTCATTAGCCTTCTTTACCTACTTATAAATCAATAATTTGTGCCGGGAGTCAAGTACCATGTCTGATTAGTGCAGAGGAGAGGTGTCAAAGGTTTTTGTGTCTTCAAATGCTGACTTGCTTATATTTCATATCTTTTACGTGTCATGCATTTCAATTCCTATTATTGACAGTAAATCTTAATTTTGACATAACTACAGTAATTCAGTAAAAAGACATTCCGTAATCCAATTAGAAGATTGTCTTGGAAAGAGAAATCACTGCTGCCTGATGTGATCATAGTAGTTAACCCATTTCCCGATCCATTTCCGGCCGTCGTGACCTTGCTAGAGGGCGTTTTTTACTTTCTTAAACAGGTGCGATTCGCTAAATATACGACACCTTTATGTGGTGACCTCAATACATATGGGCTGAGCTGTAAACCGGGGCTGTAAACCAGCAAAATTCGTCATAGTTTTAGTTAAATTATTAGTAAAACTGTAAATTTAGTGTCACCCCTGGCCCTACTACTGAGCCTAAATGTGATTAACAGTCTTATTGTACAAACCGGAATAAAATTTTATCTAGATGTACATTTTTTGGAATCCGTATTGTTAAGCGGCATGATTGATATGTCCTAATGATAACCTTGAATTTGATTGACAATCATATTGTTGAATACAGCCAAAATCACAAAATGCTTTGCGAGTCAATAAGCATAATAAGTTGTTTCAGTGGCGTACCCCCCCCCCTTACTGAAAATAAAATCCGGATCTCGTTGACATCAAGAACGTTAAATTACTTTTTTCACGGAAACAAAATCATTATTTTGTTCTCCTCACTTAAGTCAGAATACAACAAAAAATTGCCAATATGTTTGGAGAAATCGCATTTTAATGGTACTTGTTAAATTTGAAACAATAAAATTTGTAACGATATTAAGCAAATGCAATCAGGTTGGGCCATTTATATAGATCCAGTGAATAGGCAATTTCACTGAATAAAGACTGACAATTTACCGACATACACTTTTCGTTGCATAACAGGCGGCAGCGCGTTTCACAACACATATCATACCAGAGAAGATGAGAAAAGAGGAGATCGCTCGAACATATAATCCGATTACCCACAGTTAACCTCTATTCACTTTTCTTTGTTTGGGGTACTTAAAACACCACTTGAAACTTCCTTTGTGGTAATCTGTTCATCCGCCACACGCTCGTCTGATTTGGTAGTTCTCTCCAGTGGAGAAAATATTCCACACACGGAAGTACATCGTTAAAGTCCCAATTTTGCAGTCAAATTATGCTTTTTTTGTTTTAAAAAAATAATACTAACCAGGGTGACCATGATTTTTAAACGAGTGAAGAAGCATTATATATATTGCAACTCCCATTAAAAAATCAAAAAATTGTTAAGTTATGGAAAGTCAAGCATAATTAATTTTCCAGTCTAATTAATATAAGGTCAAAGGAAAAGAAATTTAAATGATAACTATTTGAATATTTGCGGCAGTTTACGGAAACATAAAACCAGTGTAATCAGTAATTCAAACTCGTGTCAGTTTCTCCATATACTCCCGTTTTGTGTCCAAACGTGTCCAAAAATGCTATTTGGATCCAAAATGCGGGTCTTTTTCACAGGGATCTCGGGTCAAACTTAGCAGCCAGTCATGCCAAACAATACAGAAATTATATTTCGCGGTCAACTGACGTAACAAATTGATATCCGGGCATGCGTCGTTTAGAGCTAGACAGTCGTGACTTGCAAAGCCACTTATCGTATTAGTTGATCAATCGGATTAGATCATTGTTTCCATCAATAGGCGGATGCACACATTATTTATTTGATGTGGGCAGCGAGCGACCTCCTCTTTTATCATCTTCTCTGATCATACATATCAAGCCAGATTTGTTATTTACGACCGTATGTTTCCAAAAAGAAAAGAAAATAATCAAAAGTCTATCTTATGAGCTATTGAAACTATGTGTGGGGATTTTAATAAATGTAGATTGAGTTATACATTGAAATGTTCAAATTTGGTGTGTGTGCTAAAATCACTAAATAATTCTTAAGAATGTTAAAAGATTCATGAAAAACGTACGTACTACTTACACGCGGCGTTTAACACTCAACATTGCGCATATTAGCACAAGAGAATTACTCTTGGTAATGAATGTTATTTACGCTTAATCTCTAATGTAAAAGCATAATGACTCTTAACTATGTAGAATACAGGTGATGAAAGCCGTCATGATGATGATGATGGGGATCGTGAGTAGCATCGGTAATGTTTTTAATCACTTTTCAACGGAATTTCGCCAAATACACATTGTGACAAACACATCGAAGTCGAAATTTTTAAATGCAAAATATTGGAAAGTTTTACGGACCTGCGTAAAGGTTTCGAATTTTTTTAAAATTTAGGTTCGCTTAAATTAAAATATTTCTATATTAACTGAACAAATAGAATATAAAGACGTGTGTGTCTGCTTCACGGCACCGTGTCGACTTTGATTAAGTAATATGTATTGTCTCCTTTAGGAATAATATTGTCGACAGGTGTTAAGAGCGATTCAAAGGTTTTATTTTTTTAAAGGAAAAACGTATTATATTTCTTCTTTGTTTTTCTATTTGAAGTCTTTTCTATTTAAGTTCCTCTCTGCATTGATTTATTTATGAATTTCAATTCAAATAATTAGTAGAATAGTACCTAAATGTCTCAAAAGTATTCACGAACAGGTGATAAATGGGAACACTGTGAAGTAAAGAGTTATCAGATTTATATTTGAAATAATCAAAAAAGTACTTCCCTTTTCTCTATCCTATTTAGTTCTATTGCACCAGCTGAAGCGTCTTCGTAAATTATCAACATTATTTATGGCAGGAATCGGAAAACATTTCTTTATACATTTCACTGAACTAATGCATCTAAAATATCCTAATAATCTCTTTAGTAGTAATGTATAATGTAAAATTTGTGTTACTAATCTTTAACCTATCAAGATGATGTTCAATGTCAAATGTATATCGTTAAATGATATTGACGTGTGTAGGAAGATATGTAATTTACCAACCTTACCTTTCATTGTTTTTTTCATGGGGACTTTTCAATTCAGATTGGGTAAGATTGAATGGAATCCGGATTGAGTATACGATTTAGCGTTCTAATTGAATACTCTGAATCCTGAATCGACACATTTGTCAACACATACTGGAAGTCTAGTCAGTTAGGCTCACTCAGTCATTTAATAAGACAATACAAACGATCGAATTTGGTATTCAAATGAACACAATTTTGAGTTACACCTTTTCAGTGTAAAATTTTTTTCTCGGCCAAATGAAAAGCAATAATTTTCATTTTTTCAGTAAATGTCAGGAAAAACTGTAATGCTTGATACTGTATTTTTTTTTCAAATCTTAGTGTTAAACTTAGTCGTGAAATTCAGTCACTTAGTGTAAGATTTTCGATTTTGATAGGCTTCAACTCTGTCCGCGCGCATTTTTGTGGAACAACCGTTTAGGTTTTCAAAGTAATATAGTTCGCTAAAGAAGGATTTTTCCCAACTTTCTAACGCACATCACCGTGAGCGATATATCATAGTTTTGTCAGAATTTCCGTTTTGATTCCATACTTTTTGACTACCAGCTGAAAAATTTTCAAATCCACGCGTGAAATCTTAGGCTAATACTAGCATTGTGGATCGATATCTCTGGGTGCCCGGCCTGGATACAGTGTTGCCAGAACTTCAATATAGCAAAGAAATTACCTAGTGTTTCAATTGTCATGAAGGTGACTGGGTATAGTGCCTTTTGTTTGTGTTTGTTTGAAATTGCTTAAACCCACCGAAAGTCATAATGAAGCAGCCAAAACAATACAAGGTTAAACATGGAAGTTTATAACAACCTATTATAATGACCTAAAGGAAAAATCATTTATGGCAACAATGAGCCTTGCATTGTAAGTCATGGTTAAAATGTGTTGAGTACCCACCCCACCCCCATAGGCCTACATAATATTACATACCGGTACCTTATAATATTTATATAGCACGGCTATAGCTATACATTTAGAAAGTAGGTCCTATAGCGCTAAATTATGACAAATAGGCCTACACAAACCCGAACGCAAGTCTGAAGGGTGTAATGAAAATGCCAACCCGCGATGGGAGGGGGGGTCATTCAAAATTCACCTGGAGATAGGAGGGACAGAAAATTAAAATCCCCTCTAATAACACGCGAATTTTTCTAGGTTTGGACAGTGGATTTTTCCATGGACCTCATCCTAGGTAAATAAACAAACAAACAAACAAACAGACAAAATGGTTTTCATAATCATGGAATCCATAGCCGCTATAAATTGAAATTGCAGGCTATCACGGGAGCAAATTTCCAAAATTCACCTCATTTACCAGAATTGGGGATTTGGGCTACCAAATCGCTGGTCAGGCAATCCTGGTTTTCAATGGAAAAGGGACATGGTTGACAACAATTGAAATATCGATTATTTCTGCTGGTTGCATGCTCTCGAGATAAAGTACTCAGTTTGACATTTTCGGAGCATGAAGGGAAAAAGGGTAAAATAAAAATGGAAATTCTGACAAAACTATAATATATAGACCCACACGATGTGCTTTACAGAGGTGGGAAATATCTTTCTTTAGCAAACTATATTAGTTTGAGACGCTAAAATGAATTCCGTAAAAAGCTCGCGGGCGAACTAAAGGCCTATAAAAATCAAAAATATCACACAAAAAGACAAAATATGATACTTGAATTTTAACACCAGGATTAAAAAAAAAATGTATATCCAAGCACTATGTCTTTAACTGACATTACTGAAGAAAAAAAATATTGCTTTATATTTGACCGAGAAAATAAATTTCATAGCAAAAGGTGTATCTCTGAATTGTGCTGATTTTAACATGTATCGATCGACTTTTAGCGCGACTATGCATTTCTAAAGAATTGGTTGTACAGCGTCCTAACTGTAGTGTCAGATAATTTTATTATTATTTTTCAACAGTCATTATGAAACCTTTAGGCTAAGAGGGGAGCATGATCGGTATACTAAATCGTCAATAAATTTAACAATAGGCCTGTATATTTTTAAGCAAATGGACTTGTGCTGATATGTGTTGGTTCATTTATCGAATCTCGAACGGACGGAACCCGGATTAATGCTCTACGTAAATATGATTGAATCCGGATTCGGCACACCTGTAAACACAAACTGGGAGTCCACATGAGCAACCAAAAGTACTTGATGTAGCCGGTTTGATCAATCCGTATCAATCCTGATAAAATATAGTGTGAATAATCTAATTGATATCTCCACGCTGTCAGGAATGTTAAAATTAGTCACAAAGTTCTAAATGCCAAAATTCTATATTTACATGACAAAATTGGGATATTTAAAATTTATTGATTGAAAAATGCAAACAAAATTACACTGCAAGACCATAAGCACAATGCAGGATATTAGTATTGATTTGTCAGGTCTAGTCAGGGCTATGACACTCAACTCATTTGCATAGCAAAATGACCCGTCTCCTCTGCAGCCAATTTGGTTCCGCTCCATCGAAATCAAGCTGGTCACGGAGGAGACTACCCTCCTTTGTGTTTGTTCATTTGTGTATGGAGAGCCCATCTTGGAGTCCGTAATGACTTAGGCTACGCTCTCAGCTAGAGTCCGACGCTGCATTTCACTAGAAATACCTTTTCTGTGAAATCGCTATAGAGCCAACCGGGAACACGTATTCGTTTTGAAAATATAGCATTAAAATTAGTATCATAGACTACCCTTGTGGCCCCGTGCAGTGGAAAACCTTAATTCTTTCATTAAAAGGAAATGAAAATGAAAAAAAAACACGGATCTACCTGTGCACATATAAAATGGGCACAGCAATTTGTCTCAAATATGAATGAATTTTAAGAAACATACGGGATATAATGAACATTGACCTGACGCCATGATAGTAGGATCTATTAATCGTTTTATATACAATGTATATACTGTATTGTCATAATACCAATATTTGTCATTATATATAATGAGTAATATTTAGCAACGTAAATGTGCAGTTCATATGCACAAACGAATACTGATCTTTATGATATTCAGGTTTTTGTACATCACATATAACATGTCACATAGGAGGTCATACGTGTTGACCTTCATCTATTGTATTTATTCATCTGTGTATGGAGAGGATTAACGCCATTAAAACTCTATCAGTATTAGGGCGTAGTTCAGTGAACTCACCGTATTGCTATTCCAATTACTTTGATAATACAGATAATAATGTATTAATGGGTCGAGGCGATTGCATTGAAAAACCTAATAAATTATTCATAACAGTTACGTAATCAATAGATAGTGCGGACACTTTTCATTTGCAAACCACCAAAATTCGTGATCTTTTAGCGTTGGAAAAGAAACCACTTGAATAGAGTGCCCTCTCAAGAATATCAACTCTCTGGTCTAGTTCTCAAAGCTCAGGTAAAAAAAGCTCACTTGTGTCTCCTTTGATTATGATTTTCAATAATGTGTTGCTTATTAGTTTATAAATAAGCATGTTCATTTCCATATTTATAATTTGATAAAATTCATTTCCAATTAATAAAGTAACTAGTTATGATAACGTTCTTTATCATGTACTGTCTTGGCACAGTTTGGCATAAATCGCTGGTACACTTTTTCTGTTTTCTTTGCTGTCGTGTTTTAAAACAAGTGTCTTAACTAGAGTTAATTGTGCTAACATAGCACAACCCTGAGTCATTGGCCTTCTTTGCCTACTTATAAAATCAATAATTCATGCCGGGAGTCAAGTACCATGTCTGATTAGTGCAGAGGAGAGGTGTCAATTTTTTTGTGTCTTCAAATGCTCACTTGCTTATATTTCATATCTTTTACCTGTTATGCATTTCAATTCCTATTATTGACAGTAAATCTTAATTTTGACATAACTACAGTAATTCAGTAAAAAGACATTCCGTAATCCAATTAGAAGATTGTGATCATAGTAGTTAACCCATTTCCCGATCCATTTCCGGCCGTCGTGACCTTGCTAGAGGGCGTTTTTACTTTCTTAAACAGGTGCGATTCGCTAAATATACGACACCTTTATGTGGTGACCTCAATATATATGGGCTGAGCTGTAAACCAGCAAAATTCGTCATAGTTTTAGTTAAGGGCTGGGGTATGAACGTTTGGACAGTATTTATTTTGGGACATTAGAGCACATCCGACATATCGAATTGCATTCTGAATACGAAGAATGTCATTCTGATATCAAATAATTTTGATTGTTTGAAATTCGCAATTTAATACACATTTTATGGCAAATCATTAAAATTGATATTTTTGATATTTAACAGTACTTGAAGTAAACTTTATAAATCTGATGATTTATACTTAAAGTGTATGTAGGTGGGATAAAAAGCCGACGATCAATTCAAAATTTTGACCTTTCGTATTGAAGATATGGATTTTTTTCCCAAAACACCAAACAAAAAATAAGGTCTTTTTGGGAAAAATCCATATCTTCAATATGAAAGGTCAAAATTTTCAATTGACTGTCGGCTTTTCCTCCCTGCTACATACACTTTAAGAATATATCATTAGATTTATATAATTTACTTCGAGGACTGTTATATATCAAAATGTGAAAAATATCAAATTTTTATAATTTGTCATAAAATTTGTATTATATTGTGATTTTGAAAAATGAAAATTATTTGATATCAGAAAGACATGCTTCGTATTCAGAATGCAATTTGATAGGTCTGAGGTGCTCTCATGTTCCACAAAAAATACTGTCGAAACGCAATAAACGCTCATTTTGGATCCCTTAAATTATTAGTAAAACTGTAAATTTAGTGTCACCCCTGGCCCTACTACTGAGCCTAAATGTGATTAACAGTCTTATTGTACAAACCGGAATAAAATGTTATCTAGATGTAAACTTTTTTGTAATCCGTATTGTTAAGCGGCATGATTGATATGTCCTAATGATAACCTTGAATTTGTTTGACAATCATATTGTTGAATACAGCCAAAATCACAAAATGCTTTGCGAGTCAATAAGCATAATAAGTTGTTTCAGTGGCGTACCCCCCCCCCCTTACTGAAAATAAAATCCGGATCTCGTTGACATCAAGAACGTTAAATTACTTTTTTCATGGAAACAAAATCATTATTTTGTTCTCCTCACTTAAGTCAGAATACAACAAAAAATTGCCAATATGTTTGGAGAAATCGCATTTTAATGGTACTTGTTAAATTTGAAACAATAAAATTTGTAAGGATATTAAGCAAATGCAATCAGGTTGGGCCATTTATATAGATCCAGTGAATAGGCAATTTCACTGAATAAAGAATGACAATTTACCGACATACACTTTTCGTTGCATAACAGGCGGCAGCGCGTTTCACAACACATATCATACATATCAAGCCAGATTTGTTATTTACGAACGTATGTTTCCAAAAAGAAAAGAAAATAATCAAATGTCTATCTTATGAGCTATTGAAACTATGTGTAGGGATTTTAATAAATGTAGATTGAGTTATACATTGAAATGTTCAAATTTGGTATGTCGTCTGCATATCGCATTGTGTGTGCTAAAATCACTAAATAATTCTTAACAATGTTAAAAGATTCATGAAAAACGTACGTACTACTTACACGCGGCGTTTAACACCCAACATTGCGCATATTAGCACAAGAGAATTACTCTTGGTAATGAATGTTATTTACGCTTAATCTCTTTAATGTAAAAGCATAATGGCTCTATACAGGTGATGAAAGCCGTCATGATGATGATGATGAGAATCGTGAGTAGCAACGGTAATGATTTAGGTTATTTGGAAAGAGGACTTCATTTTAGAGAAACAGAGGCTTTGTATGTGATATTTGTCAGAAGTTGTCAGAATTCTCTTGTTTGTAGTCTTGTTTTGTAAGGATTAGCTGCTTTAATAGAGAAATATGTTACACCGACAGATTGGAGTCGGGAAAATTGTAATATTTATACAACAGCTGATGTTATTTGAAAAAAAAAAAAAATTTATCCCTGGAAAAAAATTATATCGCTTTGGAGATTTAAATTTATTATTCTCTGAGGAAAACATAATTACTAAGTCGAAATTTTTAAATGCAAAATATTGGAAAGTTTTACGGACCTGCGTAAAGGTTTCGATTTTTTTTTTAAATTTAGGTTCGCTTAAATTAAAATATTTCTATATTAACTGAACAAATAGAATATAAAGACGTGTGTGTCTGCTTCACGGCACCGTGTCGACTTTGATTAAGTAATATGTATTGTCTCCTTTAGGAATTGTCGACAGGTGTTTAGAGCGATTCAAAGGTTTTATTTAAAAAAAATCTCTGCATTGATTTATTTATGAATTTCAATTCAAATATTAGTAGAATAGTACCTAAATGTCTCAAAAGTATTTATGAACAGGTGACAAATGGGAACACTATGAAGCAAAGAGTTATCAGATTTATATTTGAAATAATCAAAAAATCATTTCCCTTTTTCTCTATTCCTATTTATTGCACCCGCTGAGGCGTCTTCGTAAATTATCAACATTATTTATGGCAAAAATGGGTTAATCGGAATCGGAAAACATTTATTTATACATTTCACTGAACTAATTCATCTAAAATATCATAATAACCTCTTTAGTAGTAATGTATAATGCAAAATTTGTGTTACTAATCTTTAACCTATCAAGATGATATTCAATGTCAAATGTATATCGTTAAATGATATTGACGTGTGTAGGAAGATATGTAATTATATACCAACCTTACCTTTCATGGGGTCTTTGCAATTCAGATTCAGTAAGAATCCGGATTAAGTATATGATTTTGCGTTCTAATTGCATCCCCTTGAATCTTGATTCGGCACATTCATCAACACATACTGGAAGTCTAGTGTCAGAAAATAATATGTGACGTGTCATGTCAAAAGCAGACACTTTTGGGCAGGTTATCAATTTTGATATTTTGACATATCTTAAATATAGAGATATTTTGCTCCACAACGCTGTTTTCCCCAATGAAATCGGACATTCCTAAGCGAAGATATTGAGTTCGTAAGTTA
Organism: Amphiura filiformis; assembly: GCF_039555335.1. Classification (NCBI taxonomy): domain Eukaryota; kingdom Metazoa; phylum Echinodermata; class Ophiuroidea; order Amphilepidida; family Amphiuridae; genus Amphiura; species Amphiura filiformis. Next base: position 60,307,081 of record NC_092638.1, read on the forward strand.
TGGTATTATAAAATTATAAATTGAGATATCGGCCTTTAAAAATATTATTGACAATGTTGAGAGTAGGAATTACCTTGGAAAATGTCTCAAAAAATAGAAGATGCCAGTTATATTCCGGTCTGAAACTATCCAATAATATTTTTAACATTAATAACATCACAAATTTGCAACAAACCCAAATTGTGAAAAAATCACCCGGGCAGATTTTTGGCTATTTCTCCATTTACGATCCTGCCCAAAAGTGTCTGCTTTTGACATGACACGTCAATAAATATAACATTATTTTTTATTTTTAACCAAACGGACTTGTGCTGATTTGTGTTGGTTCATTTATCGAATTTCTCAATTCAGATCGATTCGGAACAAACGGAACACGGATTAATGCTCTGCGTAAAAATGATTGAATCCGGATTCGGCACACCTGTAAACGCAATCTAGGACGAGTACACATGAGTAACCAAAAGCACTTGATGTAGCCGGTTTGATCAATCCGCAACAATCCTGATAAAATATAGTGTGAATAATCTAATTGATATCTACATGTTGTCTTGAATCTCACATTTAGTTACAAAGTTCTAAATGCCAGAATTCTATATTTACACGACAAAATTGGGAGATTTAAATTTATTGACTGAAAAATGCAAACAAAATTACACTGCAAGACCATAAGCACGATGCAGGATATTAGTATTGATTAGTCAGGTCTAGTTCTCAAGGCTCGGGCAAAAAATCAGTAAAATTACTACTAATTGTGTCTCCTTTGATTATGATTTTCAACAATGTGTTGCTTATTAGTTTAAAAAGTTAGCATGTTCATTTCCATAGCTTAAAGGGGATATTATTAAAATTGGTTCTTAACCCAATTTTAATAATATTTATAATATTATTCATTTCCAATTAACAGAGTAACTAAATTTAGTTATGATAACGTTCTTTATCATCTATTGTCTTCAAAGTTTGTCATAAATCGTTGGCACACTTGTTCTAATATGATTTTGCTGTCATGTTTTAAAACACGTGTCTTAACTAGAGCTATTTTGTGCTCACATAGCACTACCCTGAGTCATTAGCCTATTATAGATAAAGCTATTAACTATCCATGGTAATGACAGCATTAATGAGCTGTATGTATCCCTAAACACTACTTAACTGCATGATCTAATAATCAGGGTGAGAAAATTGCCTAAATTTCCATTCTGATCGATTTTGACTTTGTCTAAGTCAACTTTGATCAAAGAAGAGACATTTCGAAGGTATTTTGTCACATTACATGACATGCTTTAGATTTTTGGATGTGGTGTCATTTTCTGGGATTTGGGAGTGGTGATTTTGATCTCATTATGTTGTTTATATTATTTTTTTTTGTATTTACTGAGCTCAAAAAGAAACTTATAATTTGTCACAAGGTCATATCTTAAAATCCTGGCCATCAAAATGAACCAAAGTTACGCACATGTTTACTTCAATACTCAACTCTAAACACATGTCAGTAACCAAGCAGGTATCCAACTGACACAACAGCAAAATGCACTGACATGGAATAGCTTCCTGAACCTCGTTCACAGCCCAATATTTGGCATCCAGCACACGAAATCTGTGCGAATGATTACAAGATCCGTGCACAGGTGATACTTCCCAAAGAGTAAGTGGAATACTAAGGAACAAGACCTGTTTCTTGAAGAAAGTGCGTGAAAAACAGAACGCAGCACCATTTTATCATCTAGGCGAGGATCTTGTATGCATTCTTGGTTACTGACATCTGTTTTGAGTAGAGTCTTGAAGTAATCCTGCGTGTAATTTGGTTCATTTTGATGATCAGGATTTTAAGATATGACCCTGTGATTTACAAGTTGTGAAAATTATACGTTTCTTTTTGAGCTCAGTTTACATATATTCTGTTAAGACTTTATTTTCGTAATGATAGCAATTAATTTGATATGATATTTAAAACTGTTTTTTTTTTTGTGTACTTGCTGTAATAGTTCATGAATGATATATTTACAATGCTAAAACACATTGGGGTCTGAGTAAATATTTTGGAATCTTGGAGGGTGTTTTTTTGCCCTGGGTTATATTTTGAGGTTCTCGTCATTTGCTGGGATTCTGGAGTAGTAATTTAGATTTAGAGTGTGTTATGTTTTTAACCCTAGAACTACGAAGAGGGTTGTACAACCCCCCCCCCCCAGATTCGTCATAAAAACGCACGCGTTTACGCCCAAACGACCTGAGCTAATCGTAGATACATCCTTGGCGCACATTTTGGTGATACAAATTTTACCCCAGTCCCTTACCCGAGGGTAGGACCGGCCATCAAAGATGACCATAGGAGAGGGTTGATGAGGCCCCAATGATTTTCATTTCGCTGTTGTGAAATTATTTCAAGAATTACTGACTTTTTACTTGTTAGTTAGGTGAAAATAGTCATTTACTTTTATAATTAGCAGAACATTTGGTGAAAATTGCATTTTTGTATAATTTTTAGCCCAAAATCAATATTGGCGTATTTTGTGCATGGGCGTCCTCACATTATGACGTCATAGCGACATTATATGGGGAATGTTTGTACTTATTTTGGTATCACTGGATAGAGGCGACCCATAGCTATACATTAGTACTGAATATAATGGTATATGACGTTTATAATTGAAAATTGAGGGGGTCGCAATAACCCCCTCTTCGTAGTTCGTGTTACAAAATATGGCTTAGTAGTTCTAGGGTTAATGCCTGCCTTGTCATTTTAATTGAGCGTTTTACTGTACTGTTGTATAGCATAATTTTAAATATTTGTAGAATTTAGTAAATATTGTTTTACTCTTCTTATATAAATTCATTCGTCAATTAAAATTATCAATTTATTTATTTATTATCATTCTATGTTCAGTTCTCGTTTATTGCAGCACTGAAAAAACATTTGGTTTAAAATTTCTAAGATTTGGGCATCTGAAGAAAGCTCTTATTTTTACATAACAACATTTTCATTTCAAAATAACCTACCGCTGTAGGTTTTTAAAGCATACTGAATGGCATTCTACATTATTGCAACCTCGTATATTTAAGATAATTACTAAAACCACAAATTACGATTTAAACACTTGGCACATGTTCATCATTCTTTAGATGTGAATATATGGGAGGGCGGGTTAGTGTAGTGGTCTTCTCACTCGCTTCTCACCTCTTCTCATTACTCGTCGAGTGGTCGATAGACGTCCCAATAAATCGGACCTACGGGGCGGGCTCAAACTCGGTGGGTGGGTGTAGTTCTGTCCTGGCAAGAAGATGTTCATGTTCGTTAAGTCATCCGACCCCGGGGCCCCCCTCCCAGGGGTCATTTGAGGTCAAATGACTAAAAACTGTCATATGGGCATGAAACTAGGTCGTACGAGGCTCAAACTCGGTGGGTGGGTGTAGTTCTGTCCTGGCAAGAAGAAGTTTATGTTCGTTAAGTCATCCGACCCCGGGGGCCCCCTCCCAGGGGTCATTTGAGGTAAAATGACTAAAAACTGTCATATGGGCATAAAACTAGGTCGCACGGGGCTCAAACGCGGTGGGTGGGTGTAGTTCTGTCCTGGCAAGAAGATGTTTATGTTCGTTTTAAAGTCATCTGACACCGGGGTCCCTTCCCAGGGGTCATCTGAGGTCAAATTACTAAAAAGTGTCGTATGGGCATGAAACTTGGTAGGTACAGTCAACATTTAAAACAACATTTTTTGAAGGTCATTTTGGGGTCATCCAAGGTCACCACGGGTCATCTGAGGTCAAATTAGTAAAAATTCATATATGGACACGAAACTTGGTGGGTACAGTCAACATTTAGAGTTATAAGTTTAGGTCATTTTGGGGTCATCCAAGGTCACCCAGAGGTCATCTGAGGTCAAATTACTAAAACTGTCGTATGGGCATGAAACTTGGTGGGTACAGTCAACATTTAGAGCCAAATTTTTGGAAGGTCATTTTGGGGTCGCCAGGGTCATGTGAGGTCAAATTAGTAAAAACTGTCGTATGGGCATGTCACAAACAGCCTGGTAATCGCGCCCAGCCGAGAACCGCCAAATATGGTAACCGCCTAGTCTATTTTAAAACTGATGCATCAATGACTATGTTCATCATGTCATTATTGTATCATTCTCACATACATTAGGAAATGAATTTGGAGAATAGAGGCCTTGCATGTGACATATCATCCCGTAAATATGGCGGACTACTCAAATGCATTCAACAAAAGCATGATTGCAATCAAATAGGTTGATGACAACATTTGATTGAATGGACTGCACTCCGCCATAACTACGGTGAAGGACACCGGCTCAAATCCTTTGTTTGGAGCCAATCGATAATTTCATGCAGGGCCTCTATACTTTCTGTTAATAAAATACTATGCTGACCTCACACTCCAGTAATTTCAGATCATTGAGCTCAGTAATACATCAAAGAATGTCTTCCAATTCATGAAAACAAATAGATAATCTGAATATCGGATTAAAAGCTTGAGGCATTTCAATTCTCGCTATTCGCAATAAGGGCGCCGCCAGCGGTTTGCGATGTAATCGTGATGTATCATGGGAAAATCGTGATGTATCATGGGAAAAGGTCGACATCAAGTCCGCGCAATACGAATATTACCATGCTATTAGGAACACGTGACAATAGTTTTAGTTTGTCAATATAACGGTATTACACGCAAATCGATAGAGAAAAAATTAATTGTGCACATTTCAAATCACATTATTAAGTATTATTGAGTATCGATTCGCGTGTAACACCTTTATTTTGACAAACTAAAAAAAATATTGTCACGTGTGTCTATGTAATAGCATGGTAATATTCGTATTGCGCGGACTCGGATGTCGACCTTTTCCCATGATACATCACGATTACATCGCAAACCGCTGGCGGCGCCCTTATTGCGAATAGCGAGAATTGCAAGGCCCATTACTTATACACCAACAACAACATAGGCCTACAAGTGTATATAATGTAGCATGTGCACACATTATCACGTTGTGGATGGTGAATCAAGCTGCAGTCCCTACACATTCCCAAATGAATGCAGTGACCACTCATTCATGATGGACGTACTGATCATTATGTATGATTTAAACTCATAGGTGTTGTGCGTTAAGTTTGGCAATTTGGAAGGGGGTGGGTTCAAAATAACCCCATAGGATTATACGGGGGTAAAAATTTCAAATTGCTCAAATACCCCTTTCAAATATATCAAATTATTTAAATAAATAAATAAATAAATAAATAAATAAACGAACAAAAAAATTGAACAAATTGTAGCGTAGCATTAAAATCATAATAACCATTGCTGACGGGCGGATTCGAACCAACGATATTGACATTACCAGTCTGATGCTCTAACACTGAGCTATGCCATCATCTAGTAATGAGGGTTGAGTTTTTTGCGTATACAGTGTTTGTCTGTGATAATGCGGCCTCGTGAAATAAATAAATATAAAATCTCAATTTTAATTTAAATTTATTTGATAATTTTCTAACCTATATTTTCTTTAGAGCAGGGACAAATATTTCCCCTTTTATCCAATTTGGCCCCTAAATAAGAATCTACTTCTTTTATTACTGATTTAATTCCGCGATTTGTTCCATTAAGCAATATCAAAGATTAATGTCAAGCATCTCACAACAGATATTTAGTTGGCTTAGTGGTTTTGCACAGTGCTTTTTAACCGGGAGGTACCGAGATCGATTCCCACCTCTGCCTGCAATTTTTTTTCAAGACTGGGAAATAATAACCTGACATTCGCCGCTGACATTCGTACTGCAGAAGCGGAGTTATAACTTGTTGAACTTTGCTCCTTACGTAAAAGGGTACATTATGTTGGCACTACATTATTTCTTTTTTTCCACATTGCTGGTACAGCTCAAATTACCGTACTTTTCCTGACCAGACAGTCCATGCCAAAATTGTTACTACACCTTTACATTTCATCGAATCTCTTTTTGATGTCTGTCATTTTGAACATCACACTTGAAAGATGTATGCTATGTAGAAACTTTATTTTGCAATTTCATAATTTGCATATTATTAGCATATTTGCAAGAAAAACATGAAAATCAATAAATACCTATATTTTTCACAATTTCAATATTTTATTAGAAATTAAGCATGTAGGCCGTTTGTTATGACTTGATGAATGAAACTGTTAAACAGATTTTGATATTTTTGCTTATTTTTCCTTTTTTGCCCCAAAATGTGTAAAAATCTAAATTTTTTGGATGACCTATATATTTTCTTTGAATATTTATACAATTTCTTAATTTAGGTGTAATACAGTGCAGAAAAAGATGTCAAAAAAATCTGTTAAACAGATTTCCAATAAATTGTTCCATTTTCCATTTTGGGTTAAATACTCAATTTTCATGCGCGGGATATTTGAAACATAAAATGAAAACATGTCCATTGCACTTTTTCCTCGAGATGTACTATAATATCAAGGTTACGGATATATTATAATCCCTTCTTATCTTCACTGATCCATCAGATACCTATTGTTATGAATGATCAATGAAAAGGTTCATAACTGGGCTACTAATGGTCTGTCAAGTATCTATAGTTATTTTCATGACTGTGTCAACTCAAAAATCATGCAAGGTCGAATGTAGGAAAAGTACGATCAGTTGAGCTGTATTAAATATCAAATGGTTATAATTGGCGGTCACTTCAAATCATCCCCAACTGAACGAGGTTCAGGAATGTCCTCTCACTGTTAATTGTTGGTTAACCCACCACTTGAACAGGATTTAGCCAAACAAAGACTTAAGCTTTTTACTAATACTATACATAAGTATAAGCTTATTATCCTCTTCAACAATAGGATTAAAGATTGGTGCTTGACTGGAATTACGTGCTAGTGTCATTGGTTATTGTTAAAAGGCAATAAGGTGTGTATTTCCTCTGAATAGGAAAGACTCTCTACATCTCTACATCAGTATCGGGCTTTAGGAGAATGTATCTTCTAAACCCAATTCGAAATGATGCGCTTGAGAATTCAACAATATAAATAACGGTAGCTCTATTATAATACACATTAATGTTTTAAGCAGATAAAATTCCAAAATATAATACGTTTTCTGTCTTTGCTTGTCACGTGGTAGGCCTATGTTGAAGTTGCGATTATATTTTTAAATAAGTTTCAAATGAATAACAACAAGACAAGTGGCCGAGTGGTCTAAGGCGCTAGGCTCATAGAGTTCTAAGCCGTGCGCCGTGAGTTCGAACCCCGCCTCTGCCAAACTTTAAAAGAAGTAAATTAAAATTTGACTTTTTTAAATTTCATATTTGGGAAATGTGACTGGGAGAATTTATGTATGGTGTGGAGTGGTGTGATAGGGCATGTACTTTAACTGGGGCGTTTTATCGGCAGTCAACGAGTAATGCACTCGCTTCTCACCACTGATGCCGGGGTTCAATTTTTTCCGCGGTGCCACATGTGAGTTTGGTTGCCAATCCATGCTCGTCCTCGCAGGTTTTTCTCCGGGTGCTCCGGTATTCCTCCTGCATCTAAAATTGGACCTCTTCCCATATCCCTGTCCCGTCATGTCTGGTTGGCATCCCTTGAATTTAGTAGCCTCTGAGTACTATCACTAGTGGAAGTTTTGGATGAGAAAACGGACATTTTGATGAGAAACGGCCAAAATGGTGAGAATTTAATTTTCTCATTCTTTTGGATGAGAAAATAATAGGGGATTAGCAATTGTCACCAGTTTTAATAAGACAATAATGATTGACACACACACCAGGAAGTTTCTCATCCAAGAGAATGAGAAAATTAAATTCTCACCATTTTGGCCGATTATCATCAAAATGTCCGTTTTCTCATCCAAAACTTCCACTAGTGTAGGAGTTCGTGATCACAGTCTTTATTTAAGACGCCACGTCGGTAGATGTCGTTGTTAGCAGTGTTTGAGTTGTTGGTGGTGGTGAGGGGGGGTATTAGACAGTCGATAACCGACAATCAATGATCAATTAATTGTCAATATTCAATTAAATTCTAAAACCTAACACGGAAATGATGATCACAGACTGTCATGTTCAATCGCAGTCGCTAAGGATGATTAGGGGGGGGGGGGGTATATTTGTGTGGTTGAGGGTGGTGGAGGAAAATCGATAATCGATTATCGTGTAACCACCCCCCCCCCCACACACACCCCCACGTTCAAGTTTCATACGTTTTCATAAGTATTTGCTTATAGAGTGCTTGCACATAAGGTCATTAGTTCAAATCATCTCCTCTATAGGCACGCTCCAGAAGATATGCAAATGGATGCAGTACAAAATAATTATTTGACCACTATCTAAATAAAAGATTAGTTGTTTTATTTTGTGCCCACATCATAGCCTATCTATTAATAAATAGTCATGGAAATTTTTTCACGCGGTACCTATGCATTGAACTATATCATGCTGATCACTCACATCTGTAAGATTAGTATGTTTGAAAAGAGCAGCTATTGTATTCAATCTATGATTGTAGACATAATCGCTGAAAATTTACATCTGATTTTAAACTTTTGGCTGTAACGTGAAAACTACTTGATAGAATTAGTTCCAAATTTTCAATGAATATTAGTTAATGCATAAGCTAATGATGTGAATATGAAAATAAAACAACTAATTGTATCAATTTTGACTATATCGTTGCACTACAAAAGGTTGCAAATCGCCTGTGTATGTTACAATCATAGATTGAATACAATAGCGCTATTTTCAAACATACTAATCTTACAGATGTGAGTGATCAGCATGATATAGTTCAATGCATATGTATCGCGTGAACGCTGCAGTGCAGGGCAATATAGTCAAAAACGACCTTTTTCACCTTTTTCAGACCAACGCCCTCCCCCCAAAGCAAAACAAAACAAAACAAAACGAACTAATAAAAAAAATCGCATTAGTACGCTCATGAAGTAGGCCTACTCATGCAGAGATATCTTTAAAATTGATCATTTTATTTGCGTGAAATGGTAAAGTGCAATTGTAAATCGTCCCATTGAATCACATAGTGATTTGACGGTTTACCATAGTCTAATACTGAATATTAATACAAGGAGTTTCTTTAATTTAGAAATGGTAAACCGTTGACAAAATTCATAATTTAGGCCGATTTGGTGTCAACTTTTATTTGTAAAGTGTTTTGTTTGAAAGCTTGTTAAAACTACATCTAATTTTACTATTTTACGTTTTGTTAGCTCTAACATTATTTACATTTTACTGATTTTAGCAAATGTAAATCGTCTGTCGAGATTTACCATTTTCATAATCACGAGAATGCAATGCGCACCCATATATCACGGAATCCCGTAATTATTTCAACATGACAGCGTGGTGTAATGGACAGTACTTTAGACGGTGAAACGAAAGGCTAGTGGTTCGAGCCCCAACAGTTTCACTTTTTTTCTTCTTTTTTTTTGTGTGTGACTTATTCAAACCAGTAAACTTTTCTTCTATATTCATGACAATTGACATTGTGAAACACAAAAATAAGTTTTAAAACCCTAATTTATCTATGGCATGATAATTGATTGTTTTTTTTTTTTTTAATAAAGACACACATAGATCCGGACATCTTTAAATGTCATGAATATGGGCAATATAGCAATTGTCAGATAACACTAGTGGAAGTTTTGGATGAGAAAACGGACATTTTGATGAGAAACGGCCAAAATGGTGAGAATTTAATTTTCTCATTCTTTTGGATGAGAAAATAATAATAGGGATTAGCAATTGTCACCAGTTTTAATAAGACAATAATGATTGACACACACACCAGGAAGTTTCTCATCCAAGAGAATGAGAAAATTAAATTCTCACCATTTTGGCCGATTCTCATCAAAATGTCCGTTTTCTCATCCAAAACTTCCACTAGTGTAGGAGTTCGTGATCACAGTCTTTATTTAAGACGCCACGTCGGTAGATGTCGTTGTTAAGCAGTGTTTGAGTTGTTGGTGGTGGTGAGAGGGGGGGGGTAATAGACAGTCGATAACCGACAATCAATGATCAATTAATTGTCAATATTCAATTAAATTCTAAAACCTAACACGGAAATGATGATCACAGACTGTCATGTTCAATCGCAGTCGCTAAGGATGATTAGGGGGGGTATATTTGTGTGGTTGAGGGTGGTGGAGGAAAATCGATAATCGATTATCGTGTAACCTCCCCCCCCCCCCACACACCCCCACGTTCAAGTTTCATACGTTTTCATAAGTATTTGCTTATAGAGTGCTTGCACATAAGGTCATTAGTTCAAATCATCTCCTCTATAGGCACGCTCCAGAAGATATGCAAATGGATGCAGTACAAAAGAATTATTTGACCACTATCTAAATAAAAGATTAGTTGTTTTATTTTGTGCCCACATCATAGCCTATCTATTAATAAATAGTCATGGAAATTTTTTCACGCGGTACCTATGCATTGAACTATATCATGCTGATCACTCACATCTGTAAGATTAGTATGTTTGAAAAGAGCGCTATTGTATTCAATCTATGATCAGTAGACATACACAGGTGATGAGGCGCAACATCTGATTTTAAACTTTTGGCTGTAAGTTAAAACTATTGATAGAATTACTCCAAATTTTCAATGAATATTAGTTAATGCATAACTAATGATGTGAATATAAAATAAAACAACTAATTGTATCAATTTTGAGTTATATCGCCCTGCATTAAAGCAGGTTGCACCCATCGCTGTGTATGTCTACAATCATAGATTGAATACAATAGCGCTCTTTTCAAACATACTAATCTGATTTTACAGATGTGAGTGATCAGCATGATATAGTTCAATGCATATGTATCACGTGAACGCTGCAGTGCAGGGAAATATAGTCAAAAACGACCTTTTTCACCTTTTCAGACCAACGCCCTCCCCCAAAGCAAAAAAAACCAAAACAAAACGAACCAATAAAAAATCGCATTAGTACGCTCATGAAGTAGGCCTACTCATGCAGAGATATCTTTAAAATTGATCATTTTATTTGCGTGAAATGGTAAAGTGCAATTGTAAATCGTCCCATTGAATCACATAGTGATTTGACGGTTTACCATAGTCTAATACTGAATATTAATACAAGGAGTTTCTTTAATTTAGAAATGGTAAACCGTTGACAAAATTCATAATTTAGGCCGATTTGGTGTCAACTTTTATTTGTAAAGTGTTTTGTTTGAAAGCTTGTTAAAAACTACATCTAATTTTACTATTTTACGTTTTGTTAGCTCTAACATTATTTACATTTTACTGATTTTAGCAAATGTAAATCGTCTGTCGAGATTTACCATTTTCATAATCACGAGAATGCAATGCGCACCCATATATCACGGAATCCCGTAATTATTTCAACATGACAGCGTGGTGTAATGGACAGTACTTTAGACGGTGAAACGAAAGGCTAGTGGTTCGAGCCCCAACAGTTTCCCTTTTTTTTTTTTTTTTTTTTTTTTTTTCTTTTTTTGTGTGTGACTTATTCAAACCAGTAAACTTTTCTTCTATATTCATGACAATTGACATTGTGAAACACAAAAATAAGTTTTAAAACCCTAATTTATCTATGGCATGATAATTGATTGTTTTTTTAATTGTAATAAAGACACACATAGATCCGGACATCTTTAAATGTCATGAATATGGGCAATATAGCAATTGTCAGATAACACTAGTGGAAGTTTTGGATGAGAAAACGGACATTTTGATGAGAAACGGCCAAAATGGTGAGAATTTAATTTTCTCATTCTTTTGGATGAGAAAATAATAATAGGGATTAGCAATTGTCACCAGTTTTAATAAGACAATAATGATTGACACACACACCAGGAAGTTTCTCATCCAAGAGAATGAGAAAATTAAATTCTCACCATTTTGGCCGATTCTCATCAAAATGTCCGTTTTCTCATCCAAAACTTCCACTAGTGTAGGAGTTCGTGATCACAGTCTTTATTTAAGACGCCACGTCGGTAGATGTCGTTGTTAAGCAGTGTTTGAGTTGTTGGTGGTGGTGAGAGGGGGGGGGTAATAGACAGTCGATAACCGACAATCAATGATCAATTAATTGTCAATATTCAATTAAATTCTAAAACCTAACACGGAAATGATGATCACAGACTGTCATGTTCAATCGCAGTCGCTAAGGATGATTAGGGGGGGTATATTTGTGTGGTTGAGGGTGGTGGAGGAAAATCGATAATCGATTATCGTGTAACCTCCCCCCCCCACACACACCCCCACGTTCAAGTTTCATACGTTTTCATAAGTATTTGCTTATAGAGTGCTTGCACATAAGGTCATTAGTTCAAATCATCTCCTCTATAGGCACGCTCCAGAAGATATGCAAATGGATGCAGTACAAAAGAATTATTTGACCACTATCTAAATAAAAGATTAGTTGTTTTATTTTGTGCCCACATCATAGCCTATCTATTAATAAATAGTCATGGAAATTTTTTCACGCGGTACCTATGCATTGAACTATATCATGCTGATCACTCACATCTGTAAGATTAGTATGTTTGAAAAGAGCGCTATTGTATTCAATCTATGATTGTAGACATACACAGGTGATGGGCGCAACCTGCTTGTAGTGCAGGGCGATATAGTCAAAATTGATACAATTAGTTGTTTTATTTTATACCCACATCATAGCTTATGCACTAACTAATATTCATTGAAAATTTGGAGTGATTCTATCATGTAGTTTTAAAGTTATAGCCAAAAGATTAAAATCAGATGTTAATTTTTGCGATTGCCTCAGACAATCCCCGAAATATGTCGTTTAAACGCTTTAGGCATCTTGAATGAAATCAAAAGTGTATTTTTAATGTGGATAAAAATGTTGAATATTTGGAATTATAAGAAAGCAGGCCCAGCACTCAGAGCTTTACCCTCCCTCCCCCCACGTCACTCAATGGAGCGACTCCTCGGAGACACGCTGAGCACATTTGCACGTTTCAACATTGCACGGGGAGTGGGGGGACTTATTTTCCCTAAAGACGCTTTAATGTTTCAAGACATATTTCGGGGATTGTATGAGGCAATCGCTAAAATTTACATCTGATTTTAAACTTTTGGCTGTAACTTTAAAACTACTTGATAGAATTACTCCAAATTTTCAATGAATATTAGTTAATGCATAAGCTATGATGTGAATATAAAATAAAACAACTAATTGTATCAATGTTGACTATATCGCCCTGCACTACAAGCAGGTTGCACCCATCGCCTGTGTATGTCTACAATCATAGATTGAATACAATAGCGCTCTTTTCAAACATACTAATCTTACATATGTGAGTGATCAGCATGATATAGTTCAATGCATATGTATCACGTGAACGCTGCAGTGCAGGGCAATATAGTCAAAAACGACCTTTTTCACCTTTTTCAGACCAACGCCCTCCCCCCAAAGCAAAACAAAACAAAACAAAACGAACCAATAAAAAAATCGCATTAGTACGCTCATGAAGTAGGCCTACTCATGCAGAGATATCTTTAAAATTGATCATTTTATTTGCGTGAAATGGTAAAGTGCAATTGTAAATCGTCCCATTGAATCACATAGTGATTTGACGGTTTACCATAGTCTAATACTGAATATTAATACAAGGAGTTTCTTTAATTTAGAAATGGTAAACCGTTGACAAAATTCATAATTTAGGCCGATTTGGTGTCAACTTTTATTTGTAAAGTGTTTTGTTTGAAAGCTTGTTAAAAACTACATCTAATTTTACTATTTTACGTTTTGTTAGCTCTAACATTATTTACATTTTACTGATTTTAGCAAATGTAAATCGTCTGTCGAGATTTACCATTTTCATAATCACGAGAATGCAATGCGCACCCATATATCACGGAATCCCGTAATTATTTCAACATGACAGCGTGGTGTAATGGACAGTACTTTAGACGGTGAAACGAAAGGCTAGTGGTTCGAGCCCCAACAGTTTCACTTTTTTCTTTTTTTTTGTGTGTGACTTATTCAAACCAGTAAACTTTTCTTCTATATTCATGACAATTGACATTGTGAAACACAAAAATAAGTTTTAAAACCCTAATTTATCTATGGCATGATAATTGATTGGTTTTTTTTAATTGTAATAAAGACACACATAGATCCGGACATCTTTAAATGTCATGAATATGGGCAATATAGCAATTGTCATATAGGAGTTCGTGATCACAGTCTTTATTTAAGACGCCACGTCGGTAGATGTCGTTGTTAAGCAGTGTTTGAGTTGTTGGTGGTGGTGAGAGGGGGGGGGTAATAGACAGTCGATAACCGACAATCAATGATCAATTAATTGTCAATATTCAATTAAATTCTAAAACCTAACGCGGAAATGAAGATCACAGACTGTCATGTTCAATCGCAGTCGCTAAGGATGGTTAGGGGGGGGGGGGGTATATTTGTGTGGTTGAGGGTGGTGGAGGAAAATCGATAATCGATTATCGTGTATCCTCCCCCCCCCTCCCCCACACACACCCCCACGTTCAAGTTTCATACGTTTTCATAAGTATTTGCTTATAGAGTGCTTGCACATAAGGTCATTAGTTCAAATCATCTCCTCTATAGGCACGCTCCAGAAGATATGCAAATGGATGCAGTACAAAAGAATTATTTGACCACTATCTAAATAAAAGATTAGTTGTTTTATTTTGTGCCCACATCATAGCCTATCTATTAATAAATAGTCATGGAAATTTTTTCACGCGGTACCTATGCATTGAACTATATCATGCTGATCACTCACATCTGTAAGATTAGTATGTTTGAAAAGAGCGCTATTGTATTCAATCTATGATTGTAGACATACACAGGTGATGGGCGCAACCTGCTTGTAGTGCAGGGCGATATAGTCAAAATTGATACAATTAGTTGTTTTATTTTATACCCACATCATAGCTTATGCACTAACTAATATTCATTGAAAATTTGGAGTGATTCTATCATGTAGTTTTAAAGTTATAGCCAAAAGATTAAAATCAGATGTTAATTTTTGCGATTGCCTCAGACAATCCCCGAAATATGTCGTTGAAACGCTTTAGGCATCTTGAATGAAATCAAAAGTGTATTTTTAATGTGGATAAAAATGTTGAATATTTGGAATTAGAAGAAAAAATACACTTTTTCCTTCCCCACCCCCCATCATTCAATGTTGCGACACTTTGGAGACACGCTGAACACATTTGCACGTTTCAACATTGCACGGGGGAGGGGGGGACTTATTTTCCCCTAAAGACGCTTTAATGTTTCAAGACATATTTCGGGGATTGTATGAGGCAATCGCTAAAATTTACATCTGATTTTAAACTTTTTGGCTGTAACTTTAAAACTACTTGATAGAATTACTCCAAATTTTCAATGAATATTAGTTAATGCATAAGCTATGATGTGAATATAAAATAAAACAACTAATTGTATCAATGTTGACTATATCGCCCTGCACTACAAGCAGGTTGCACCCATCGCCTGTGTATGTCACAATCATAGATTGAATACAATAGCGCTCTTTTCAAACATACTAATCTTACATATGTGAGTGATCAGCATGATATAGTTCAATGCATATGTATCACGTGAACGCTGCAGTGCAGGGCAATATAGTCAAAAACGACCTTTTTCACCTTTTTCAGACCAACGCCCTCCCCCCAAAGCAAAACAAAACAAAACAAAACGAACCAATAAAAAAATCGCATTAGTACGCTCATGAAGTAGGCCTACTCATGCAGAGATATCTTTAAAATTGATCATTTTATTTGCGTGAAATGGTAAAGTGCAATTGTAAATCGTCCCATTGAATCACATAGTGATTTGACGGTTTACCATAGTCTAATACTGAATATTAATACAAGGAGTTTCTTTAATTTAGAAATGGTAAACCGTTGACAAAATTCATAATTTAGGCCGATTTGGTGTCAACTTTTATTTGTAAAGTGTTTTGTTTGAAAGCTTGTTAAAAACTACATCTAATTTTACTATTTTACGTTTTGTTAGCTCTAACATTATTTACATTTTACTGATTTTAGCAAATGTAAATCGTCTGTCGAGATTTACCATTTTCATAATCACGAGAATGCAATGCGCACCCATATATCACGGAATCCCGTAATTATTTCAACATGACAGCGTGGTGTAATGGACAGTACTTCAGACGGTGAAACGAAAGGCTAGTGGTTCGAGCCCCAACAGTTTCACTTTTTTTTCTTCTTTTTTTTGTGTGTGACTTATTCAAACCAGTAAACTTTTCTTCTATATTCATGACAATTGACATTGTGAAACACAAAAATAAGTTTTAAAACCCTAATTTATCTATGGCATGATAATTGATTGGTTTTTTTAATTGTAATAAAGACACACATAGATCCGGACATCTTTAAATGTCATGAATATGGGCAATATAGCAATTGTCATATAGGAGTTCGTGATCACAGTCTTTATTTAAGACGCCACGTCGGTAGATGTCGTTGTTAAGCAGTGTTTGAGTTGTTGGTGGTGGTGAGAGGGGGGGGTAATAGACAGTCGATAACCGACAATCAATGATCAATTAATTGTCAATATTCAATTAAATTCTAAAACCTAACACGGAAATGATGATCACAGACTGTCATGTTCAATCGCAGTCGCTAAGGATGATTAGGGGGTATATTTGTGTGGTTGAGGGTGGTGGAGGAAAATCGATAATCGATTATCGTGTAACCTCCCCCCCCCCCCACACACACCCCCACGTTCAAGTTTCATACGTTTTCATAAGTATTTGCTTATAGAGTGCTTGCACATAAGGTCATTAGTTCAAATCATCTCCTCTATAGGCACGCTCCAGAAGATATGCAAATGGATGCAGTACAAAAGAATTATTTGACCACTATCTAAATAAAAGATTAGTTGTTTTATTTTGTGCCCACATCATAGCCTATCTATTAATAAATAGTCATGGAAATTTTTTCACGCGGTACCTATGCATTGAACTATATCATGCTGATCACTCACATCTGTAAGATTAGTATGTTTGAAAAGAGCGCTATTGTATTCAATCTATGATTGTAGACATACACAGGTGATGGGCGCAACCTGCTTGTAGTGCAGGGCGATATAGTCAAAATTGATACAATTAGTTGTTTTATTTTATACCCACATCATAGCTTATGCACTAACTAATATTCATTGAAAATTTGGAGTGATTCTATCATGTAGTTTTAAAGTTATAGCCAAAAGATTAAAATCAGATGTTAATTTTGCGATTGCCTCAGACAATCCCCGAAATATGTCGTTGAAACGCTTTAGGCATCTTGAATGAAATCAAAAGTGTATTTTTAATGTGGATAAAAATGTTGAATATTTGGAATTAGAAGAAAGCTGGGCCATCAATTAACACTTTTTTTTTTTTTATCCCCCATCATTCAATGTTGCGACACTTTGGAGACACGCTGAACACATTTGCACGTTTCAACATTGCACGGGGAGTGGGGGACTTATTTTCCCTAAAGACGCTTTTAATGTTTCAAGACATATTTCGGGGATTGTATGAGGCAATCGCTAAAATTTACATCTGATTTTAAACTTTTGGCTGTAACTTTAAAACTACTTGATAGAATTACTCCAAATTTTCAATGAATATTAGTTAATGCATAAGCTATGATGTGAATATAAAATAAAACAACTAATTGTATCAATGTTGACTATATCGCCCTGCACTACAAGCAGGTTGCACCCATCGCCTGTGTATGTCTACAATCATAGATTGAATACAATAGCGCTCTTTTCAAACATACTAATCTTACATATGTGAGTGATCAGCATGATATAGTTCAATGCATATGTATCACGTGAACGCTGCAGTGCAGGGCAATATAGTCAAAAACGACCTTTTTCACCTTTTTCAGACCAACGCCCTCCCCCCAAAGCAAAACAAAAAAAAACAAAACAAACCAAAAAAAAATCGCATTAGTACGCTCATGAAGTAGGCCTACTCATGCAGAGATATCTTTAAAATTGATCATTTTATTTGCGTGAAATGGTAAAGTGCAATTGTAAATCGTCCCATTGAATCACATAGTGATTTGACGGTTTACCATAGTCTAATACTGAATATTAATACAAGGAGTTTCTTTAATTTAGAAATGGTAAACCGTTGACAAAATTCATAATTTAGGCCGATTTGGTGTCAACTTTTATTTGTAAAGTGTTTTGTTTGAAAGCTTGTTAAAAACTACATCTAATTTTACTATTTTACGTTTTGTTAGCTCTAACATTATTTACATTTTACTGATTTTAGCAAATGTAAATCGTCTGTCGAGATTTACCATTTTCATAATCACGAGAATGCAATGCGCACCCATATATCACGGAATCCCGTAATTATTTCAACATGACAGCGTGGTGTAATGGACAGTACTTTAGACGGTGAAACGAAAGGCTAGTGGTTCGAGCCCCAACAGTTTCACTTTTTTTCTCTTTTTTTTGTGTGTGACTTATTCAAACCAGTAAACTTTTCTTCTATATTCATGACAATTGACATTGTGAAACACAAAATAAGTTTTAAAACCCTAATTTATCTATGGCATGATAATTGATTGGTTTTTTTAATTGTAATAAAGACACACATAGATCCGGACATCTTTAAATGTCATGAATATGGGCAATATAGCAATTGTCATATAGGAGTTCGTGATCACAGTCTTTATTTAAGACGCCACGTCGGTAGATGTCGTTGTTAAGCAGTGTTTGAGTTGTTGGTGGTGGTGAGAGGGGGGGGTAATAGACAGTCGATAACCGACAATCAATGATCAATTAATTGTCAATATTCAATTAAATTCTAAAACCTAACACGGAAATGATGATCACAGACTGTCATGTTCAATCGCAGTCGCTAAGGATGATTAGGGGGGGTATATTTGTGTGGTTGAGGGTGGTGGAGGAAAATCGATAATCGATTATCGTGTAACCTCCCCCCCCCTCCCCCACACACACCCCCACGTTCAAGTTTCATACGTTTTCATAAGTATTTGCTTATAGAGTGCTTGCACATAAGGTCATTAGTTCAAATCATCTCCTCTATAGGCACGCTCCAGAAGATATGCAAATGGATGCAGTACAAAAGAATTATTTGACCACTATCTAAATAAAAGATTAGTTGTTTTATTTTGTGCCCACATCATAGCCTATCTATTAATAAATAGTCATGGAAATTTTTTCACGCGGTACCTATGCATTGAACTATATCATGCTGATCACTCACATCTGTAAGATTAGTATGTTTGAAAAGAGCGCTATTGTATTCAATCTATGATTGTAGACATACACAGGTGATGGGCGCAACCTGCTTGTAGTGCAGGGCGATATAGTCAAAATTGATACAATTAGTTGTTTTATTTTATACCCACATCATAGCTTATGCACTAACTAATATTCATTGAAAATTTGGAGTGATTCTATCATGTAGTTTTAAAGTTATAGCCAAAAGATTAAAATCAGATGCTAATTTTTGCGATTGCCTCAGACAATCTCCGAAATATGTCGTTGAAACGCTTTAGGCATCTTGAATGAAATCAAAAGTGTATTTTTAATGTGGATAAAAATGTTGAATATTTGGAATTAGAAGAAAGCTGGGCCATCAATTAACACTTTTCCTTCCCCACCCCCATCATTCAATGTTGCGACACTTTGGAGACACGCTGAACACATTTGCACGTTTCAACATTGCACGGGGGAGTGGGGGGACTTATTTTCCCCTAAAGACGCTTTAATGTTTCAAGACATATTTCGGGGATTGTATGAGGCAATCGCTAAAATTTACATCTGATTTTAAACTTTTGGCTGTAACTTTAAAACTACTTGATAGAATTACTCCAAATTTTCAATGAATATTAGTTAATGCATAAGCTATGATGTGAATATAAAATAAAACAACTAATTGTATCAATGTTGACTATATCGCCCTGCACTACAAGCAGGTTGCACCCATCGCCTGTGTATGTCTACAATCATAGATTGAATACAATAGCGCTCTTTTCAAACATACTAATCTTACATATGTGAGTGATCAGCATGATATAGTTCAATGCATATGTATCACGTGAACGCTGCAGTGCAGGGCAATATAGTCAAAAACGACCTTTTTCACCTTTTTCAGACCAACGCCCTCCCCCCAAAGCAAAACAAAACAAAACAAAACGAACCAATAAAAAAATCGCATTAGTACGCTCATGAAGTAGGCCTACTCATGCAGAGATATCTTTAAAATTGATCATTTTATTTGCGTGAAATGGTAAAGTGCAATTGTAAATCGTCCCATTGAATCACATAGTGATTTGACGGTTTACCATAGTCTAATACTGAATATTAATACAAGGAGTTTCTTTAATTTAGAAATGGTAAACCGTTGACAAAATTCATAATTTAGGCCGATTTGGTGTCAACTTTTATTTGTAAAGTGTTTTGTTTGAAAGCTTGTTAAAAACTACATCTAATTTTACTATTTTACGTTTTGTTAGCTCTAACATTATTTACATTTTACTGATTTTAGCAAATGTAAATCGTCTGTCGAGATTTACCATTTTCATAATCACGAGAATGCAATGCGCACCCATATATCACGGAATCCCGTAATTATTTCAACATGACAGCGTGGTGTAATGGACAGTACTTTAGACGGTGAAACGAAAGGCTAGTGGTTCGAGCCCCAACAGTTTCACTTTTTTTCTTCTTTTTTTGTGTGTGACTTATTCAAACCAGTAAACTTTTCTTCTATATTCATGACAATTGACATTGTGAAACACAAAAATAAGTTTTAAAACCCTAATTTATCTATGGCATGATAATTGATTGGTTTTTTTTTAATTGTAATAAAGACACACATAGATCCGGACATCTTTAAATGTCATGAATATGGGCAATATAGCAATTGTCATATAGGAGTTCGTGATCACAGTCTTTATTTAAGACGCCACGTCGGTAGATGTCGTTGTTAAGCAGTGTTTGAGTTGTTGGTGGTGGTGAGGGGGGTAATAGACAGTCGATAACCGACAATCAATGATCAATTAATTGTCAATATTCAATTAAATTCTAAAACCTAACACGGAAATGATGATCACAGACTGTCATGTTCAATCGCAGTCGCTAAGGATGATTAGGGGGTATATTTGTGTGGTTGAGGGTGGTGGAGGAAAATCGATAATCGATTATCGTGTAACCTCCCCCCCTCCCCACACACACCCCCACGTTCAAGTTTCATACGTTTTCATAAGTATTTGCTTATAGAGTGCTTGCACATAAGGTCATTAGTTCAAATCATCTCCTCTATAGGCACGCTCCAGAAGATATGCAAATGGATGCAGTACAAAAGAATTATTTGACCACTATCTAAATAAAAGATTAGTTGTTTTATTTTGTGCCCACATCATAGCCTATCTATTAATAAATAGTCATGGAAATTTTTTCACGCGGTACCTATGCATTGAACTATATCATGCTGATCACTCACATCTGTAAGATTAGTATGTTTGAAAAGAGCGCTATTGTATTCAATCTATGATTGTAGACATACACAGGTGATGGGCGCAACCTGCTTGTAGTGCAGGGCGATATAGTCAAAATTGATACAATTAGTTGTTTTATTTTATACCCACATCATAGCTTATGCACTAACTAATATTCATTGAAAATTTGGAGTGATTCTATCATGTAGTTTTAAAGTTATAGCCAAAAGATTAAAATCAGATGTTAATTTTTGCGATTGCCTCAGACAATCCCCGAAATATGTCGTTGAAACGCTTTAGGCATCTTGAATGAAATCAAAAGTGTATTTTTAATGTGGATAAAAATGTTGAATATTTGGAATTAGAAGAAAGCTGGGCCATCAATTAACACTTTTTCCTTCCCCACCCCCATCATTCAATGTTGCGACACTTTGGAGACACGCTGAACACATTTGCACGTTTCAACATTGCACGGGGAGTGGGGGGGACTTATTTTCCCTAAAGACGCTTTAATGTTTCAAGACATATTTCGGGGATTGTATGAGGCAATCGCTAAAATTTACATCTGATTTTAAACTTTTGGCTGTAACTTTAAAACTACTTGATAGAATTACTCCAAATTTTCAATGAATATTAGTTAATGCATAAGCTATGATGTGAATATAAAATAAAACAACTAATTGTATCAATGTTGACTATATCGCCCTGCACTACAAGCAGGTTGCACCCATCGCCTGTGTATGTCTACAATCATAGATTGAATACAATAGCGCTCTTTTCAAACATACTAATCTTACATATGTGAGTGATCAGCATGATATAGTTCAATGCATATGTATCACGTGAACGCTGCAGTGCAGGGCAATATAGTCAAAAAACGACCTTTTCACCTTTTTCAGACCAACGCCCTCCCCCCAAAGCAAAACAAAACAAAACAAAACGAACCAATAAAAAAATCGCATTAGTACGCTCATGAAGTAGGCCTACTCATGCAGAGATATCTTTAAAATTGATCATTTTATTTGCGTGAAATGGTAAAGTGCAATTGTAAATCGTCCCATTGAATCACATAGTGATTTGACGGTTTACCATAGTCTAATACTGAATATTAATACAAGGAGTTTCTTTAATTTAGAAATGGTAAACCGTTGACAAAATTCATAATTTAGGCCGATTTGGTGTCAACTTTTATTTGTAAAGTGTTTTGTTTGAAAGCTTGTTAAAAACTACATCTAATTTTACTATTTTACGTTTTGTTAGCTCTAACATTATTTACATTTTACTGATTTTAGCAAATGTAAATCGTCTGTCGAGATTTACCATTTTCATAATCACGAGAATGCAATGCGCACCCATATATCACGGAATCCCGTAATTATTTCAACATGACAGCGTGGTGTAATGGACAGTACTTTAGACGGTGAAACGAAAGGCTAGTGGTTCGAGCCCCAACAGTTTCACTTTTTTCTTCTTTTTTTGTGTGTGACTTATTCAAACCAGTAAACTTTTCTTCTATATTCATGACAATTGACATTGTGAAACACAAAAATAAGTTTTAAAACCCTAATTTATCTATGGCATGATAATTGATTGGTTTTTTTTAATTGTAATAAAGACACACATAGATCCGGACATCTTTAAATGTCATGAATATGGGCAATATAGCAATTGTCATATAGGAGTTCGTGATCACAGTCTTTATTTAAGACGCCACGTCGGTAGATGTCGTTGTTAAGCAGTGTTTGAGTTGTTGGTGGTGGTGAGAGGGGGGGGGTAATAGACAGTCGATAACCGACAATCAATGATCAATTAATTGTCAATATTCAATTAAATTCTAAAACCTAACACGGAAATGATGATCACAGACTGTCATGTTCAATCGCAGTCGCTAAGGATGATTAGGGGGTATATTTGTGTGGTTGAGGGTGGTGGAGGAAAATCGAGAATTGATTATCGTGTAACCCCCCACACCCACACACACCCCCACGTTCAAGTTTCATACGTTTTCATAAGTATTTGCTTATAGAGTGCTTGCACATAAGGTCATTAGTTCAAATCATCTCCTCTATAGGCACGCTCCAGAAGATATGCAAATGGATGCAGTACAAAAGAATTATTTGACCACTATCTAAATAAAAGATTAGTTGTTTTATTTTGTGCCCACATCATAGCCTATCTATTAATAAATAGTCATGGAAATTTTTTCACGCGGTACCTATGCATTGAACTATATCATGCTGATCACTCACATCTGTAAGATTAGTATGTTTGAAAAGAGCGCTATTGTATTCAATCTATGATTGTAGACATACACAGGTGATGGGCGCAACCTGCTTGTAGTGCAGGGCGATATAGTCAAAATTGATACAATTAGTTGTTTTATTTTATACCCACATCATAGCTTATGCACTAACTAATATTCATTGAAAATTTGGAGTGATTCTATCATGTAGTTTTAAAGTTATAGCCAAAAGATTAAAATCAGATGTTAATTTTTGCGATTGCCTCAGACAATCCCCGAAATATGTCGTTGAAACGCTTTAGGCATCTTGAATGAAATCAAAAGTGTATTTTTAATGTGGAAAAAATGTTGAATATTTGGAATTAGAAGAAAGCTGGGCCATCAATTAACACTTTTTTCCTTCCCCACCCCCATCATTCAATGTTGCGACACTTTGGAGACACGCTGAACACATTTGCACGTTTCAACATTGCACGGGGAGTGGGGGGACTTATTTTCCCTAAAGACGCTTTAATGTTTCAAGACATATTTCGGGGATTGTATGAGGCAATCGCTAAAATTTACATCTGATTTTAAACTTTTGGCTGTAACTTTAAAACTACTTGATAGAATTACTCCAAATTTTCAATGAATATTAGTTAATGCATAAGCTATGATGTGAATATAAAATAAAACAACTAATTGTATCAATGTTGACTATATCGCCCTGCACAAGCAGGTTGCACCCATCGCCTGTGTATGTCTACAATCATAGATTGAATACAATAGCGCTCTTTTCAAACATACTAATCTTACATATGTGAGTGATCAGCATGATATAGTTCAATGCATATGTATCACGTGAACGCTGCAGTGCAGGGCAATATAGTCAAAAAACGACCTTTTTCACCTTTTTCAGACCAACGCCCTCCCCCCAAAGCAAAACAAAACAAAACAAAACGAACCAATAAAAAAATCGCATTAGTACGCTCATGAAGTAGGCCTACTCATGCAGAGATATCTTTAAAATTGATCATTTTATTTGCGTGAAATGGTAAAGTGCAATTGTAAATCGTCCCATTGAATCACATAGTGATTTGACGGTTTACCATAGTCTAATACTGAATATTAATACAAGGAGTTTCTTTAATTTAGAAATGGTAAACCGTTGACAAAATTCATAATTTAGGCCGATTTGGTGTCAACTTTTATTTGTAAAGTGTTTTGTTTGAAAGCTTGTTAAAAACTACATCTAATTTTACTATTTTACGTTTTGTTAGCTCTAACATTATTTACATTTTACTGATTTTAGCAAATGTAAATCGTCTGTCGAGATTTACCATTTTCATAATCACGAGAATGCAATGCGCACCCATATATCACGGAATCCCGTAATTATTTCAACATGACAGCGTGGTGTAATGGACAGTACTTTAGACGGTGAAACGAAAGGCTAGTGGTTCGAGCCCCAACAGTTTCACTTTTTTTCTTCTTCTTTTTTTTTTGTGTGTGACTTATTCAAACCAGTAAACTTTTCTTCTATATTCATGACAATTGACATTGTGAAACACAAAAATAAGTTTTAAAACCCTAATTTATCTATGGCATGATAATTGATTGGTTTTTTTAATTGTAATAAAGACACACATAGATCCGGACATCTTTAAATGTCATGAATATGGGCAATATAGCAATTGTCATATAGGAGTTCGTGATCACAGTCTTTATTTAAGACGCCACGTCGGTAGATGTCGTTGTTAAGCAGTGTTTGAGTTGTTGGTGGTGGTGAGAGGGGGGGGGTAATAGACAGTCGATAACCGACAATCAATGATCAATTAATTGTCAATATTCAATTAAATTCTAAAACCTAACACGGAAATGATGATCACAGACTGTCATGTTCAATCGCAGTCGCTAAGGATGATTAGGGGGGGGGGGTATATTTGTGTGGTTGAGGGTGGTGGAGGAAAATCGATAATCGATTATCGTGTAACCTCCCCCCTCCCCCCACACACACCCCCCACGTTCAAGTTTCATACGTTTTCATAAGTATTTGCTTATAGAGTGCTTGCACATAAGGTCATTAGTTCAAATCATCTCCTCTATAGGCACGCTCCAGAAGATATGCAAATGGATGCAGTACAAAAGAATTATTTGACCACTATCTAAATAAAAGATTAGTTGTTTTATTTTGTGCCCACATCATAGCCTATCTATTAATAAATAGTCATGGAAATTTTTTCACGCGGTACCTATGCATTGAACTATATCATGCTGATCACTCACATCTGTAAGATTAGTATGTTTGAAAAGAGCGCTATTGTATTCAATCTATGATTGTAGACATACACAGGTGATGGGCGCAACCTGCTTGTAGTGCAGGGCGATATAGTCAAAATTGATACAATTAGTTGTTTTATTTTATACCCACATCATAGCTTATGCACTAACTAATATTCATTGAAAATTTGGAGTGATTCTATCATGTAGTTTTAAAGTTATAGCCAAAAGATTAAAATCAGATGTTAATTTTTGCGATTGCCTCAGACAATCCCCGAAATATGTCGTTGAAACGCTTTAGGCATCTTGAATGAAATCAAAAGTGTATTTTTAATGTGGATAAAAATGTTGAATATTTGGAATTAGAAGAAAGCTGGGCCATCAATTAACACTTTTCCCTTCCCCACCCCCCATCATTCAATGTTGCGACACTTTGGAGACACGCTGAACACATTTGCACGTTTCAACATTGCACGGGGAGTAGGGGGACTTATTTCCCCCAAAGACGCTTTAATGTTTCAAGACATATTTCGGGGATTGTATGAGGCAATCGCTAAAATTTACATCTGATTTTAAACTTTTGGCTGTAACTTTAAAACTACTTGATAGAATTACTCCAAATTTTCAATGAATATTAGTTAATGCATAAGCTATGATGTGAATATAAAATAAAACAACTAATTGTATCAATTTTGACTATATCGCCCTGCACTACAAGCAGGTTGCACCCATCGCCTGTGTATGTCTACAATCATAGATTGAATACAATAGCGCTCTTTTCAAACATACTAATCTTACAGATGTGAGTGATCAGCATGATATAGTTCAATGCATATGTATCACGTGAACGCTGCAGTGCAGGGCAATATAGTCAAAAAACGACCTTTTTCATCTTTTTCAGACCAACGCCCTCCCCCAAAACAAAACAAAACAAAACGAACCAATAAAAAAATCGCATTAGTACGCTCATGAAGTAGGCCTACTCATGCAGAGATATCTTTAAAATTGATCATTTTATTTGCGTGAAATGGTAAAGTGCATTGTAAATCGTCCCATTGAATCACATAGTGATTTGACGGTTTACCATAGTCTAATACTGAATATTAATACAAGGAGTTTCTTTAATTTAGAAATGGTAAACCGTTGACAAAATTCATAATTTAGGCCGATTTGGTGTCAACTTTTATTTGTAAAGTGTTTTGTTTGAAAGCTTGTTAAAAACTACATCTAATTTTACTATTTTACGTTTTGTTAGCTCTAACATTATTTACATTTTACTGATTTTAGCAAATGTAAATCGTCTGTCGAGATTTACCATTTTCATAATCACGAGAATGCAATGCGCACCCATATATCACGGAATCCCGTAATTATTTCAACATGACAGCGTGGTGTAATGGACAGTACTTCAGACGGTGAAACGAAAGGCTAGTGGTTCGAGCCCCAACAGTTTCACTTTTTTTTCTTCTTTTTTTTGTGTGTGACTTATTCAAACCAGTAAACTTTTCTTCTATATTCATGACAATTGACATTGTGAAACACAAAAATAAGTTTTAAAACCCTAATTTATCTATGGCATGATAATTGATTGTTTTTTTTAATTGTAATAAAGACACACATAGATCCGGACATCTTTAAATGTCATGAATATGGGCAATATAGCAATTGTCAGATAACACTAGTGGAAGTTTTGGATGAGAAAACGGACATTTTGATGAGAAACGGCCAAAATGGTGAGAATTTAATTTTCTCATTCTTTTGGATGAGAAAATAATAATAGGGGATTAGCAATTGTCACCAGTTTTAATAAGACAATAATGATTGACACACACACCAGGAAGTTTCTCATCCAAGAGAATGAGAAAATAAAATTCTCACCATTTTGGCCGATTCTCCTCAAAATGTCCGTTTTCTCATCCAAAACTTCCACTAGTGTATTGGGCTTAGCCTGGCTTTGGCCGAATGTTTTAAATAAATATATAAATAATAAAATATAATTGTACAGTAATTCAACAACTTCAACGAGGCTCTATTTGAATATTATACGCCCTCTGAGAGAGGTTCAACCTGAATCTTCCACTGAGGGAGTGTGAGTTTTAAATGGAACTGCTAATATGTTCATTCCATTTGAAATTCATACTCCCCCTGTGGAAGATATATCCAAAATCTTTTACACAGGGAGTTTGGATTTTAAATGGAATAACCCATTTGATGTCGAATGTCTGGTTGAAATATATTATTGATTTTGCGTCATCAAACATTCGTTAGAAGTTAACTAAAATAGGAAACAGCGTGGGAATATATTAAGCAACAAAGACATGTTACATTAAATATTCTACGTCGAATTAAAAGTATATAGTGGGCCTTAATCTGATTTCAAGCTCATTTTTACAAATGAACTCTACCTAGTTTTTTATATCAATATGCAATTGATAAGAACAGAGATCCATATTTATAAGATGAATGTATTCAATATAATTATGTATATGGATAAATCTGCATCATTTCCGTAAAACCGTTTGTGAAGCTAATTTCATTTTTGTTTCCTATGAAACGTATTTTACGTCTAAAAATATTCACAAATTATTGTATTCTTGGAGGAAATATAAAACAAAAACGACGTATAGTAATTCTTTATGGTCAAGTTGGTTAAATAGTTTAGTTTTCTTTTTCTGTATGCACATGCCCTTTATGATCCCCAATTCTATCACAACATATTCATTTTTAGAATGAGACTGTTCAAAGTCTAAAAGTGGGACTATAGATGACTAAATATTGTGATATTAGCACAAACGACTCATTAATCAACATTGTTTTTCTCTCGCCGAAGGTAAGATACTATGTATTTAGTAGTCACTTTTGCTTATGGCTATGGCTGGTTGAATGTATGGCTCTATGTATGGCACTATGTGACACTTTTATTAAAGTTTTGGTTAAAGTTTCGTTCTTATATGAAGAGTTTCCCATTACAACCAAGCTTTGGTCATAGCTGCACTGTGAGAAAATTCATGTATTGGTGGTGTCAAAGGTCACATACAGAGATCAAAGATCATTTGAATTCAACTTGTAAAATAGACCGAAATTTAAAATCTGTTCTCATATCAACAGCTCAAATCCAATTGCAGTCAAATTTAGGCCACAGCTGCACTCTTATGTAACAACTTAGCTGGAAAAAAAGAAATGCAAATGACCTTAGATTACTAATACACAGATTGAAATTTTCCATGCCTGTGCCCTCTAAGTGTACTCGAATTCAGCTGACGCCGGCACAGCGTACAGACCTGGCGACATCGCTTATCTTACGCGCGAAGTTTCTTTTGTGTACGCTCGCGCTGCTTGCGCTATTTTTGAGTTTACTCACGCGGTACCTGACTTAGCGTCGATCCCCTGAGGCAACATGCCATGTTTCCGCGGTATGCAAATGACAAACAGTTAAAATCCAATTGCAACCAAGCTTGGGCCAAGCTGCACTGATAACTTACAGGTAATGGTTGTGTTCAAGGTCACACTGAGGTCACACTGAGGTCAAAGCTTATTTGAGGTCAATATGTAAAATACGCTGAAATGTATTTTTATTTTTCATTTTTCCATTGCTCGGTGTATATGTTTGCTTTATTGAAGTTTGTCGCGGACAGAAGGGAAGGGGTATTCGTCAATAAAAACGTCGGACGACAAATAGTGGCCCTCACACCTCCTCCTCCGGAAGTGACAAATGGCCAATGACCGGGTCTTTTCTATTGCTAGCCCCTATCTTTGCAATGAAAATATTACCTTCTGAAATCTCAGGTTCTAGCAGTTTTATCTCTTTCTATTTCTCAAGTGTTGTTTTTCCTTTCCTTAATGGAGTAGATTTGAAATAACGTCGAATACCATTTTATGATTGCATTCGAAACTGTTGATGCGTCTCCTTCTTATCAAATATTTGAATAATAGCTTTATTTCTGATGCCTTTATTTACTTTTTCAAAATCGAGACAGTAAAATAACAAAACTAAAGCTTTAGATAACCCAATCAAAGCAGACCATAAGACCACGGAAGTGAAAACCACGACATAAGTTTGCATTTGATGCTGCACTGGGAGTTTAGAATAACGAGACACGGCATTGATTCATACGATGGGCTGCATCAGCACGGACAGTCCTAATAGATTTCAAGTAGGACGGAAGTCAGGATTAATATTACAAAAATATACTCGGACAAAACCGGAGTCAGCCCTGTCAATCATTTACTTCGCATATCATTTCAACGCTATATTTGATAAATGATAGCAGCTAAAAACATTGACGACTTGTTGGGTTTTTAAGGTGGTACTACACCCCCTGACTATTTTTGCTTTTTTTTTCAGAGAATGTACCTCATTTCCCAACATATATAATGAACCACTTGTTCTGAATCACTGAAATTTCAGTGAAGTAATTTGATTTCTTGCCCCTGTAATATATATAACTTTTGTTACCAGTGTTTAGTTATTTTTTGAGAAAGATACAAAACTAGTAACAAAATTTATCATGGGGTGTAGTACCACCTTAACCTACATAACCTGAAACACTAGTTTTCCGTCTACCCGGATTGGTAATGTAACGGTCATTCAACTGCGCTAGTATTACATTGAAAAAACACACCCTAATGTTAAAGATGACACTGTTATCTGAATTCAAGAATGGTCAAGCTATAGAAACTTTGCACATTGTATGTTTATATCCAGCTAGATCAGCGTTGCTATATGTCGAAATCCAGTTGGATTGCATTGAAAAGGTTTGTATGGAATTCCGAAATCGGCACATGACTTTTCCCATTATTTTTTGTTGAAAATTGTTTGAGTTTGGCTGAAATAGAATAGCACATTATGCAAAATGGTCCTTAGAAAACTAAAACAGATTATGGAAACTAGTTCTCCATCTTCCCGGTCTGCTATTATGATCTGCGATTCATACGATCTGCTATTATGGAAACTCCAACAAGTTTGAAAAAAAAAATTCAAAAATGTCTGAATTGCACATTTTCATGACAATATTTTAACCAGCATGAAAAATGAATTAAAATGAGTACAAACAAGTCTAGTTGATTCAGAGGTCTCGACATTTTCAGAAAATATTTCAAAACTTGGATTTTTTATGCTGACAGCTATGGCTAGCAAGCAGAGCATTTGTATGAAATTTACTTCCCTTATTATCTAACTGATTATGATTACATATATAATTGCAATTAGATATGCACAATAAAATCAATACATATCATTAACTGACACTTCTTGCTACTTGTTCTAATAGTACGAATACATAATTAATATTGAAATCATTCATTTCGTAATTTTCAAACTATTCACAGCCCAAAGTAATAATTTGCAATTCATCATAATGCAAATGTTTGCATTTTTAAAACAATCATAGACATGTTATAGCGAATAAGTGGTAAACGAGAAAGCAATATGATACAGGCACGCAATCTGACACCAAAATGAAAGTGTGATAAAAGTACGTCCTTAATTTTTTCTCGCGCGAAATCTCAAGAGAGGTTGTTGAATTCGGAAACCATGATTAACCTTCGTAATTCACACAGTTATACTGGAAGACAGAGATAAAAAAAAAATAGTTTGCGTCTGACGTCATCTGTCAATCAAACTCGAGCACGGTTCGTTTACAAATGTCGTGATGATATGAGTTGCGGAACGCGGCGGTAACACCGGGCGCCTTATTGTTAATTTTGCACCTTCAAACATACAAACCGTCTCAAAAGTTAGGTCTTTATAATGTGATGTACCCTGTATAATTGTGTATCATGAAATAGGGGAAGTTACCTTTATAATCATGCAAGAGTTTGTTTATTATGACATCATGGGGGAAAACCCAGATGAATGCAATAACAACATCATTTGTGAAGCCTATTTATGTCAAGGGGAAAATCCCCTGAGACAGATTGTGAAATGGACATAATAGTGGGAAAAACCCACAGGAAGTGATGTAATGTTAAAGGTGAAAGTTTATTATTAGAACATTGGGAAAATCCCAGATTTGCTTCAAAACATCATGTTTGCAATAATTCTAGGCAGACCTGTATCGATATGATTGTAATGTGAATGGATGTAGCAACAGCTCTCAAAAAGAGGGTATTTAATGTTAACCAGTTAAAATCAGGATACTCAAGAAGTATTACTGAATGTGGCCATGGAGATCATGAGTTTCCTACAGTGCTATTTAAAACAGCCTCTGAGCGATGTAGATATGGAGATGGATCTCGTCAAGTACGGATACCGTTGTGTGCCCACAGGGCTATTATTTCGTCTTCACCGACATGCTGAAATTATGGTTATTTCAAAGCTACGAAAAGGGACCAAAGTAAGACATCAGGGTCTACTGCGGATTGTAGAGGCGACTTTATGAAATTTTGTTACAATTATTATCATCTGGATACAGATCTGACAGGCTGCAATAGCCTTTATTATTGTCACAGTTTATAGTGTTGATCTGGGCTAGCTAGCTAATATGCTTACAGTCCAATTCCTTCAAAGAAAGGAAATTGCAAACCAGAAATATTTTATGTAGTCAAAGTACTACTATTTACCAGTGTTGTCGGAGAAGATCTAGAATATTGATTGATATTATTTTTATTGCCAATTCGTGGCCCGTGGGCCAAATTACATACAATAAATTACAATATAAAAATACACATATAAAACAATCAGAATTAAATATTTAGGCAAAAAATTGCACATGATAAGACACACACAAAAATATACAATTTGAATTACATTATTTAAGAAAATTGCATATATAAAAGTCTCAGTAAAAACATTTATCATAATATTGCACTTTTTAACATTATAAAATGACATGAAAAGAATATCATATAAAGGTACAGCATGCAGAACAACTCTGGGTGGCAAAAAAAAAAAAGCAAAACTTATTTATTAAGAATATCAACAAAAAAGGGAAGAGGACTATTTCTGAAACGATTAGTCCTAGTCCTAAACTGAGAAAAATTATTACTGTTACGCAAAGAACGGCCATGACACTCCTTTCTGGTAGGAGGGATGAGAGAACTTGTTCGATCAGATTTGGCAAGCCCTTCGGCGAACCTAAGACAGTGCTCCTCCCTCCTATCAGAAAGGGTGTCAAGCTTGCAAACTTTAAGCGCATCACTATAGGATAAATAGTGCCGACCCAGGATTGTTCTGCATGCACGTTTTTGAATGGCTTCTATTTCATTGCACTGTTTAGCTGAGATACCAGAATGCCACACCACATCAGCGTACTCAAGAATTGGCCTGACATATCCACTATATACGACACCAAGCTCTTGAGTGGAGAAACCAAAGCGTTTCAAGGTTCGTAGCATGAACAACCGGGAATTAGCCTTTTTAACATCGCGTCCATCTGGACATTCCATTTAAGGTTGTTCTGTAGCCACAAACCAAGAACTTTGGCTTCGGTGACGTATGATAGTGGTTCAGTACCAATTCTTAAGTCGCGATGCGGTGGCAATGGATTAGAAAAAGCAATTTGCATGGCTTGACACTTGCTGGGATTCTATTTCAGGTGGCTGTCACTAGCCCACTCTGAGAACTGATCAAGATCATCCTGAAGTGAACTAGCACAACCACCGGAAAAATTCTCAGCAAATGTCAAGTCATCAACATATTTCCAACAGCGACTACCGGCTTCTTGGGCAGCTTCATTTATAAGAATTTGAAACCCAATTGGGCCAAATTTTGTACCCTGGGGTACACCACCATGAAGAGTTGAATAATCTGAAAGTACACTGTTGTATCTGACACACTGTTGACGGTTGCGGAGGAAATCGCAAATCCAAGGAACAATGGACCTACGGACTCCCATATCGACGATCTTACCAATAAGAAGCGTGTGGTCGACAAGGTCGAACGCTTTCGAGAAATCCGTAAGTACCACTGTCCCTATATTGCGACTCCTCTCCGCTCCCTGGAAAAGATAATGAACAAGAGAAACTAAATAATGAGAAGTTGACACTCCTTTTACATTACCATATTGGCGGATGTCAATATCATTTTGAATATCATTTAGAACCCAATCAGTAATGAAACCTTCAGCTATTTTGGCAAAAATTGATGTGAGCGAAACAGGTCTCAACTTGTCAATACTTGGTGGGTACTGTTTAGGAATAGGGATGACAATTGCCTTCTTCCACTGCTCGGGAACATAAGCCTCACGATATGAAGTATTCAAAATATCGGTAAGAGGCACACTTAACTCATACGCAAACTCTTTGGCCAGTTTGGGCGGAACTTGATCAGGGCCACAAGATTTGGCAGATTTAAGTTTGCTTAACTCAGCATAAACTTCCCATGGGTATAACTGAGGAACTGGCTCTTCAGCAGGAAGATAAGATGGTAACCTGCTACAGTCAAGAGGATCTAAACAATCAGACACATGAGCGAACTTGGAATTAATAGCATTGGCAATGCCTTTCAAATCTTTGTCCTCAATACCCTGGATGTTTATCTTGAGATCAGGTTTACTAGAGTTTGTAACAGTTCTAATTTGTTGATGCCATTTCCTAGGCTCTGTTGTTTGTAAGTTCCTAATTCTGGTGGCATGGTAGTGAAGTTTAGCTTTTTCAATTTCACGTTTCACTAAATTTCTAAGTTTGCGCCACTGCTGCTGGTCTTTATTTGCAAATGCAACTTGACGCTCATGAATAAGCTTTTTAATATGTGTTGTAAGCCACGGTTTATCATTATTGTGCATTTTTTTTTTTTTAACAGGAAAACAGGAATCAATAGCGATATCTAGCATTGAATAGAACACATCTGCTTTATTTTGTGTGTCACAACACTCAAGAACCTCATGCCAATCTTGATCCTGAACCCACTGACCAAAAGCACTTATGCCAGATTTCTTCAAAGGGCGTGACTTGTTGATCTTAAAAGTGTTTTTGTTTTGGCCTGAACCTTGGATTTCCACAAAACACAAACATGATCACTAAACCCTAAGGGTGACATTGGAACGGGTTTATTATACCGAGATTTAAGTGCATGGTTAGTGAGAATTAAATCAAGTGTGGCATCACCACGAGTAGGAAAATCAATAAGTTGGCTTAAGTCATTACCCCTAGTAACAGGATATATGTTCATTCGATTAAAATCGCCAAGAATTACTATCCCAATTTCAGGATATTTGGTTCGCAGTAGATCGATGCTTTGAATCAAATGTTCCTCCAGCAGATTTTGATATGGTGAATCAGTGGTGATGTATACTGCGCATACAGCGATTGCAGAGATACCTCTTGGGAGTCTTTTTGGTCGAATTTTCACCCAGATACATTCTAAATCTTTAGGGACCTCGATGCAATCCATGGCGGTCGCAGGCAAAGAGTCTCGTACGTACACCGCAACCCCACCTCCACGCATGTTGTCTCTACTTTTGGTAAACAGTTCATAACCAGAGATGTTTAACTGGTGTTCTTGAAAGCTGGATTTGAACCATGATTCTGTTATCACGCCCACATCAACACTTTGCTGTTCAAAGATGATTTTTGCTTCATCAAATTTGTTCATCAAAGATTGTGTATTACTGAGAATACGTCAAAGAACGTTATTCTTCCAAGAAAGGAATATATATTCTTCTGCCGATTTGCTGAAGTCTGGTGTTTTGATTCAACGCAACTGTCAAAATAAGTGGGGACAACTGCATCGCAGTCCTGCTTCCTGAAGATATTGTGTGAAAGGTGGAAATAGCACCAAGTTTGGAGAAAGCAGCGCAAGGAGTAAATAGATTTGGAGAACTGCGCAAGGAGTTTAGCATTGGAGAACGGCGCAAGGAGTTTAGTATAGGAGAACTGCGCAAGGAGTTATAAACGTGTTTGGAGAACATCATTTTCGTATAAGGATTTTATACGCCAGGATTTATAAATGCAAGTGTACAATGGACTTCGCTGATTTTCGCAGGACAAGTGAATAAGGATATATTACATCAGTCGTCAAGAACATTGCAAGAACTTTATGATCATCAAGAAGAAGAATGCTGGCTAAGTACTAGATAGATAAAGAGTGTTTATATTTGATTATTGTGTATGAGCATTTGTTGTCATATATTGTACCAATCATAACGTGCTTTCAATTAAAGACTTAGATTTTGTTTGCTTAATCAAACAGTGTATTTGTGTTGTGCATTCGTGTGAATTTGGGTAAAAGGTGATTTTGGCCTTGAGTCAAGTACGACTCGTAACAATAATAGGAAACCTTCTTTCGCGAAGGCACCATGTCAACAATGCCTAGAAAAGTTGCTTTTTGCCTTGTAAAAGTACGTAATTTTGTGGCATGTTCTGCTATTCCTTTTCTCCGATCGGCACCAGATAAATTATATTAATATAATTATAGTATTGATCGTTTGGTGGTGTTGCACTAGTATCAGAGAATAAAAGATAGAATTTTGTCTTTTGCATATCCAACATGTGCCATAAGGGATGGGATGGTCAATATTTTGAGTAATGGATGCCGGGGCATTTTTGTGAGGACATCCCCGCAGCCGGTATCCACAACGATAACGACATTACTAGCCCATTCATTATGACACGATATTGGATAGTTAAGAGGCAAATCCTATCTTTTATTAGCATACTTATTCCATTTAAGAATGATTAGTAAAACTACTTTTTTTTTCAAAAAAAAAAGTTATACTTTTGTATGGACATCCCCGTTGTTTTAAATGAACGCAATCGTCACGAACATCTAAGTCGCTGAACCACGTTCTTAGTTCTCGCTAGGGGCTTAGCAAGCGGGAAAATTCATGTATTGGTATCAAAGGTGAAAGGTCATTTGAATTCAACTTGTGAAATAGGCCAAAAATTAAAAATCTGTTCTCATATGAACAGTTCAAATAAAATTGCAGTCAAATTTAGGCCACAGCTGCACTATGGGAACTCTCATGTAATGGTGTTGTTCAAGGGCACACACTGATGTCAGAGGTCATTTGAGATTAACTTGTAAAATAAGCTAAAAATGACAAACAGTTCAAATCCAATTGCAACCAAGCTTGGGTCAAGCTGCAATATGAGAACCATCCCCGTTGTTTTAAATGAACACAATCGTCAAGAACAACTTAGTCGCTGAACTGCATTCGTAGTTCTCACCAGGGGCTTAGCAAGCGGATGTACAGAGTAAACGAAGTCCAGGGTCCTGAGAATTCAGGAGCGTGGCACAAAAACAAAAATGAAATAAGGAACACACAAAAAATGTTTTTAAAACTTTATAAACCGGGTATAAACGCGTTTTTGTTTTGGTCAAAACTTTTCATAACATTTCAATATATAAGGTCATAAAAACATTACGCCCCTGGTTCGCGCGCGTGTATTACACGAACGCGCTATCGTCTTATACCACTATCCACTATCGTGTATTGCTGAAAGCCAATCAAATTGCGTATATTCTTGACAAGTTACACTGATAGATGAATATAACTGAATTATAAAATTTCTGATAATCCCTTTTATTAAAGTCAATCAATTTTGCATTGCGACCCTTTCTCCTGATTTATATTCACTCTTCGGCACATCTTGATAGTCATTGCCTGTTTTAAAGTAGTTTAATTAATTTATGCTCACTTTGATACTATAAATATATCTTACTAGACAATGATAATCCCATCTAGCCTATCGCCTTTGAAACCACAGCAGACGTCAATCGTACTGTGTGGGTCATAGTGGGGGAATGAGGCTGTCAATCATACACCTTTAACCCGTGTTCATACGTTACCCAATGAATTTACACACAGACAAAGCTTTTGCACAAATAATGTAAACATAGAACTCATGAAAAATTTAGTAAAATTCACACAAACCTTCTGTAAACCCTTTACATAAAGATTATGTGTTCTATTTTACACATGTTGTATAATTTGTACATATTATTTTTCTCTGTATGGAAATTGACCTAGTCAGTCTTCCTTAAAATTCCCTTCAGTGGCAAAAATAGATCATTTCCGTTCTTGTTAGGCAAATGGTCATTAAGAAGACGTACACGGTCGTAATCTACGAGGAATAGTTACAAGAAAATAGAGCAACCAATGGCTGCATGTGAATTAACCTTTCAGTAAATCCCATAAGCCTTTGCGAGTACGCCTGAGAACTCGTCATATCACGTCTCGCCGACTTGCGCCGATGCGCACATCGCTTATCGAACATTGTTACTTTACATTGCAAGTCGGTGTGACGTCAAATGACGAGTTCCAAGGTGTACTTACAAAGGCTTATGGGATTTACCGTCAATTGAGCCAGTGTTATAATAAAGAATACATACAAGTCCGATGTTTATATAAGAGGCCTTCTACTTAATGAAAGAGACTGGATTGTGGCATTTCCATTTCAAGTAAAGAAAGTGATATTTTGGGAGGAAACAAAAGGATGAAAAAGAGAGCATCATTTTTTAATCGAAATTATCAATCATCTTTTGGTTAACTTCGCTGATTTTCGCAGGACAAGTGAATAAGGATATATTACATCAGTCGTCAAGAACATTGCAAGAACTTTATGATCATCAAGAAGAAGAATGCTGGCTAAGTACTAGATAGATAAAGAGTGTTTATATTTGATTATTGTGTATGAGCATTTGTTGTCATATATTGTACCAATCATAACGTGCTTTCAATTAAAGACTTAGATTTTGTTTGCTTAATCAAACAGTGTATTTGTGTTGTGCATTCGTGTGAATTTGGGTAAAAGGTGATTTTGGCCTTGAGTCAAGTACGACTCGTAACAATAATAGGAAACCTTCTTTCGCGAAGGCACCATGTCAACAATGCCTAGAAAAGTTGCTTTTTGCCTTGTAAAAGTACGTAATTTTTTGGCATGTTCTGCTATTCCTTTTCTCCGATCGGCACCAGATAAATTATATTAATATAATTATAGTATTGATCGTTTGGTGGTGTTGCACTAGTATCAGAGAATAAAAGATAGAATTTTGTCTTTTGCATATCCAACATGTGCCATAAGGGATGGGATGGTCAATATTTTGAGTAATGGATGCCGGTGCATTTTTGTGAGGACATCCCCGCAGCCGGTATCCACAACGATAACGACATTACTAGCCCATTCATTATGACACGATATTGGATAGTTAAGAGGCAAATCCTATCTTTTATTAGCATACTTATTCCATTTAAGAATGATTAGTAAAACTACTTTTTTTCAAAAAAAAAAGTTATACTTTTGTATGGACATCCCCGTTGTTTTAAATGAACGCAATCGTCACGAACATCTAAGTCGCTGAACCACGTTCTTAGTTCTCGCTAGGGGCTTAGCAAGCGGGAAAATTCATGTATTGGTATCAAAGGTGAAAGGTCATTTGAATTCAACTTGTGAAATAGGCCAAAAATTAAAAATCTGTTCTCATATGAACAGTTCAAATAAAATTGCAGTCAAATTTAGGCCACAGCTGCACTATGGGAACTCTCATGTAATGGTGTTGTTCAAGGGCACACACTGATGTCAGAGGTCATTTGAGATTAACTTGTAAAATAAGCTAAAAATGACAAACAGTTCAAATCCAATTGCAACCAAGCTTGGGTCAAGCTGCAATATGAGAACCATCCCCGTTGTTTTAAATGAACACAATCGTCAAGAACAACTTAGTCGCTGAACTGCATTCGTAGTTCTCACCAGGGGCTTAGCAAGCGGATGTACAGAGTAAACGAAGTCCAGGGGTCCTGAGAATTCAGGAGCGTGGCACAAAAACAAAAATGAAATAAGGAACACACAAAAAATGTTTTTAAAACTTTATAAACCGGGTATAAACGCGTTTTTGTTTTGGTCAAAACTTTTCATAACATTTCAATATATAAGGTCATAAAAACATTACGCCCCTGGTTCGCGCGCGTGTATTACACGAACGCGCTATCGTCTTATACCACTATCCACTATCGTGTATTGCTGAAAGCCAATCAAATTGCGTATATTCTTGACAAGTTACACTGATAGATGAATATAACTGAATTATAAAATTTCTGATAATCCCTTTTATTAAAGTCAATCAATTTTGCATTGCGACCCTTTCTCCTGATTTATATTCACTCTTCGGCACATCTTGATAGTCATTGCCTGTTTTAAAGTAGTTTAATTAATTTATGCTCACTTTGATACTATAAATATATCTTACTAGACAATGATAATCCCATCTAGCCTATCGCCTTTGAAACCACAGCAGACGTCAATCGTACTGTGTGGGCCTTTGTGCAAACACAATATCACAAAATTATCATTAATTTTCTTTATAAGTGTATTCATTAATGCTGGTTTACTTTGCACATATATAACTCGGTCTACAATAACTAAATATATAACTTTTGCAATGACGTTCATTCCACGGAAGTAGGAGATATGTCAATTTGTCTCACAAGTGTCTGCATACGTACATGTCAGGTTGTCCCAGAATGATTAATACCGGTCAATACCCAATGTTTGCCCATTTATAACTATAAATATAATTTATGTTGGTCATTAGTGCGTTTAGATTCAAATTCTTCGTTCCTTTATTAGGATTTTTATATCAAGGGTTTGACCATCTTTACGCAAAAAAGTTGATGTTTCCAGCTTTGGCCGAAACGATTTGTTTGAAAATCTGTAAAACCACTGGCCATGTTCAACATAATTTTGAAATTTTTTTTTTTTAAATATGTGTTGCTGTGTTTCTAAATAACACTAATATACTGCTGTCTATAGTGTTGTGATCTTTGTGAGGAATAAAGAATCCGTTCCGCTTGTTTAAGTTAACGCTTACGAGATATGTTTTTGGTGGG
This sequence comes from Amphiura filiformis, assembly GCF_039555335.1. Taxonomy (NCBI): domain Eukaryota; kingdom Metazoa; phylum Echinodermata; class Ophiuroidea; order Amphilepidida; family Amphiuridae; genus Amphiura; species Amphiura filiformis. Next base: position 60,347,843 of record NC_092638.1, read on the forward strand.
AGTTTTGAATATAGTTATTGCAGTGTGAGGTTCATTTTTCTTTAAATGCAGGTTGGTAAAGTGGTATAAAGAAGGTGCTGTCCTAAGTATATTGGCACACCCGCAGCTACGTGCTGGTGAAAACGCAATATGCAGCAAAGGTAATTTTAGCCATTGGAATTTTCGGCTAAAATTGGCAAGAAATCAGACACAGAATTAATTTTTCAAATGCAATATCTGATATCATATTAAATATTTTCATTTGTCCCATAACAAGACTTGTACAGTATATCAAACTCTACATTTTGGCAAAACTGCAAAAAAGTGTACGATTTGTCCAATATATTGGCCAATATGGCTGGACTATGATGATAAATCATCATTCAAACCAGGTTTTCGTCAATTTTTAATAATATCAATGTCATACAAAACCAAATGAAGATATCTTAGTGAAATTAACAGAGAATAAGTAGGCTACATTATGTACATTTATGTAGCAGGTATAAAATTCGATACACGGTTAATTTCGTAGTTTTTCAAATTGGAGAATATTTCTGAATCGACACCCTCTATTGTTATCAACTTCATATTTCCTGTCCGGTTCGGTTTCACTGAATTCTTTCGTGGTGTGTTTATAATCTTCAAGATCACCCACTTCACTACCTTAAAAAATCTTCTTCATGTTTGATTGGCGTAACCCGACCTGACTTTTTTTAAAGCATCCCGTGGGTGTGGCGGGAGGGGAAGCTGGAAAAATTAGGCAAACAACAAAAAACCAATAACCATTCAGTGTTCCCCCGCATGGCTACAAAGAAACAGTACTCATCAACTTTGCCCGCCAAGTTGCTACAAAATAGCCATCAAGGTTACCCCACAGGGCTAAACAGAAACAATAGCCATCACGCAACGAGTTTGCCCGGCAATCAAGCATAAAATATAAATTAGCTTCCGATAGATTCACTGCACTAAAATGGTTCATTTGATCACTTTTAGACTAGTTATAGAATGATTCATATGATCATTTTAGTAAGCATCGCACTCATTGCATTATCCATTTCATTCACAATGGAAAGAGAGTATGCTGGCAAATACTAGTATAGACTATACCATGGTCGATTTTTGATAAATAAAAATATGGTATTAATCATGATGAATGCATTCAGTTGAACTCGAGATTAATATACTGATTTATTACATCAAAATACTAGTAAATGGTTATGAAAAAGTTTATATAATTAAATTAGTGACAGTAACAGTAAAGGCTTATATTATTGAATGCAACATAATATAATGACACTTCAATACTGATCAATTCTGATTTTAGAATCAACCCGTTTATTAATCGCGAAAGCCCAAGTTAAAAATCCACTTGGGAAGCCAACAAACAGAAGGAGTACGGTGACTAGAAAGATCAGATCACACGTGAAAATCTATAAATTGTGCGCACATTAATTAAATCAGAGTTTTAAGAGTATGCACAATGGGCAAGTGCACTACGGAGAAGTCTAGGCAAATACATGCATTTAAATTGGGTGACATTGCGCAACAATGACCCTTAATTTATTTCATGCCTTCACAAGCAATGATTAAAACTCGGCTTTTTCTTTTTCCACAAGGAGAAACCCAACCCTTTTTGACACCTTCTGCAACCAGATGTTCCACTAGAAAAGGCATCAGAAGAACTATTTAAGAGTAAAAAGCGTAAATGAAGCAATTTCCATTACATCATTTTTACTTTACAACCTCAGGGGGTTTCCAAATATTCCAAATTAGATATGATTCAACTTGTTTTGCTCAATTTGAGAGGGGAATTCCCCCAAAATGTCATCACTCATGTAACTTTGTAAACAAAGATAAATCATCAAATTAAATTACTGAAGGCACATCACAACATGCACTATCATCAACCAGTTGATTTCAAAACTTTGACGCCACACCGATAGCCACGACTGTGCTGCTGAGAGAGTTTTTACAGGCGCTCGCTAGCAATGTTTATAATCGCCCGGAATAATTACTGGGTATTATGTAAATTGCTATAACACCCACACTCCACACTATATAAAATCAAGCTGTAACAAAGTTTCAGACATTGACTATTTGTGTGCACGGAACTACATGTCAGATATAAAAAAAAAACCCGCTATAATGTTATTCTAAACTAAACGTCTATGTCTGGAAGCATCCAATAATCAAACCCTGCCCTTTTTGACACCTTCTGCAACCAGATGTTCCATTAGAAAAGTCATCAGAAGAACTCTTTAAGAGTAAAAAGCGTAAATGAAGCAAATTCATCACTGGCGGAGATACGGGTACGAGTGTCTTAAGACAAGTAAATAAATACATCCCAATACGTTACGTCACCTTCAGTAACAGAATTTAAGCAATATATCAACTAAATACGTTAAAAATAAAACGTATCAACCTATTTCCATTGTGAAAATGTCACTTGTTTTATTTTCATCTGCATGTATTTTAGTCTCAATATATCCTTACATAATAAAAACGCTGTCGAGTTCAGCAAAAACATGTACAGAATTGGAGCAAACAGGAATAAAAGTGTCCACCTACTGAATTCCTCTGTGTAGTCTATCAGTGACAGCGTTTTCCTTCCGTCAATGTCATTATTTAGTCAACTGTACGTAATACCTACCAGTAAAAGCTTATTCATTGACATTTCAAGGTTTTCACATTCAATTTATTGTGTGATCACGCCTAAGTCATTTTAAAGATTTGGATCAAAAATTTCCTAGTATGACGTCATTACAAAACCATTTTGATTAAAATTTCAGATGAATGAAATTTGACTTACCTACACAGCATTATAGCAGCAAAAATAAATGATATTACAAAGAAAATATAATACAAAGCTGTATCAAAATGATTGGTATCCATCAATTTTGATGAATATTGAAAAGTCTGCTTCTTCTAGAGTCTTCTAAAAATGACCTCATAACTTTATAGTTATATGACTGTTTATTACATCAATAAACACATATATGTGGATGCATTTAAATGTGGCAGTCATGTTCATATCACTGGAAACTGGTTGGTACCAATCGTTTAGATACTACATTTGTCCGTTCATGGGCATATTGCCCTAGCCTGACCAATATTGGGCCGGGAGATCAATCGCAAAATATAAGCTATTCCATTTGAAATCCATACACCCTTTTAATATGAGGTTACCTGAAAGGATAGAATAGCCCAATGTGTCCCGATTGGAGGGGAAGTTGGATCTTAGTGGCTGATATCACAAGAATTAATTTCTCATTCTTAGCGTCCTGAATTCATGCAATGTTCTTCACCCTGTCACCGGGGCTGATTACGACTCTGTGGAAAGCATGATGGAAGCAAATGGAAGCATAACTGTGTAACTATAACTTGTCAGTAAATGCCACCTAAAGGCAGACAAAGTTTGAATAATCGATAGACTCATAAACAGCATTCGGATAAGTTAAAAATGTTGGCTGACCAATAGATGAAGAACCACTTTCCAGCATGACGACTGTTCTGTACCAGAATTGGGTAAGTGCAATAGCTGCCATGTGAGTACAATATACTGTATGTAAATTGCCAAATGTTCACAAGGCAACTATTGCACTTACCCACTTCTGGCACTGAGCAGTCGATAGGTCGAATATATGCAAAAGGGGCAAGTCTATCTAAGCTACGGGTGCACCATGTCCGAATTATACCAAAGTAATCGCAAGGAGCATAGCGGGTTTTTTTTTATTTCAGGACAACTTTGTCGCTAAACCGCTAGCCACGACTGAACTGCTGGGAGAGAATTTACAGGCGTTTTATCGCTAGCGATGTTATAATCGCACGCTGCGTTTGCTTGACGTATGAAATTACCTGGTATTATGTGAATTGCTATAACACCCACACTATACGGGGATTGTTTGGTAAAATCAAGATGTAAAAAAGTTTCAGACATTGACTATTTGTGTGCAAGATATGAAAAACGCCATAATGTTTAAAGGAATATGTTATTCTAAACAAAGGAGGTCTCCATCAAATTGATTTGCCTTGGTTTCTTTTGATTAATATCTTTTCATCAAAAAATACATGCGCGAACATAATTTCAAAAGATGCGTAGTATTGTCAATTTCTGTGTCTCTGGTTTCTATATGTCATCTGTTATTCATCGTTTATCTATTGCACTGGAACTGGAAAAAAAAATTCTCTATTAGCAAGATTTTCTATTTAAATACAAGTGAGAAGCTGCAATAGTTTCTCAGATTTAATTAAGGTTTTATTATAAGTCATAGTTTGGTCATTGACCTTTTCTATTCCGCAATCTTCGAAAAGATTTTTTAAATAGTTGAAACTACGTCATAAAATGCCAGTGCGCATGCTCGAAGCATGTGCAGTGGCCTTGTGTGACGTAGTTTAATGATCGCCAACGATGAGATTAAAACTCATCCCCGAAAAATTTGTCTTCTAAATTCTGAGTTCAATTGTTCCAGCGATTCTAGAAGTAAAGTTATGTATTACGGTGGACCATGGCTCCGTATTGGTAACCACCAAACTACCATTGAAACATTCCAGGCCTAAAATGTCAATTAGGTTATGAAAAAGATCTTTTACTTGATATGAAATTTGCATTGTGATGGGTCAAAGTGGGGGAATGAGGCTGTCAATCATACACCTTTAACCCGTGTTCATACGTTACCCAATGAATTTACACACAGACAAAGCTTTTGCACAAATAATGTAAACATAGAACTCATGAAAAATTTAGTAAAATTCACACAAACCTTCTGTAAACCCTTTACATAAAGATTATGTGTTCTATTTTACACATGTTGTATAATTTGTACATATTATTTTTCTCTGTATGGAAATTGACCTAGTCAGTCTTCCTTAAAATTCCCTTCAGTGGCAAAAATAGATCATTTCCGTTCTTGTTAGGCAAATGGTCATTAAGAAGACGTACACGGTCGTAATCTACGAGGAATAGTTACAAGAAAATAGAGCAACCAATGGCTGCATGTGAATTAACCTTTTCAGTAAATCCCATAAGCCTTTGCGAGTACGCCTGAGAACTCGTCATATCACGTCTCGCCGACTTGCGCCGATGCGCACATCGCTTATCGAACATTGTTACTTTACATTGCAAGTCGGTGTGACGTCAAATGACGAGTTCAAGGTGTACTTACAAAGGCTTATGGGATTTACCGTCAATTGAGCCAGTGTTATAATAAAGAATACATACAAGTCCGATGTTTATATAAGAGGCCTTCTACTTAATGAAAGAGACTGGATTGTGGCATTTCCATTTCAAGTAAAGAAAGTGATATTTTGGGAGGAAACAAAAGGATGAAAAAGAGAGCATCATTTTTTAATCGAAATTATCAATCATCTTTTGGTTAACTTAGTGTTTTATTTGTAAAATGATTTTTGTTTCAAAATTATAGAGACTGGATTGTGGCATGTCCATTTCAAGTAAAGAAAGTGATATTTTGGGAGGAAACAAAAGGATCAAAAAGAGAGCATCATTTTTTAATCAAAATTATCAATCATCTTTTGGTTAACTTAGTGTGTAATTTGTAAAATGATTTTTGTTTCAAAATTATAGTTTAGTATAAACCATTTTTAAATGTTGTCTTCATTAATGAGCGCGTTACAGGCGCAGTTTAACAAATTCCTGCAATAAAGACACACCCCCACAAATGTCCGACAGGTTAACTTCCCTCCAAATGACGGCGCAAATTAATTTCTCATTCTTAGCGTCCTGAATTCATGCAATGTTCTTCACCCTGTCACCGGGGCTGATTACGACTCTGTGGAAAGCATGATGGAAGCAAATGGAAGCATAACTGTGTAACTATAACTTGTCAGTAAATGCCACCTAAAGGCAGACAAAGTTTGAATAATCGATAGACTCATAAACAGCATTCGGATAAGTTAAAAATGTTGGCTGACCAATAGATGAAGAACCACTTTCCAGCATGACGACTGTTCTGTACCAGAATTGGGTAAGTGCAATAGCTGCCATGTGAGTACAATATACTGTATGTAAATTGCCAAATGTTCACAAGGCAACTATTGCACTTACCCACTTCTGGCACTGAGCAGTCGATAGGTCGAATATATGCAAAAGGGGCAAGTCTATCTAAGCTACGGGTGCACCATGTCCGAATTATACCAAAGTAATCGCAAGGAGCATAGCGGTTTTTTTTTTATTTCAGGACAACTTTGTCGCTAAACCGCTAGCCACGACTGAACTGCTGGGAGAGAATTTACAGGCGTTTTATCGCTAGCGATGTTATAATCGCACGCTGCGTTTGCTTGACGTATGAAATTACCTGGTATTATGTGAATTGCTATAACACCCACACTATACGGGGATTGTTTGGTAAAATCAAGATGTAAAAAAGTTTCAGACATTGACTATTTGTGTGCAAGATATGAAAAACGCCATAATGTTTAAAGGAAAATGTTATTCTAAACAAAGGAGGTCTCCATCAAATTGATTTGCCTTGGTTTCTTTTGATTAATATCTTTTCATCAAAAAATACATGCGCGAACATAATTTCAAAAGATGCGTAGTATTGCCAATTTCTGTGTCTCTGGTTTCTATATGTAATGGCATCTGTTATTCATCGTTTATCTATCGCACTGGAACTGGAAAAAATTCTCTATTTGCAAGATTTTCTATTTAAATACAAGTGAGAAGCTGCAATAGTTTCTCAGATTTGATTAAGGTTTTATTATAAGTCATAGTTTGGTCATTGACCTTTTCTATTCCGCAATCTTCGAAAAGATTTTTTTAAATAGTTGAAACTACGTCATACAATGCCAGTGCGCATGCTCGAAGCATGTGCAGTGGCCTTGTGTGACGTAGTTTAATGATCGCCAACGATGAGATTAAAACTCATCCCCGAAAAATTTGTCTTCTAAATTCTGAGTTCAATTGTTCCAGCGATTCTAGAAGTAAAGTTATGTATTACGGTGGACCATGGCTCCGTATTGGTAACCACCAAACTACCATTGAAACATTCCAGGCCTAAAATGTCAATTATAGGTTATGAAAAAGATCTTTTACTTGATATGAAATTTGCATTGTGATGGGTCAAAGTGGGGGAATGAGGCTGTCAATCATACACCTTTAACCCGTGTTCATACGTTACCCAATGAATTTACACACAGACAAAGCTTTTGCACAAATAATGTAAACATAGAACTCATGAAAAATTTAGTAAAATTCACACAAACCTTCTGTAAACCCTTTACATAAAGATTATGTGTTCTATTTTACACATGTTGTATAATTTGTACATATTATTTTTCTCTGTATGGAAATTGACCTAGTCAGTCTTCCTTAAAATTCCCTTCAGTGGCAAAAATAGATCATTTCCGTTCTTGTTAGGCAAATGGTCATTAAGAAGACGTACACGGTCGTAATCTACGAGGAATAGTTACAAGAAAATAGAGCAACCAATGGCTGCATGTGAATTAACCTTTTCAGTAAATCCCATAAGCCTTTGCGAGTACGCCTGAGAACTCGTCATATCACGTCTCGCCGACTTGCGCCGATGCGCACATCGTTTATCGAACACTGTTACTTTACATTGCAAGTCGGTGTCACGTCAAATAACGAGTTCCAAGGTGTACTAATAAAGGCTTATGGGATTTACCGTCAATTGAGCCAGTGTTATAATAAAGAATACATACAAGTCCGATGTTTATATAAGAGGCCTTCTACTTAATGAAAGAGACTGGATTGTGGCATGTCCATTTCAAGTAAAGAAAGTGATATTTTGGGAGGAAACAAAAGGATGAACTAGATATATTGCATCCTTAGTAAGGCTGCGAAGTCTAGCCGTGACCTTGAAATGACCTCTGATGACCTGGAAATGACCTTCACCACATATTTTGCATCATATCCACATAACGTATACTAATTTCCATTCAAATTGAACAAACTTTGCAATTTGACCCCTTTTGACCTTTGGTTGACCTCTGGTGACCTTGAAATGACATCCATTATATTGTGAATCATATCAAGATCACATACACTAATTTTCATTTAAATTGGACAAACTTTAGAACTTGACCCCTTTTGACCTTTGGTTGACCTCTGGTGACCTTGAAATGACCTCCAATATATTTTGAATCATATCAAGATCACATCTACTAATTTTCATTTCAATCGGACAAATTTTAGAATTTTACCCCTTTTGACCCCAAAACAGACCCCTCCTCCATGTTTAAGCCAAATCTGATTACAATCGTATATGAACATAATGCTAGAGCCCTTTTGGCATTATTCGGATGATCACAGCACGTAATATGCAGAAAATATTGAATTTTAAAGTGATTTTCAGTAATCAACCATTTTTGTCCCTGTTTGACCTTGAACTCAAAATCTGTGAGGACCCCATAGACACCAACTAATGTCAATGCATATGTATCAGTCGCATCTCTGTACCATAGAATCTGTAGGAAAAGATGCATTTTGAAGGTATTTGGTTATGTGCCGGAAATACCCCCTTAATGACCTTTGACCCCAAATCTGTGAGGACCCCATAGGCCCCGGCTATAGCCAAGGTAAATGTCCAAATCTCGAAACTCTACCATGTAATCTGTAGGAGAAGAAGCATTTTGGTAAAAATCACATTTTTAGCCAAAATTACTCATGCATGACGTTTGACCCCAAATGGGTCATGTCAAATGTAAAGGCTGGGGTAGTGGAGCTTGTGCCCAACTTTGGTCATAATCGGTCAAATAATAAAGGAGCTAGAGCAAATTATGTTAAATGTTGACAGAAGAAGAAGAAGAAGAAGAAGAAGAAGAAAGAAATCGCCCAGAAACAGGAGTCTAGCCGCCGCTCGGCTAGACTAAAAAGAGAGCATCATTTTTAATCGAAATTATCAATCATCTTTTGGTTAACTTAGTGTTTTATTTGTAAAATGATTTTTGTTTCAAAATTATAGAGACTGGATTGTGGCATGTCCATTTCAAGTAAAGAAAGTGATATTTTGGGAGGAAACAAAAGGATGAAAAAGAGAGCATCATTTTTTAATCAAAATTATCAATCATCTTTTGGTTAACTTAGTGTGTAATTTGTAAAATGATTTTTGTTTCAAAATTATAGTTTAGTATAAACCATTTTAAAATGTTGTCTTCATTAATGAGCGCGTTACAGGCGCAGTTTAACCAATTCCTGCAATAAAGACACACCCCCACAAATGTCCGACAGGTTAACTCCCCTCCAAATGACGGCGCATTCTCTTGGTTCATTTACCCGATTCTAAATGGTACATTGGGGAATTTATTAGGTTTTGTACCTGGATGGAACAAAGGACTTCAACAACGTGTGTCACTATGCATTCATATATCTCTTAAAATCATTAAAGTTGATCAATTGTTGGTTGAATTCCTACAAACTAATTATTATTGTTAGCGGTAGCTTGGTCTGTGTAAGATCTCCTTATATATCCTCGGTTAACAAACAACAGCGGCTAGCTGTCAATGTAAACTTTTCTTAAAAAAACGCTAATTATCTTGGAAGCACTAAGGTTATCCGGTTGTTTGTTTTGGCAAGACCATTATGTTCGTCGTCTTTTGTTGTTTGTTGTTCTTTATTAGTTTCAGGTCAACTACTTATTTACATTTGTCATTAGATACACAATTTTCCTGTTGTTATTGTTTTACTTTGTTCCTTTCCTTTCTTCACGTCTCTGCTGTCAAACTGGAAAGCCATAATCTAACGAGGCGAGAACTTGACATTTTACAGGTGATTTGATTAAAAAGATGTCATATAGATTCAAAATTTACAGGTTTTAATTACATTCTCGCAATGTAGATATATTTCGGTGCATAGAAATGAAAAGAAAGGGTTAACTTTGAAAAGATGACAACGATTTGTTTCTTGAACCTTTTTTTTTTCCCTCCGGTTATCCTCCTAGTAATAGTTGAAATTACGTTATTAAAAAACTTTAATTTTGGTCCCTTTAAACAGGTGTTTTTCCCATTTCTCCTCGCCAATCGTGAAAGGGTCCATCCAATCATAGAACACACCATTTGTTTTGTAAATCCTATAGGCTATATCCAAATACGCTTTAAACATTAACTACCTAAAACGTCAATACGTCAAGCTACGCAGACTGACATAAACACGTGTTGAACTGGTCTATATAATAAGCTGCTTTTGTTGACCTGAATCTCTGTTTCATAATGAATCGTTGTTTATCTAAAATGGTGCTATATTTTCTAGAGAAGCCGAAAGCTATCTTAAAGTTTCCTATAAGGTATAAATACGTCTTTTTACTGAGTCTGGGATGAATATCGCATGATTTTAAAATTACATGTTCTTTACTGATACCGTTGATACATTTTGTAATGAAGGAAGAGAGCTGTAAAAAGCTATAATAAAGTCATGAATGTGAGTTTTAGAAGAGGTGTTTGCTCTCATTACAAAGATGAGCTGTATGGATAACGTTGGTGGTTACAACTTTTTCTTATGAAATTTTTGTATATTCAGAATAAATGGAATACTGAATGATTAGTCGGAATCAACTAATGGCTGCCATAGGTTTCTGTCCTGCTGTTTGTATTATTGCTGCCTCCCGTCCGGTGTCTTTCATGGGATATTCTCCCATATTTTGGGATCTAGTGGACAAATTTAGAGGCTGGTTTACACTCCTAGAATAATATCCTCCATATCTGGTTCTTCTCTCCATGATATAATGATTAGTTTTGGGAAGTCTCTGTAAAATTTAGCACCTGTAATGTACTGCTTGCAGTGGACATTTAGTTCATAGCACATGGGTGTAGCAACCATCAAACTCTTTTGCAAGTTTTGGTTTGACGAGCTATGTGCACAACCGTATAGACGAATCCAACTTTACGCATTCCTACACCTCGATGGCAGCCATTAGCTGGGTCCCCATCGACTCCAAAATATGAAATGATGCGGCCTTGGAGGGTATTTTAAACTGCATTTTATCACCTGTGTTACATGTCAGACAAAAGAAAGATGACAGCTTACAACACAAAAGGATCTAATATCGATTTTAAGCGGCTTTAATCCACCACGTTAGGTGCTGTGGGGACCCAAAAATGGCCGACCAAATCCTGACCATGACTTGGCTCGTTGGATTCGTCTATAGAGATATATAGTAATTCGACTTTTACAACATAAAGACGAATCATTCATCTCCTCTAGGTAGTTGACTTCCATATTTTTACAAGTTTGCTGCAAACCCTTTCCTTTACTCTTCATTAATGCCCCGAGATACTTAACATTCTTGCATTGCAGCAAGAAAAACATATTTGACAGATAACGCATTTGTACAAATTAAACAGAATAATATGAAATGAAAAACAAAATAAAACCTCATTCCTGTAAATCTCCTGTGCGTAGTTTATTTCCGTATTTTTACAAGCTTGCTGCAAACATTTTCCTTTACTCTTCATCCATGCTACGAGATAGTTAAAATTATTGCCTTACAGCAAGACAAAAACAAATAAGGCTTCTCTAAAAGCGTTTTCCTGAAAACTTTGAAAGTATTGAACACTTTATTGACGAACAAATTTCATTGTTTACCATATGTGGGATTTTAAGAGTTATTTTAACCACGACAGTAAACTAATTTTAGAAAAACTGTATCAATTCGTCGATATATGACTAACATGATAAAGAATCACATTATAATTTTAATATGACTAAACACTTTATTAATTGGAATTAATTGGAATTTAAATACTTGTAAATTGGGATAAATTGGGATAAGACCCCATTTTGATAATTATTTCCTCGAAGCTATGGAAATGAGGCAACATATTATTAAAAACAATAATCGAAAGAGGCACAGGTGAGTTTTTTAAACGAATTTCTAATAAAAGTAGCAGTAATTTTGACTTATTTGTAACCTGAACTTTGAGCTGATAACTAGACCTGTTTAATGAATATAAACAGAACTGTGCTTGCGGTCTCGCAGATTGAATTTGTGCATTTCAAAAATTATCACAAGTCACTTTTCAATTTTTGTCTTGTAAATAAAGAATTATGATATTTGGAACATAATGACTATTTTTACAGTCATTCTACAATGTAAAAGGGTTAACCGATGAGATATAAATTTGACTATTCACATATTTTATCTAGATTGATGTAGATTGATGTAGATTGATCAAAACGGCTTTATCAAGTGTATTTGGTATACACAATGTACCGTACTCGATTTGAAACAACCCGATATGCAAGGCAACACAAATGTCCTATTGATAATTCAGAATTTGTTTCTTCTATGTATATCGAAAGTTCCATAACATTGTTGGAAACATTGTTTGCAATAAGATTGTCTGGGACTAGATTTCCGATATTGTCGACGCATGGGTCAAATCCGTATTCAATTACAACGCAAATCATATAGTTGAACTGGATTCTATTCGATCTTACCCAATCTGAATTGAAATGACCCCATGACAAAAAACAACGAAAGGCAAGGTTCGTATAGAATTACATATCTTCCTATACACGTCAATATCATTTAACGATATACATTTGACATTGAATATCATCTTGATATATCATATTACACTTTACAATTAAGAGTCTTAGTCTGAGACGGGTTTAGTAGACTTTTTGTATGATGACATTTATAAATACGGCTATGATTTCCAGTGCCGATTAACCTAGCTTTGCCATAAATAATTTTGGTAAATCAGGAAGACACTTCAGCTGGTGCAGAAAGAAAACTCAATATGAATAGCAATGGGGAATGCTTTTTCGATTATTTTAATATAAATGTGATAACACTTAACTTCTTTATGGTATGTTTCTATCTGTCACCTGTTCATGAATATTCATGAGACATTTAATGCACTAGTCTATTAATACCTAAATTTAAAATAAATCAATCAATCAATTTAGAGAAATTTAGAACACATAAAAAGGATATTGTCTTCAAACTGCTCCCAATTCAATGATTCCCTTTTGCAGATTTTGAATAGAAAAGAAAAGAAATATAATTCTTTTGACTTTTTAAAAATAAATCTTCGAATTGCTCTAAACACCTGTCGACAATTCCTAAAGGAAATCAAACGTATTGCGTAATTAAAGTCGACATGGCGCATTGAAGAAGACATACTCCTCGTTAAATAATCTCTATAATTATAGTTGCACATTTGAAAATGTTTGGTCATGTGGTTGTGTAGATGGGAGGGTGTATGTTTGTGAGTGTCTGTATAGGTGTTATGCCTTGGCCAAGTGGAGCAGCCTGCAGATGTTGGGGTGCGTTCGTGTAGGAAGCTCTTTGGGCTTTGTACATTGAACGGTGTCGTTCACAATGGTTTTGCGGAAAGCAGTAAAACTACACTCTGTTTAATTTGCGTGGGACTGCTCTGATGAAACATAGACAACTTATTATCTTAAATGGGCATGGTCCGATTTTTTCATGTTCTGGTTTCTATCTTACATTGAGGCCTTGCATTAAAACGATATGTTTCCAAATTTTGAATTGTATTGATCCAACCATTTTGTTATGAGAGGCAAAAATGTGCATAACATATACCTCATGGTATTGTACATACTTCAATTTTACTGGTGTTAAAGAAAAACATAAGCTTTCTTCGGTTACCAAAAAACGTAGTTCTGACGATTGGGTCACAACTCTTTAAAATCTAATTCACTTTTTCATGATATATCGTAATTATTTGCAAACGGGTCTGGTCATACAGATCTGCGCATTTCGGGAATCACCAAATTATACATTGCTGTGAAACTGGAAAATTATTTTAAGATAAGTCAGACATTCATAATTTTCGTCTTGTCAAAACCAATTATGTTTTACTGACCTGACAGTTTCGACCATCTTGGACAATGGCCATGTTTTTATTCAACTTCTGTACACCAACTGAGGGCGCACCAGCGCCCAGAAGTGGGTCATATATGACTTCGTCTCTGTTCATAGTGTCTGTTCCTTATCCAGTTTGCTTCTCTGATTATATTTTAGTTCCTGCAAACCTAATAAACCTCTTCAATAATAAGTCAGATATATTAAGTGGAAATATTTTTGATGACGTTTGACAAGTTTGTATCATCGTAATCGTATAGCGTATTTCCATGAATTAACCATATATAACTTGAATTTCTTGTACGTTTGGACCCATTGAAGGTCAAATTATAGCGATATCACTTTGAATGAACAAATGAGGAGAGAGAAAACGAGTTACATTTCAGACCATGACGTAACCTCTTTGATATCGAGCCATATCAGATATTATGACAACTGATATATGTATTCAAAATACCACAAAGGAATACGCAACTGAAAATATATTAAGAACCCGGACTAAAAGACTTAATTCTGCACGAGATTTTCTTGTTATTTAATGTGCGTGGATATAGCAGGTACCGATTCATATCTCACAGCCTTTCACTCTGCAGGCAATGAACCCGGTAATGTTACATTTTGAGAATCGTCAAGTGGGTGTCAAAAATGACACCCACTCGACGACATCCACTCGTAAAACATTGTAGGGATATTTCGTGCTTATGGCATTATTAAAAAACAATATTCGTGATGCGTTATTGCATGCACAAAATAACACAAGGGATGCAACCAAGTTAGGACTTTAGGAAACAACATAAATTACTTGTCCACCCGAATATCACGAAGCACCACAACTAGTTGCGCTAACAGATTATTTGTTTGCCGACATTTATAAATACGTATATGATTTCCAATGTCGATTAATCTAGTTTTGCCATAAATAATTTTATAATTCATAAAAATACTTCAGCTGGTGAAGTAAAGGGGGAATGCTTTTTCGATTATTTTAATATAAATCCGATAACTCTTAACTTCATTATGATATGTTCCTATCTATCACCTGTTCATGAATATTCATTGAACATTTAAGGTATTCATGACAACGGTATTCACGATTTTTTTTCACTCAAAAATACAAAGAGTCATAAAATTACACCAGCCCACCAAATTTGCAGCCTTTGCTTTAGAAAAACTCTTTCACGAGTTTAGTGTCCCCTTGATTAGAAAATATAGGCATTCTATGCATACATGGTGCAATACTTATTTTGCTTTAATAAGTAATCTCACCATGCTTTCTGAAAAAATAATACACTTGAACTCAGATATATCGCTTTCAGTGATGACATTTGGAAAAAACGCAAGCTATTGTGCTACTAATATCAAAATCTTCTAATAATATTCAAATCTGAGTGTGTTATTCTTCCAACCAACTAACTCTACCTATTGCACAAAAGTGCGAAAATTTTAACTTACGACACAAGAATTTGTGAAAAACATCACGTACAAAGCTTCTTTTCCCCCTTAAACTTAGTCCTCCTTTTCGGAGAACCTAAATTATTACCGTTGCTACTCACGATTCTCATCATCATCATCATGACGGCTTTCATCACCTGTATTCCACATTGTTAAGAGCCATTATGCTTTTACATTAAAGAGATTAAGCGTAAATGACATTCATTATCAAGCGTAGTTCTCTCGCGTTAATATACGGAATGTTAAGTGTTAAAGACCGTGTGTATATGTAGTACGTTTTTTCATGAATCTTATAATATTGTTAGAATTATTTAGTGATGTTAGCCCACAACACGCGATATGCAGACAATTTACCAAACTTGAACAAAATAGTTTAAAATTCACTAGTTTTATAACATGCATAAATAAATATTCAAATACGTATAAAGAAGCCCGTTGTTATTAGTTCAAGTAGGTCTTAAGATACGATTTGATTCCTTTCGTTTTGCTTTTGAAAACAAAAATCACTAATCTGGCTGGAACGCTGTTGTGAAACGCGTTGCCGCATGTTGGCAACGAAAGTTGTTTGTCGGTAAATTGCCTAGTCTTTATTCAGTGACATCTCTAATTTGATAACAATATCTCTTCCTGCCTTTTCTATTTATAATAAGAGATTCGACTAATCAAAGTGTTTTGATCATTTGCTTTTTAACCATTAATTTTTGAATTGGTGATTTCCACAACATTATTACATTCAAAGCTGATTGGCCCGATCCGATTGTAAAACAAATGGTGTTTTCAACCTCACATTAAAGCATATCCCCAAAGATTCGTTCTGAGTTCAATTGTTCCAGCGATTCTAGAAGCAAATTGTGTATTGAGTGGAAATTCCATGCCTATAAATTATGTCAACGAGGTTATGAAAAAAGAGCTTTTACTTGATATGAAATTTGTATTGTGATGGGCTAACGTGGGGAGACGAGGCTGACAATCATACACCTTTAACCCGTGTTCTTACGTAATACCGAATGAATTTACACACAGACAAAGGTTTTGTACAAATCTATGTAACCATAGAACATTGATTAGTAAAATTGACACAAACCTTCTGTTAAATCTTTACATAACGATTATGAGGTTCTATTTTACACATGTTGTATAATTTGTACATATTATTTTTCTCTGTGTAGAAATTGACCTAGTCAGTTTTCCTTAAAACTCCCTTCAGTGGCAAAAATAGATCATTTCCGTCCTTGTCAGGCAAACGGTCATTAAGAACATGTACACGGTCCTAATCTACGAGGAATAGCTACAAGAAAATAGAGCAACCAATGGCTGCATGTGAATTAACCTTTTCAGTTAATCCCATAAGCCTTTGCGAGTACGCCTGAGAACTCGTCATATCACGTCACGCCGACTTTCGCCGATGCGCACATCGTTTATCGAACACTGTTACTTTACATTGCAAGTCGGTGTCACGTCAAATAACGAGTTCCAAGGTGTACTTACAAAGGCTTATGGGATTTACCGTCAATTGAGCCAGTGTTATAATAAAGAATACATACAAGTCCGATGTTTATATAGGCCTTCTACTTAATGAAAGAGACTGGATTGTGGCATGTCCATTTCAAGTAAAGAAAGTGATATTTTGGGAGGAAACAAAAGGATGAAAAAGAGAGCATCATTTTTTAATCAAAATTTATCATCTTTTGGTTAACTTAGTGTGTAATTTGTAAAATGATTTTTGTTTCAAAATTATAGTTTAGTATAAACCATTTTTAAATGTTGTCTTCATTAATGAGCGCGTTACAGGCGCAGTTTGACAAATTCCTGCAATAAAGACACACCCCACAAATGTCCGACAGGTTAACTCCCCTCCAAATGACGGCGCATTCTCTTGGTTCATTTACCCGATTCTAAATGTACCATTGGGGAATTTATTAGGTTTTGTACCTGGATGGAACAAAGGACTTCAACAACGTGTGACACTATGCATTCATATATCTCTTAAAATCATTAAAGTTGATCAATTGTTGGTTGAATTCCTACAAACTAATTATTATTATTAGCGGTAGCTTGGTCTGTGTAAGATCTCCTTATATATCCTCGGTCAACAAACAACAGCGGCTAGCTGTCAATGTCGTATGCGTGTAAACTTTTCTTTAAAAAAACCGCTAATTATCTTGGAAGCACTAAGGTTATCCGGTTGTTTGTTTTGGCAAGACCATTATGTTCGTCGTCTTTTGTTGTTTGTTGTTCTTTATTAGTTTCAGGTCAACTACTTATTTACATTTGTCATTAGATACACAATTTTCCTGTTGTTATTGTTTTACTTTGTTCCTTTCCTTTCTTCACGTCTCTGCTGTCAAACTGGAAAGCCATAATCTAACGAGGCGATAACTTGACATTTTACAGGTGATTTGATTAAAAAGATGTTATATAGATTCAAAATTTACAGGTTTTAATTACATTCTCGCAATGTAGATATATTTCGGTCCATAGAAATGAAAAGAAAGGGTTAACTTTGAAAAGATGACAACGATTTGTTTCTTGAACGCTTTTTTTCCTCCGGTTATCCTCCTAGTAATAGTTGAAATTACGTTATTAAAAAACTTTAATTTTGGTCCCTTTAAACAGGTGTTTTTCCCATTTCGCCTCGCCAATCGTGAAAGGGTCCATCCAATCAAAGAACACAGATACTTACCATTTGTTTTGTAAATCCTATAGGCTATATCCAAATACGCTTTAAACATTAACTACCTAAAACGTCAATACGTCAAGCTACGCAGACTGACATAAACACGTGTTGAACTGGTCTATATAATAAGCTGCTTTGGTTGACCTGAATCCCTGTTTCATAATGAATCGTTGTTTATCTAAAATGGTGCTATATTTCTAGAGAAGCCGAAAGCTATCTTAAAGTTTCCTATAAGGTATAAATACGTGTTTTTACTGAGTCTGGGATGAATATCTAATGATTTTAAAAGTGCCTGTTCTTTACAGATACCGTTGATACATTTTGTAATGAAGGAAGAGAGCTGTAAAAAGCTATAATAAAGTTATGAATGTGAGTTTTAGAAGAGGTGTTTGCCCTCATTACAAAGATGAGCTGTATGGATAACGTTGGTGGTTTCAACTTTTTCTTATGAAATTTTTGTATATTCAGAATAAATGCAATACTGAATGATTAGTCGGAATCAACTAATGGCTGCCATAGGTTTCTGTCCTGCTGTTTGTATTATTGCTTTCATGGGATATTCTCCCATATTTTGGGATCTAGTGGACCAATTTAGAGGCTGGTTTACACTCCTAGAATAATATCCTCCATATCTGGTTCTTCTCTTCATGATCTAATGGTTAATTTTGAGAAATCTCTGTAAAATTTAGCACTTGTAATGTACTGCTTACAGTGGAAATTTAGTTCTTAGCACATGGGTGTAGCAACCATCAAGTTTTGCAAGTGAGCTATGCGCACAACCGTACAGAGATATATACTAATTCGACTTTTTCAACACAAAGACGAAGCATAAATCTTCTCTAGGTAGTTGAATTCCATATTTTTTATACGCTTGCTGCAAACATTAATCCCCCGAGATACTTAACATTCTTGGATTGCAGCAAGAAAAAAAATTGTACAATTGTACATTTGTACAAAATACAAACATAATAATATGAAATGAAAAACAAAACTAAAACCTCATTCCTGTAAAGCTCCTGTGCGTAGTTCATTTCCGTATTTTTACAAGCTTCCTGCAAACATTTTCCTTTACTCTTCATCCATGCTCCGAGAGTTAAAATTTATGCCTTACAGCAAGACAAAAATCAAATAAGGCTTCTCTAAAAGCGTTTTCCTGAAAACTTTGAAAGTATTGAACACTTTATTGACGAACAAATTTCATTGTTTACCATGTGGGATTTTAAGAGTTATTTCAACCACGACAGTAAACTAATTTTAGAAAAACTGTATCAATTCGTCGATATATAACTAACATGATAAAGAATCACATTATAATTTTAATATGACTAAACACTTTATTAATTGGAATTTAAATACTTGTAAATTGTGATAAGACCCAATTTTGATAATTATTTCCTCGAAGCTATGGAAATGAGGCAACATATTATTAAAAACAATAATCAAAAGAGGCACAGGTGAGTTTTTTAAACGAATTTCTAATAAAAGTAGCAGTAATTTTGACTTATTTGTAACCTGAACTTTGAGCTGATAACTAGACCTGTTTAATGAATATAAACAGAACTGTGCTTGCGGTCTCGCAGATTGAATTTTTGCATTTCAAAAATTATCACAAGTCACTTTTCAATTTTTGTCTTGTAAATAAAGAATTATGATATTTGGAACATAATGACTATTTTTACAGTCATTCTACAATGTAAAAGAGTTAACCGATGAGATATAAATTTGACTATTCACATATTTTATCTGGATTGATGTAGATTGATCAAAACGGCTTTATCAAGTGTATTTGGTATACACAATGTACCGTACTCGATTTGAAACAACCCGATATGCAAGGCAACACTAATGTCCTATTGATAATTCAGAATTTGTTTCTTCTATGTATATCGAAAGTTCCATAACATTGTTGGAAACATTGTTTGCAATAAGAATGTCTGGGACTAGATTTCCGATATTGTCGACGCGTGGGTCAAATCCGTATTCAATTACAACGCAAATCATATAGTTGAACTGGATTCTATTCGATCTTACCCAATCTGAATTGAAATGACCCCAACGAAAGGCAAGGTTGGTATATAATTACATATCTTCCTATACACGTCAATATCATTTAACGATATACATTTGACATTGAATATCATCTTGATAGGTTAGAGATTAGTAACACAAATTTCATATTACACTTTACTATTAAGAGTCTTAGTCTGAGACGGGTTTAGTAGACTTTTTGTATGATGACATTTATAAATACGGCTATGATTTCCAGTGCCGATTAACTTTGCCATAAATAATTTTGGTAAATCAGGAAGTGATTTCTGGTGCAGAAAGAAAACTCAATATGAATAGCAATGGGGGATGCTTTTTCGATTATTTTAATATACATTTAATAACACTTAAGTTCTTTATGATATGTTTCTATCTGTCACCTGTTCATGAATATTCATGAGACGTTTAATGCACTAGTCTATTAAAACCTGCATTTAAAATAAATCAATCAATCAATTTAGAGAAATTTAGAAAACATAGAAAAGAAATTGTCTTCAACTGCTCCCAATTCAATGATTCCCTTTTGCAGACTTTGAATAGAAAAGAAAAGAAATATAATTATTTTGACTTAAACAAAATAAAACTTCGAATTGCTCTAAACACCTGTCGACAATTCCTAAAGGACATCAAACGTATTACGTAATTAAAGTCGACATGGCGCCGTGAAGAAGACATACTTCTCGTTATATAATCTCAATATTCAGTTAATACAATAGTTGCACATTTGAAAATATCTAATTGTTTGATCATGTGGTTGTGTAGAGGGGAGGGTGTTTGTTTGTCAGTGTCTGTATAGGTGTTATACCATGGCTAAGTGCTGCAGCCTGCAGATGTTGGGGTGTGTTCGTGTAGGAAGCTCTTTGGGCTTTGTACATTGAACGGTGTCGTTCACAATGGTTTTGCGGAAAGCAGTAAAACCACACTCTGGTTAATTTGCGTGGGACTGCTCTGATTCAACATAGAAAACTTATTATCTTAAATGGGCATGGTCCGATTTTTTCATGCTCTGGTTTCTATCTTACATTGAGGCCTTACATTAAAATGATATGTTTCCAAATTTGGAATTGTATTGATCCAACCGTTTTGTTATGAGAAGCAAAATGTGCATAACATATAACCCATAGTATTGTACATACTTAAATTTTACTGGAGTTATAAGAAAAACATAAACATTCTTCTGTTACCAAAAAACGCAGTTCTGACGATTGGGTCACAACTCTTTGAAATCTAATTCACTTTTTCATAATATATCGTAATTATTTGCAAACTGGTCTGGTCATACAGATTTGCGCATTTTGGAAATCACCAAAGTATACATTGCTGTGAAACTGGAAAAACTATTTTAAGATAAGTCAGACATTCATAATTTTCATCTTGTCAAAACCAATTACTGACCTGACAGTTTCGACCATCTTGGACAATGGCCATCTTCAGAGTGATGTTTTTTATTCAACTTCTGTACACCAACTGAGGGCGCACCAGCGCCCAGAAGTGGGTCATATACGTGACTTCGTCTCTGTTCACAGTGTCTGTTCCTTATCCAGTTTGCTTCTCTGATTATATTTTAGTTCCTGCAAACCTAAATAAACCTCTTCAATAATAAGTCAGATATATTAAGTGGAAATATTTTTGATGACGTTTGACAAGTTTGTACCATCGTAATCGTATAGCGTATTTCCATGAATTAACCATATATAACTTGAATTTCTTGTACGTTTGGACCCATTGAAGGTCAAATTATAGCGATATCACTTTTGATGAACAAATGAGGAGAGAGAAAACGAGTTACATTTCAGACCATGACGTAACCTCTTTGATATCGAGCCATATCAGATATTATGACAACTGATATATGCATTTAAATGCCACAAAGGAATACGCAACTGAAAATATATTAAGAACCCGGACTAAAAGACTCAATTCAATGCACGAGATTTTCTTGTTATTTAATGTGCGTAGATATAGCAGGTACCGATTCATATCTCACAGCCTTTCACTCTGCAGGCAATGAACCCGGTAATGTTACATTTTGAGAATCGTCAAGTGGGTGTCAAAAATGACACCCACTAGACGACACCCACTCGTAAAACGTTGTAGTGAAATTTCGTGCTTATGACCATTATTAAAAAAGAATATTCGTAATGCGTTATTGCATGCACGAAATAACACAAGGAATCCAACCAAGTTAGGAAACAACACAAATTACTTGTCCACCAGAATATCACGAAGCACCACAACCAGTTGCGCTTACAGATTATTTGTTTGCTGACATTTATAAATACGTATATGATTTCCAATGCCGATTAATCTAGTTTTGCCATAAATAATTTTATAATTCATAAAAACACTTAAGCTGGTGCAAAAAGAAAACTCAATATGAATCGCAAAGGTGGAATGCTTTTTCGATTATTTTAATATAAATCCGATAACTCTTAACTTCATTATGATATGTTCCTATCTATCACCTGTTCATGAATATTCATTGAACATTTAAGGTATTCATGACAACGGTATTCACGATTTTTTTTCACTCAAAAATACAAAGGGTCATCAAATTACACCAGCCCACCAAATTTGCAGCCTTTGCTTTAGAAAAACTCTTTCACGAGTTCAGTGTCCCCTTGATTAGAAAATATAGGCATTCTATGCATGCATGGTGCAATACTTATTTTGTTTAATAAGCAATCTCATCATCCTTTCTGAAAAAATAATACACTTGAACTCAGATATTTCGCTTTCAGTGATGACATTTGGAAAAAACGCAAGCTATTGTGCTACTAATATCAAAATCTTCTAATAATATTCAAATCTGAGTGTGTTATTCTTCCAACCAACTAACTCTACCTATTGCACAAAAGTGCGAAGATTTCAACTTACGACACAAGAATTTGTGAAAAACATCACGTACAAAGCTTTTTTTCCACCTTAAACTTAGTCCTCCTTTTCAGAGAACCTAAATCAATTCCGTTGCTACTCACGATTCTCATCATCATCATCATGACGGCTTTCATCACCTGTATTCCACATCGTTAAGAGCCATTATGCTTTTACATTAAAGAGATTAAGCGTAAATGACATTCATTATCAAGCGTAATTCTCTCGCGTTAATATACGGAATGTTACGTGTTAAAGACCGCGTGTATAAGTAGTACGTTTTTTCATGAATCTTATAACATTGTTAGAATTATTTAGTGATGTTAGCCCACAACACGCGATATGCAGACAATTTATCAAACTTGAACAAAATAATTTAAAATTCACTAGTTTTATAACATGCATAAATAAATATTCAAATACGTATAAAGAAGCCCCTTATTATTAGTTCCAGTAGGTCTTAAGATACGATTTGATTCCTTTCGTTTTGCTTTTGAAAACAAAAATCACAAATCTGGCTAGATTATATGTGTTGAGAAACGCGTTGCCGCCTGTTTGGCAACGAAAGTTGTTTGTCGGTAAATTGTCTAGTCTTTATTCAGTGAAATTGCCTATTCACTGAATCTATA
This sequence comes from Amphiura filiformis, assembly GCF_039555335.1. NCBI lineage: Eukaryota > Metazoa > Echinodermata > Ophiuroidea > Amphilepidida > Amphiuridae > Amphiura > Amphiura filiformis. Next base: position 60,371,308 of record NC_092638.1, read on the forward strand.
TAAATGACCCAACCTGATTGTATTTGTTTAACATCATACAAATTATATAATTTCAAATTTAGTAAATGCTATTAAAATGTAAATTTTGCTGATATATTAAGAATTTTATGAAATATGTGAGGAGAGCAAACATTTTCAATAAAATAAACGAAAAAATCCCTGCAAACTTAGTACCTTAGTACCTTCACTCTAACCTTTGCTTTAAGTAAGGTATTTGAAAAAAAGATCCCCATTTCATTGCACGTGTGCTACTACAAACAATTGATAAAAGACAAAAATATGTTTTTGCCTTCTTGTTTAATTATTGTTTGTTGTAAAATCATTTTTCTGCTCATATTACTTGATTTTGGTTTGTTTGCTGCTCTCTTATTTCCATGCCCTTCTGTCACGTACTTTTTCTCTCTCCCTCTATTACGTTTTATCTCTAATTTGATAAGAATATCTCTTCCTGCCTTTTCTATCTATAATAAAATTTTCTTCGACTAATCAACGTGTTTTGATCATTTGCTTTTTGACCATTAATTTGACCATTAATCTTTGAATTGCTGATTTCCACAGCATTATTACATTCAAAGCTGATTGGTCCGATCCGATTGTAAAACAAATGGCGTTTTCAACATCACATTAAAGCATATCCCCAAAAGATTCGTTCTGAGTTCAATTGGTCCAGCGATTCTAGAAGCAAATTGTGTATTGAGTGGAAATTCCAGGCCTATTATGTCAACGAGGTTATGAAAAAAGAGCTTTTACTTGATATGAAATGTGCATTGTGATGGGCTAAAGTGGGGAGATGAGGCTGTCAATCATACACCTTTAACCCGTGTTCATACGTTACCCAATGGATTTACACACAGACAAAGCTTTTGTACAAATCTATGTAACCATAGAACATTGATTAGTAAAATTGACACAAACCTTCTGTTAAACCTTTACATAACGATTATGAGGTTCTATTTTACACATGTTGTATAATTTGTAGATATTATTTTTCTCTGTGTAAAAATTGACCTAGTCAGTTTTCCTTAAAACTCCCTTCAGTGGCAAAAATAGATCATTTCCGTCCTTGTCAGGCAAATGGTCATTAAGAAGATGTACACGGTCGTAATCTACGAGGAATAGCTACAAGAAAATAGAGCAACCAATGGCTGCATGTGAATTGTACCAGTGCTATAATAAGAATGCATACAAGAGGCCTTCCACTTGATGAAAGAAATTGGATTGTGGCATGACCATTTCGAGTAAAGAAAGTGATATTTTGGTAGGAAACAAAACGATGAAAAAGAGACAACATTATTTTTTAATCGAAACTATCAATTATCTTATACAGTGTAGTTTGTAAAATGTTTTTGTTGTTTCAAAAGTTCAATATACCATTTTTAAATTTGGTCTTCATTAATGAGCGCATTACAATTTTTTTGCAATAAACACACACCCCACATATGTCGCGATAGGTTAACTCCCCTCCACATGACGGAGCATTCTCTTGGTTCGTTATCCGATTCTAAATATACCATAGGGAGAATTTATTGGGCTTTTTTACATGGATTGAACAAAGGATGTCAATCACGTGTATCACTACGCTGTTATTTTTTCATGTAAACGTCTCGTGTGTTTCGTCGAATTAAATTCATATTCATATATCTCTTCAATTGATTAAAGTTGATCAATTTTAGATTGAATTCCTACAAACTAATTAGTATTGGTCGATGTAAGATATCCTTACACATCCTCGGTCAACAAACAACAGAGGCTGCCAATGTCGTATGTGCGTCAATTTTCTTAGAAAAACGTTAATTATCTTGGAAGCACCATTAAGGTTATCCGGTTGTTTGTTTTGGCAAGACCATTATGTTCGTCTTTTGTTGTTTGTTGTTCTTTATTAGTTTCAGGTCAACTATTTATTTACATTTGTCATTAGATATACAAAGCAGTTTCGAATTTTCCTTTTGTTATTGTTTTACTTAATTCCTTTACTTGCATCATGTCTCTGCTGTCAAACTGGAAAGCCATAATCTAACGAGGCGAGAACTTGACTTACAGGTGATTTGATTAAAAAGATGTTATATAGATTCAAAATTTGCAGGTTTTAATTACATTCTCGCAATGTAGATATATTTCGGTCCATAGAAATGAAACGAAAGGGTTAACTTTGAAAAGATGACAACGATTTGTTTCTTTAACGTTTTTTTTTCTCTGGTTATCCTCCTAGTAATAGTTGAAATTACGTTATTAAAAAACTTTAATTTTGGTCCCTTTAAACAGGTGTTTTTTCCATTTCGCCTCGTCAATCGTGAAAGGGTCCATCCAATCATAGAACACAGATACTTACCATTTGTTTTGTAAATCCTATAGGCTATATCCAAATACGCTTTAAACATTAACTACCTAAAACGTCAATACGTAGAGCTACACAGACTGACATAAACACGTGTTGAACTGGTCTATATAATAAGCTGCTTTGGTTGACCTGAATCCCTGTTTCATAATGAATCGTTGTTTATCTAAAATGGTGCTATATTTCTAGAGAAGCCGAAAGCTATCTTAAAGTTTGTTATACGGTATAAATACGTCTTTTTACTGAGTCTGGGATGAATATCTAATGAAGTACATGTTCTTTACTGATACCATTGATACATTTTGACATGGGGGAAGAGAGCTGTAAAAAGCTGTTATAAAGTTATGAATGTGAGTTTTAGAAGAGGTGCTTGCCCTCATTACAAAGATGAGCTGTATGAATAACGTTGATGGTTTCAACTTTTTCTTATGAAATTTTTGTATATTCAGAATAAATGCAATACTGAATGATTAGTCGGAATCAACTAATGGCTGCCATAGGTTTCTGTCCTGCTGTTTGTATTATTGCTGCCTCTCGTCCGGTGTCTTTCATGGGATATTCTCCCCATATTTTGGGATCTAGTGGACCAATTTAGAGGCTGGTTTATACTCCTAGAATAATATCCTCCATATCTGGTTCTTCTCTCCATGATCTTATGGTTAATTTTGGGAAATCTCTGTAAAATTTAGCACTTGTAATATACTGCTTGCAGTGGACATTTAGTTTATAGTACATGGGTGTAGCAACCATCAGACTCTTTTGCAATTTTTGGTTTTGACGAGCTATGTGCACAACCGTATAGAGGTATATACTAATTCGACTTTTTTAACACAAAGACGAAGCATAAATCTCCTCTAGGTAGTTGACTTTCATATTTTTATACGCTTGCTGCAAACCCTTTCCTTACTCTTCATTAATCCCCCGAGATACTTAACATTCTTGAATTGCAGCAAGAAAAAAAATGACAGATAACGCATTTGACAAAATACAAACAGAATAATATGAAATGAAAAACAAAACTAAAACTTCATTCCTGTAAAGCACCTGTGCGTAGTTCATTCCGAATTTTTACAAGCTTGCTGCAAACCTTTACCTTTACTCTTCATCCATACTCCAAGATAGTTAAAATTCTTGCCTTACAGCAAGACAGAAATCAAATAAGGCTTCTCTAAAAGCATTTTCCTGAAACCTTTGAAAGTATTGAACACTTTACTGACGAACAAATGTCATTGTTTACCATATGTGAGATTTTAAGAATTTTAGAAAAACTGTATCAATTCGTCGATATATGACTAACTTGATAAAGAATGACAATACAATTTTAATATGACTAAACACTTTATTAATTATAATTTAAATACTTGTAAATTGGGTTAAGACCCAATTTTGATAATTATTCCCTTGAAGCTATAGAAATGAGTCAACATACATGTATTATTAAAAACAATAATCAAAAGAGGCACAGGTGAGTTTTTTAAACGAATTTCTAATAAAAGTAGCAGTAATTTTGACTGATTTGTAACCTGAATTTTGAGCTGATAACTAGACCTGTTTATTTAATGAATACCAAAAACTGGATTGTGCTTGTGATCTCGCAGAATGCCTTTTTGTGCATTTCAGAAATTATCACAAACCACTTGTCAATTTTTGAAAAATTCTGACATTCAAGCCATCGTGGAGAAGGTTTTACTGATAAGATATCAATTAGACTATTCACTGTCCGGATTGATGTAAATTGATCAAAACAGCTTCATCAAGTGTATTTGGTACAATCGATTTGACACAAACCGATATACAAATGTGCGATTGATAATTTAGAATTTATTTCTTCTATGTATATCGAAAGTTACATAACATTGTTGGAAACATTGTTTACAAAAAAGATTGTCTGGGACTAGATTTCCAGTATTTGTCGATACGTGGGCCAAATACGTATTCAATCACAACGCAAATCATATACTTGAACTGAATTCCATTCGATCTGAGCTAATCTGAATTAAAAAGTCTCCATGACAAAAACAACGAAAGGCAAGGTTGGTGTATAATTACATATCTTCCTATACACGTCAATATCATTTAACGATATACATTTTACATTGAATATCATCTTGATAGGTTAAAGATTAGTAACACAAATTTCATATTACACTTTACTATTAAGAGTCTTAGTCTGAGAAGGTTTTAGTAGACTTTTTGTATGATGACATTTATAAATACGGATATATTTCCAGTGCTGATTATACCTAGCTTTGCCATAAATAATTTTGGTAAATCAGGAAGACACTTCAGCTGTTGCAGAAAGAAAACTCAATATGAATAGCAATGGGGGAATGCTTTTTCGATTAGTTTAATATAAATTTGATAACACTTAACTTCTTTATGATATGTTTCTATCTGTCACCGGTTCATGAATATTCATGAGAAATTTAATGCACTAGTCTATTAGAACTTGCATTTAAATTAAATCAATCAATCAATTTAGAGAAATTTAGAACACATAGAAAGGAAATTGTCTTCAAACTGCTCCCAATTCAATGATTCCCTTTTGCAGACTTTGAATAGAAAATAACATAAATATAATTCTTTTGACTTTTTAAAAATAAAACTCCGAATTGCTCTAAACACCTGCCGACAATTCCTAAAGGAAATCAAACGCATTACGTAATTAAAGTCGACATGGCGCCGTGAAGAAGACATACTTCTCGTTATATAATCTCAATATCAAGTTTATACAATAGTTGCACATTTGAAAATATCTAATTGTTTGGTCTTGTGGTTGTGTAGTAGAGGGTGTTTGTTTGTGAGTGTCTGTATAGGTGTTATGTCTTGGCCAAGTGCAGCAGCCTGCAGATGTTTGGGTGTAGTAAGCTCTTTGGAGTTTGTAAGTTGAACGGAATCGTTCACAATGGTTTTGCGGAAAGCAGTAAAACTACACTCTGTAAATTTGCGTGGGACTGCTCTGATGCAACATAGAAAACTTATTATCTTAAATGGGCATGGTCCGATTTTTTCATGTTCTGGTTTCTATCTTACATTGAGGCCTTGCAATAAAACGATATGTTTCTAAATTTTGAATTGTATTGATCCAACCGTTTTATTATGAGAAGCAAAAATGTGAATAACATATAACCCATAGTATTGTACATGCTTTTAAATTTTACTGGGGTTATAAGAAGAACATAAGCATTCTTCTGTTACCAAAAAAACTCAGTTCTGACGATTGAGTCACAACTCTTTAAACTCTAATTCACCTTATATATTAATAATGGTAATTATTTGCAAACGGTTCTGGTCATACAGTCTGCGCATTTTGGAAATCACCAAAGTATAAATTGCTGTGAAACTGGAAAAACTATTTTAAGATAAGTCAGACATTCATAATTTTCATCATGTCAAAACCAATTATGTTTTACTGACCTGACAGTTTCGACCATCTTGGACAATGGCCATCTTCAGAGTGATGCTTTTTGATCCAACTTCTGTACACCAACTGAGGTCGCACCAGCGCCCAGAAGTGGATCATATACGTGACTTCGTCTCTGTTCATAGTGAGTGTTCGGTGCTCTCTTCCTTATCCAGTTTGCTTCTCTGATTATAGTTTAGTTCCTGCAAACCTAATAAACCTTTTCAATAATAAGTCAGGTATATTAAGTGGAAATATTTTTGATGACGTTTGACAAGTTTGTATCATCCTAATCGTATAGCGTATTTCTATGAATTAACCATTTATAACTTGAATTTCTTGTACGTTTGGACCCATTAAAGGTCAAATTATAGCGACAGCACTTTTGATGAACAAATGAGGAGAGAAAAAACTAATTACATTTTAGACCATGACGTAACCTCTTTGATATCAAGTCATATCAGATATTATGACAACTGGTATATGTATTCAAAATGCCACAAAGGAATACGCAACTGAAACATACTAAGAACCCGGGCTGAAAGACTCAATTCTGCACACGATTTTCTTGTTATTTAATGTGCGTGGATACAGCAGGTACCGATTCATATCTCACAGCATTCTGCAGGCAATGAACCCGGTAATGTTACATTTTGAGAATCGTCAAGTGGGTGTCAAAATGACACCCACTAGACGACACCCACTCGTAAAACATTGTAGAGATATTTCGTGCTTATGGCCATTATTGAAAATTAAACCATTGCTGTGACGTCAGTCTATTCAATAAACTGTAGATTATTTTCTACGAATCAACACTTTTCTGCACGAATCTATAGTTAAGTGTGGATTCGTACAGAGAAGTGTGGATTCGTACTAAACATGTAATCTACAGTTTATTAAATAGAATGACGGCTGTTTCTAAATTAAGTGATAGGAAAAGGAACATTATCATGAACAAATAAAAATAAACATTCAAAAATTATGAAACCATTTTACACTAAAAAATACAATGAATACCGTGGTATTTTAGTTGTACATGCGCTGATCTTGCGTTATCCAAAATTATATAGCCTACCGAGCTTTTGTATAGGCCTACAAACATGATAAAATTGTGTTGTAAAATAACAACGCAAATTTTGCATTTTTAGTGTAACTTGGCCATTACACTTTCATTTGTGTCATAAATCTATTATTCCACCAAGATTTGCATAGGCCTGTGCAGGGACTGGCATTTGAAATTTTCAGGAGAGCATTAAATAGCTTTTTGGGCCATCAAGGAGAGCTGTTCGGAGCATTTATAAGGCCAAGTAAAAATAAAAATATGTTTCTCGTCCGGGTTTTTGAAATCTAGGAGGATGAGGGGCTTTTTATATTCTATTTTTTTATTGGAAAACGACACTAAATACAGGCATTTGGCACTATATTGTGGGTATTCGACATACATATTGATATCTGAGAAAAAGGAGGAGGCCCTTTTTATTTTATTGTTTTGAGAGGTAGGCCCCTCTAGTGATCACAAAACTTCTTAAATGATGTATTTTGTATTTACGAAGCTGTAAAATAAGTTTCACGTTCTGAAACATCTTTTTCAACAAGTTATAACTGAAAGTTTACAAAACGCCTCGTGGATTATTATTCAAGAATCAACAGTTCTTCGTGTATTCTCCTTAACAGAATATTCGTAATGCGTTATTGCATGCATGAAATAACACAAGGAATGCAACCAAGTTTGGACTTCACGAAACAACACAAATTACTTGTCCACCCGAATATCACGAAGCACCACAACTAGTTGCGCTAACAGATTATATGTTTGCTGACATTTATAAATGCGTATATGATTTCCATGCCGATTATTCTAGTTTTGCCATAAATAATTTTATAATTCATAAAATACTTCAGCTGGTGAAGTAAAGGGGGAATGCTTTTCCGATTATTTTATACAAATATTAACTGTCTATGAGTGTAATGGTCGAAATATAATCACGAGGTGAAAGATGGATTGTTCCATCACACGAGCCGGAACGGCGAGTGGAATGGAACAATACATCTTTCACCGAGTGATTATATTTCGACCATTACACGAATTTAAGACAGTTAATATTTGTTTTATATCACTCATGCATAAATTCTATTACTAAAATACTATTTAAGGTAGGAAATACAATTATTCATCAACATAACACCATGTTTTGCGGTGATATACTTCACATTTTGGGGTCCACCCCATAACTAAATCGGCAAGTCCAAGCGTCAGCGCACGGCTTGGCGCAGGCGCACTACGGCAAAGCACATGATGGTAAAAACTACCACACGGAGTGGGTGATGGTAAAATGGCAAATGGTAATCAACCAATGATCTGTCTAGAATTTATGTATGAGTGATATAATAATATATATCACCTGTTCATGAATATTCATTGAACATTTAAGGTACTATTCATGGCAACGGTATTTCACTAAAATACTAAGAGTCATCAAAATACACCAGCCCACCAAATTTGCAGCCTTTGATTTAGAAAAACTCTTTATGGCATATAGGCATTATATGCATGGTGCAATACTTATTTTGCTTTTATGAGCAATCTATGAAACAAATAATACACTTGAACTCAGATATTTCGCTTTCAGTGATGACATTTGGAAAGAACGTAAGCTATTGTGCTAATAATATCAAATCTGCTGATAGTATTCAAATCTGAGTGTGTTATTCTTCCAACCAACTAACACTACATATAGCACAAAAGTGAGAAGATTTCGATTTATTACACAAGAATTTGTGATAAACATCACGTACAAAGCTTCTTTTCCCTCTTAAACTTAGTCCTCCTTTTCAGAGAACCTAAATTATTACCGTTGCTACTCACGATTCTCATCATCATCATCATGACGGCTTTCATCACCTGTATTCCACATCGTTAAGAGCCATTATGCTTTTACATTAAAGAGATTAAGCGTAAATGACATTCATTATCAAGCGTAATTCTCTCGCGTTAATATACGGAATGTTAAGTGTTAAAGACCGCGTGTATAAGGAGTACGTTTTTTCATGAATCTTATAACGTTGTTGGAATTATTTAGTGATGTTAGCCCACAACACGCGATATGCAGACAATTTACCAAACTTGAACAAAATAGTTTAAAATTCACTTGTTTTAAAAACATGCATCAATAAATATTCAAATACGTATAAAGAAGCCCGTTATTATTAGTTCAAGTAGGTCTTAAGATACGATTTGATTCCTTTCGTTTTGCTTTTGAAAACAAAAATCACTAATCTGGCTGGAACGCTGTTGTGAAACGCGTTGCCGCATGTTGGCAACGAAAGTTGTTTGTCGGTAAATTGCCTAGTCTTTATTCAATGAAATCTCTAATTTGATAACAATATCTCTTCCTGCCTTTTCTATTTATAATAAGAGATTCGACTAATCAAAGTGTTTTGATCATTTGCTTTTTAACCATTAATTTTTGAATTGGTGATTTCCACAACATTATTACATTCAAAGCTGATTGGTCTGATCCGATTGTAAAACAAATGGTGTTTTCAACCTCACATTAAAGCATATCCCAAAAGATTCGTTCTGAGTTCAATTGTTCCAGCGATTCTAGAAGCAAATTGTGTATTGAGTGGAAATTCCAGGCCTAAATGTGATCGAGGTTATGAAAAAAGAGCTTTTACTCGATATGAAATTTGCATTGTGATGGTCTAAAATTGTGAGACGAGGCTGTCAATCATACACCTTTAACCCGTATTCATATGTTACCCATTGAATTTACACGCAGACAAAGCTTTTGTACAAATATATGTAACCATAGAACATTGATTAGTAAAATTTACACAAACCTTCTGTTAAACCTTTACATAACGATTATGAGGTTCTATTTTACACATGTTGTATAATTTGTAGATATTATTTTCTCTGTGTAGAAATTGACCTAGTCAGTTTTCCTTAAAACAAACTCCCTTCAGTGGCAAAAATAGATCATTTCCGTATTTGTCAGGCAAATGGTCATTAAGAAGATGTACACGGTCGTAATCTACGAGGAATAGCTACAAGAAAGTAGAGCAACCAATGGCTGCATGGGAATTGTACCAGTGCTATAATAATAATGCATACAAGAGGCCTTCCACTTGATGAAAGAAATTGGATTGTGGCATGACCATTTCGAGTAAAGAAAGTGATATTTTAGTAGGAAACAAGACGATGAAAAAGAGACAACATTATTTTTTAATCGAAACTATCAATTATCTTATACAGTGTAGTTTGTAAAATGTTTTGTTGTTTCAAAATTATAGTTAAGTTTAATATACCATTTTTAAATTTGGTCTTCATTAATGAGCGCATTACAATTTTTTTTGCAATAAACACACACCCCACATATGTCGCGACAGATTAACTCCCCTCCAAATGACGGAGCATTCTCTTGGTTCGTTATCCGATTATAAATATACCATAGGGAGAATTTATTGGGCTTTTTTACATGGGTGGAACAACGGATTTCAATCACGTGTATCACTACGCCGTTATTTTCTCATGTAAACGTCTCGTGTGTTTCGTTGAATTAAATTCATATTCATATATATCTTAAATTCATTTAAGTTGATTAATTTTAGGTTGATTTCCTACAAACTAATTATTATTATTAGCGGTATCATGGTCTGTGTATTGAAGATATCCTTTACATCTTCGGTCAATAAACAACAGCGGCAGCCAATGTCGTACGTGTGTAAGCTTTCTTAGAAAAACGTTAATTATCTTGGAAGCACAACTAAGGTTATCCGGTTGTTTGTTTTGGCAAGAGCATTATGTTCGTCTTTTGTTGTTTGTTGATCTTTATTGGTTTCAGGTCAACTACTTATTTACATTTGTCATTAGATATACAATGCAGTTGCCAATTTTCCTGTTGTTATTTTGTTTTGTTTTGTTTTTTTGTTTTTGTGCTGTGATTTCACAAATAGCATTTCTCCGGTTATCCTCCTAGTAATAGTTGAAATTAATTTTGGTCCCTTTAAAAAGGTGTTGTTTTTTTCATTTCGCGGCGTCAATTGTGAAAGGGTATATCCAATCATAGAACACAGATACTTACCATTTATTTTGTAAATCCTATAGGATATATCCAAATACGCTTTAAACATTAACTACCTAAAACGTCAATACGTCAAGCTACGCAGACTGACATAAACACGTGTTGAACTAGTCTATATAATAAGCTGCTTTGGTTGACCCGAATCCCTGTTTCATAATGAATCGTTGTTTATCTAAAATGGTGCTATATTTTCTAGAGAAGCCGAAAGCTATCTTAAAGTTTCCTATAACGTATAAATATGTCTTTTTACTGAGTCTGGGATGAATATCTAATGATTTTAAAAGTGCCTGTTCTTTACAGATACCGTTGATACATTTTGTAATGAAGGAAGAGAGCTGTAAAAAGCTATAATATTATAATAAAAGTTATGAATGTGAGTTTTAGAAGAGGTGTTTGCCCTCATTACAAAGATGAGCTGTATGGATAACGTTGGTGGTTTCAACTTTTTCTTATGAAATTTTTGTATATTCAGAATAAATGCAATACTGAATGATTAGTCGGAATCAACTAATGGCTGCCATAGGTTTCTGTCATGCTGTTTGTATTATTGCTGCCTCCCGCCCGGTGTCTTTCATGGGATATATTCTCCCATATTTTGGGATCTAGTGGACCAATTTAGAGGCTAGTTTATACTCCTAGAATAATATCCTCCATATCTGGTTCTTCTCTCCATGATCTAATGGGTAATTTTGGGAAATCTCTGTAAAATTTAGCAACGTGTAATGTACTGCTTGCAGTGGACATTTAGTTCATAGCACATGGGTGTAGCAACCATCAAACTCTTTTGCAAGGTTTGGTTTGACGAGCTATGCACAACCGTATAGAGATATATACTAATTTGACTTTTTCGACAAAGATGAAGCATAAATCTCCTCTAGTTGACTTCCATATTTTTATACGCTTGCTGCAGACCCTTTCCTTTACTCTTCATTAATGCCCCGAGATACTTAATATTCTTGCATTGCAGCAAGAAAAAAATATTTGACAGATAACGCATTTGTACAAAATACAAACAGATTAATATGAAATGAAAAACAAAACTAAAACCTCATTCCTGTAAAGCTCCTGTGCGTAGTTCACTTCCGTATTTTTACAAGCTTGCTGCAAACCTTCTTCCTTTATTCTTCATCCGGATCCATGCTCCGTGATAGTTAAAATTCTTGCCTTACAGCAAGACAAAAATCAAATAAGGCGTTTCTAAAAGCGTTTTCCTGAAAACTTTGAAAGTATTGAACACTTAATTGACGAACAAATTTCATTGTTTACCATGTGGGATTTTAAGAGTTATTTTAACCACGACAGTAAACTAATTTTTGAAAAATTGTATCAATTCCTCGATATATGATTAACATGATAATAAAGAATGACATTACAATTTTAATATGACTAAACACTTTATTAATTGGAATTTAAATACTTGTAAATTGGGTTAAGACCCAATTTTGATAATTATTCCCTTGAGGCTATGGAAATGAGGCAACATACATGTATTATTAAAAACAATAATCATAAGAGGCACAGGTGAGTTTTTTAAACGAATTTCTAATAAAAGTAGCAGTAATTTTGACTGATTTGTAACCTGAACTTTGAGCTGATAACTAGGCATGTTTAATGAATACCAAAAACTGGACTGTGCTTGCGATCTCGCAGAATGCCTTTTTGTGCATTTCAGAAGTTATCACAAATCACTTGTCAATGTGTGTCTTGCAAATAAAAAAATTCGGACATTTGGAACTTTGTGAGTATTTTTTGTATTTTTGACATTCAAGCCACCGTGGAGAAGGTTTTACTCAGACTATTCACTATCCGGATTGATGTAGATTGATCAAAACAGCTCATCAAGTGTATTTGGTATAGTCGATTTGACACAACCCGATATACAAGGCAACACAAATGTGCGATCGATAATTTAGAATTTATTTCTTCTATGTATATCGAAAGTTACATATCATTGTTGGAAATATTTTTTGTAAATAAGATTGCCTGGGACTAGATTTCCGATATTGTCGACGCGTGTGTCAAATTCGTATTCAATTACAACGCAAATGATATACTTGAACTGGATTCTATTTGATCTGGGCCAATCTGAATTGAATAGAGCCCATGGCAAAAAATAACGAAAGGCAAGGTTGGTATATAATTACATATCTTCCTACACACGTCAATATCGTTTAACGATATACATTTGACATGGAATATCATCTTGATAGGTTAAAGATTAGTAACACAAATTTCATATTACACATTACTATTAAAGAGTCTTAGTCTGAGAAGGTTGTAGTAGACGTTTTGTATGATGATATTTATAAGTACGGATATGTTTTCCAGTGCCTATTCACCTAGTTTTGCCAAAAATAATTTTGATAATTCAGGAAAACACTTCAGCTGGTGCAGAAAGAAAACTCAATATGAATAGCAAAGGGGGAATGCTTTTTCGATTATTTTAATATAAACCTCATAACTCTTTACTTCACTATGATATGTTCCATCTCTCACCTGTTCATGAATATTCATGAGACGTTTAATGTACTAGTCTTTTAAAATTGCATTAAAACTAAATCAATTTAGAGAAATTTAGAACACATAGAAAGGAAATTGACTTCAAACTGCCCCAAATTCAATGATTCCCTTTTGCAGACTTTGAATAGAAAAGAAAAGAAATATAATTCTTTAGATTTTTTTGAAATAAAATTTCGAATTTCTCTAAACACCTGTCGACAATTCCGAAAGGAAATCAAACCTATTAGGTAATCAAAGTTGACATGGCGCAGTGAAGAAGACATACTCCTCGTTAAATAATCTCTATATAGTTGCACATTTGAAAATATTTAATTGTTTGATCATGTGGTTGTGTAGAGGGGAGGGTGTGTTTTGTTTGTGAGTGTATGTATATGTGTTATGCCTTGGCCAAGTGCAGCAGCCTGCAGATGTTGGTGTGCGTTCGTGTAGGAAGCTCTTTGGGGTTTGTACATTGAACGGTGTCGTTCACAATGGTTGCGGAAAGCAGTAAAACTACACTCTGTTTAATTTGCGTGGGACTGCTCTGATGCAACATAGAAAACTTATTATCTTAAATGGGCATGGTCCGATTTTTTCATGTTCTGGTTTCTATCTTACATTGAGGCCTTGCATTAAAACGATATGTTTCCAAATTTTGAATTGTATTGATCCAACCATTTTGTTATGAGAAGCAAAAATGTGCATAACATATACCTCATGGTATTGTACATACTTCAATTTTACTGGTGTTAAAGAAAAACATAAGCTTTCTTCGGTTACCAAAAAACGTAGTTCTGACGATTGGGTCACAATTCTTAAAATCTAATTCACTTTTTCATGATATATCGTAATTATTTGCAAACGGGTCTGGTCATACAGATCTGCGCATTTCGGAAATCACCAAATTATACATTGCTGTGAAACTGGAAAATTATTTTAAGATAAGTCAGACATTCATAATTTTCGTCTTGTCAAAACCAATTATGTTTTACTGACCTGACAGTTTCGACCATCTTGGACAATGGCCATGTTTTTATTCAACTTCTGTATACCAACTGAGGGCGCACCAGCGCCCAGAAGTGGGTCATATACAAAGATGTTTTACTTTAGTAAAACCTAGATACGCTGATGCCTATAGTGATGCACGGCAGTGAACGTAACCGTTCCGGCTGAAATCCAGAAATGACGTCATTTGTTCTGGTGCTGCCACTTCCGGGTAACGCGGGAGAAGAACATGCCTTTTGCAAACAAAATGGCCGACTCGTCCCGGCCCCTTTCCAGCGAAAATACAGCTTATTTAGCCAATGTGAACATGGGTCATCGCAAGAAATATTTTCCTATGCATATTGGACTAACACCTCAGCTATATGGTAAATTTTATTTCACGATATAACAGTAATTAAAAGAAAACTGCAAACGTTCGTTCGTCGGATGTTTGACGAAGTGACCAGCTCTAATGACGTCACTATGTAAACAACATAGAGGTATAAATAATTAATTAGGTAATACCAAATATGGAGGTATCCAAAAGTATGCTAATTAGAACAGGTTAGAAGGCACGACGAATCAGAATACGATTCTGGTATCCAGTTCTATGCAAATGAGTTGAAGGAGGTTACGTGAACATGTAAACTTATGCGACTCTTGTGTATACCGACCTCTGTGGTCATATATGACTTCGTCTCTGTTCATAGTGTCTGTTCCTTATCCAGTTTGCTTCTCTGATTATATTTTAGTTCCTGCAAACCTAATAAACCTCTTCAATAATAAGTCAGATATATTAATTGGAAATATTTTTGATGACGTTTGACAAGTTTGTATCATCGTAATCGTATAGCGTATTTCCATAAATTAACCATATATAACTTGAATTTCTTGTACGTTTGGACCCATTGAAGGTCAAATTATAGCGATATCACTTTTGATGAACAAATGAGGAGAGAGAAAACGAGTTACATTTCAGACCATGACGTAACCTCTTTGATATCGAGCCATATCAGATAGTATGACAACTGATATATGTATTCAAAATACCACAAAGGAGTACGCAACTGAAAACATACCTAGAACCCGGACTAAAAGACTCAATTCTGCACGAGATTTTCTTGTTATTTAATGTGCGTGGATATAGCAGGTACCGATTCGTATCTCACAGCCTTTCACTCTGCAGGCAATGAACCCGGTAATGTTACATTTTGAGAATCGTCAAGTGGGTGTTAAAAATTACACCCACTAGTCGACACCCACTCGTAAAACATTGTAGGGATATTTCATGCTTATGGCCATTATTAAAAAAGAATATTCGTAATGCGTTATTACATGCATAGGCACAAGGAATGCAACCAAGTTAGGACTTTAGGAAACAACACAAATTACTTGTTCACCCGAATATCACGAAGCACCACAACTAGTTGCGCTAACAGATTATATGTTTGCTGACATTTATAAATACGTATATGATTTCCAATGCCGATTAATCTAGTTTTGCCATAAATAATTTTATAATTCATAAAGACACTTAAGCTGGTGCAAAAAGAAAACTCAATATGAATCGCAAGGGTGGAATGCTTTTTCGCTTTGTCTAGTCTTACTGACCTGACAGTTTCGACCATCTTGGACAATGGAAGCACCACAACTAGTTGCGCTAACAGATTATTTGTTTGCTGACATTTATAAATACGTATATGATTTCCAATGCCGATTAATCTAGTTTTGCCATAAATAATTTTATAATTCATAAAGACACTTAAGCTGGTGCAAAAAGAAAACTCAATATGAATCGCAAGGGTGGAATGCTTTTTCGCTTTGTCTAGTCTTACTGACCTGACAGTTTCGACCATCTTGGACAATGGAAGCACCACAACTAGTTGCGCTAACAGATTATTTGTTTGCTGACATTAATAAATACGTATATGATTTCCAATGCCGATTAATCTAGTTTTGCCATAAATAATTTTATAATTCATAAAGACACGTAAGCTGGTGCAAAAAGAAAACTCAATATGATAACTCTTAACTTCATTATGATATGTTCTTATCTATCACCTGTTCATGAATATTAATTGAACATTTAAGGTACTATTCATGACAACGGTATTCACGATTTTTTTCACAAGCCCACCAAATTTGCAGCCTTTGCTTTAGAAAAACTCTTTCACGAGTTCAGTGTCCCCTTGATTAGAAAATATAGGCATTCTATGCATGCATGGTGCAATACTTATATTGCTTTAATAAGTAATCTCACCATGCTTTCTGAAAAAATAATACACTTGAACTCAGATATTTCGCTTTCAGTGATGACATTTGGAAAAAACGCAAGCTATTGTGCTAATAATATCAAAATCTTCTAATAATATTCAAATCTGAGTGTGTTATTCTTCCAACCAACATACTCTACCTATTGCACAAAAGTCAGAAGATTTCAACTTACGACGCAAAAATTTGTGATAAACATCACGTACAAAGCTTCTTTTCCCCCTTAAACTTAGTCCACCTTTTCAGAGAACCTAAATCAATCCCGTTGCTACTCACGATTCTCATCATCATCATCATGACGGCTTTCATCACCTGTATTCCACATTGTTAAGAGCCATTATGCTTTTACATTAAAGAGATTAAGCGTAAATGACATTCATTATCAAGCGTAATTCTCTCGCGTTAATATACGGAATGTTAAGTGTTAAAGACCGCGTGTATAAGTAGTACGTTTTTTCATGAATCTTATAACATTGTTAGAATTTTTAAGTAATGTTAGCCCACAACACGCGATATGCAGACAATTTACGAAACTTGAACAAAATAGTTTAAAATTCACTAGTTTTATAACATGCATAAATAAATATTCAAATACGTATAAAGAAGTCCGTTATTATTAGTTCAAGTAGGTCTTAAGATACGATTTGAATCCTTTCGTTTTGCTTTTTTGAAACAAAAATCACTAATCTGGCAGGATATCTGTGTTGTCAAAAGCGTTGCCGCGTGTTTGGCAACGAAAGTTGTTTGTCGGTAAATTGTCTAGTCTTTATTCAGTGAAATTGCCTATTCACTGGATCTATATAAATGACCCAACCTGATTGCATATGCTTAAAATCATTGCAAATTATATCATTTCAAATTTAGCAAATACCATTAAAATGTAAATTTTTTGCTGATATAACAATTTTAAGAAATATGTATTCTGACTCAATAACAACACGGCACCTTCTATTATGAATTAACCAGGCAGAAGCGGGTTTTAGAACATGACAGATATAAAGGTGCTTAGAAGCAAAAATAAGCAATTGCTTCCTTCTAGTCCATGAAATGGAACTAATGTCCCGATTAGCTAACTTATTGAATACCAAAGCTTGTCTTGACTCGGTTTAACAGGAGTCTACAGGACGTCTACAGGATTATTGATTCAAAACTACCCTTCCATAAAAGCCTCTAAAAGTCAAATCGATAGTAGCAGTAAATTATGAACGAAAGTACGTCAATTTAAAACAGTAGTTTGTACATTTCCTGATACACTATACAAAATTACAAGCACTGTGCAACAGTCTTAAAGTGCTAATATTGAGCATATTAGTGTGGTGATAGCGCCGTCTGGTTTTTTTTTTGTATATTTAAGGTTCCCACAAGGTTTTGTAAATCAATAAAATACTGGGGCTTAAAAACAAAAAGACCAGAAGCCCGACAGGGCTGAGACCGTCAACTTCCATGGTAAATACTGGCAACTATTGGAATTATAGAAAAAATTCTTTTACAGACAATCCCCCATTCCGTCATACTCAAAGACAGCCCGTCATCCTTTACATATTTTTACATTTTTAATACTTACCCCTCAATTTCCATTATCCTTCAGGCACGCCCTCTATCGCGGGCTAATTTATATTTTAAACTTGTTCGCTATTGTTTCTTTTTAGCCCTGCGGGGCAACCTTGATGGCTATTGTATACATGGAATACGTACTGTACATAGTATGGAATTTATTAGATGGTGTACTCCAAGACAATAGCGTCCATGCAATAAAATAATGCAGAACCCCGGTGCAGTACATTCAGAAGGCGCAGCGCAGTGCCGAAATAAACGACCTTAGATACCAGGGCAGTTGGGCTGTTCGAGATGACTATCCTTGTGGAAAATGTTCGAAATATCTTCCACAGATGGAGCATGTTTTTCAAATGTAATTGATCAGAGTTAGTCATTTTGAAACCCAAACTTCCGCTGTATTATGGCTTTACCTATATCTTCCACAACTGGAGTTAGTTTGATGGAAGTTACCTAATTGCCTATTCTATCCGAAATTCATACTCTTTCTGTGGCTTCCACATGGTAGTGTGGATTTAAAATGCAGTGTCCCGATGTGTAATATGCACTCATCTATCCAGACACACTCCAAAAAACCTTTCAGCACTAATAACTCTACTTCTCTATTGCGTTCATTGTTCTAAATTCATTTCCGGTTGAATCTGCAACAAATAAACGTTCCGTAATTAATGTCAACTGACCAGCACCATTCAACCATAATGGTCAATCGTATTGGTCATTGACTCTGGGGATACAAGTGACTCTTTGTTTGCAGTGTGAGATTGAATACCTGGCATACTAATCAAAATCACACGAATGTCATATCAGATTTCGTAAATAACGTCTCTGTGGTGGTGGGTAGAAGCAGTATTTTTTATGTTTGGGAAATAACAAATGTTCACAGAGTGTCATTATATGATCACATTTAGAATAAATGTGATGTGGAATATCAAAAAGAGACACTTTTGGGCAGGTTATCAATTTTGACTGCTTACATACCTTAAATAGAGAGATATTTTGCTCCACAACGTCGTTTTCCCCAATGAAATCGGGCATTCCTAAGCGACGATATTGAGTTCGTAAGTTATGGTACTAATAATAAATAATCACCTAAGGGCAGATGTTTTGCTGTTTCTCCATTTACAATCCGGCCCAAAATTGTTTCCTTTCGATATACCACGTCACAAATATGAACAAATATGAGCTACAATGAGCACAAACATACCTAGTATAAACGCAGTTTCTTCTGATGATAAACATTTATTTTATAGACATCGATTCAGTTCATATTCAAGATTATAACCTGTGGCTAATATAACGCATATAAAACAATAGTAAGTTATGTTTGACCTATCACCACTTATTGATTCATTGCGAAATCTATATGCAGGCGGAAAGGCGAAAATTCACCCATGGCACGACTTGTGACTCATATTTACGATTAAGTATTGAAATACAATGTTCGATTACGCCTCGATCTTTTTGACGGGTAAATCCAAGCAAGCGTGAGCAGAGGAAAACAGTAAATCTAGGGTCATGAAGATGTTGATTTGTGAGGGAACACTGATTTCGATCTGTTTTGACTGGTAACAATGTCATCTATCAAAACAAATGCGCAAAATTAAACTTTCAATTGGCATCACCTTGATCAATACGTAAAATGTTTGCGCATACTATGCCACCTGGATGACAGGCTGGTAGATTTAGCTGTTTCTTCTTACTGCGGTTTATAAGTGCCAACCCTTCCACGCAGTATTTTCTCCAGGTTCTCTGATTGTCCTCATTCAAATTGGATTTCTTCACTACTTCATGTCCCTCTCAGATGGTTCTCCTTGATGCGTTGTAGCTGTATGAAAATGCTTCCGTGTAGTTATAATGTGGTCTTTAGTGTGCTGAGGTTTATGGATCAACGTCTAGGGGTTGCCGTTGTGCCTGTGCGTAACGCAATTTTGATTTTTAAAATCGATGCTCGTGCAATTTCCCACATACAAGTAGTTACTAGTTGCAAGATGTCAACGAGCGAGCTCATAAAGTAGTGCGCACTAAAGGTAAACATCTTCCAATTATCCAATAACCTCGTAACAAGCTTGTTCATAGGTTGCAAAGTGCCCGCCATTTTAGATCAGGGACAGCAACTTCTAGCATTCTTGCAGACAAGAACCTATATGTATATATATACTAGTATTCTAGTTCATATGTATAATTTATCTGCCACTTTGTTGGTAATAAATGTCCTGAATGGTGCAACAGGTTTGCGTTAATGGAGTAAAGGATAATAAAAACTGGTTATCATTATCTTGTCACTCTTAGTAAGATGCAATAATCAATATGTTGTACAATAACAATTTCAACAAATTATGGTGTAAAATGAGAACAACTACTATCACAGATTTTTATAATATGTCTATCGTATTTCCTCAGAAATAGCTGACATCATAGCATATATTGACGACAAATCATGATAGATTTATTATAACATCGATCTGCGCACATTATTTTTTCTTCACTGTTTTCAGTACGTCTCTTGTCACTTCAGATAACTGACGTCTCATGTGCAACGATAATACCTCGATGTTTCATTCTAGGTCGCGTAATTTTTAGCCCAATAAATTTCATAATAGGCATGTCTATCGATCATGTAACATGAGCTACAGATGCTATCGTTGCTTCCAACTACAACCAAATCCCGAGTATTTCATGACGCTTAGACTAGTCATTTAGATTGTCTGCTTTATAATGTAACCCGTACCTATGTGAATGTGTATAATGAACATTCATACATTCGGAAAAACAATGGCAAGATCGAAGAGAATTAAATAAAAAAAAATTAACCAAGATTCACCGTCGTTATACGAGAAAAATAGAAAAAGTGATCCAACCCTAGAATTGAAGTCAGGACTTCAGGTTTACCAAGTAGTTAGGGCACAGATTTCATAAACCTGCCGTCATGTGTTCGATTCCAGGTCGAGATAGCTTTTTCTGATTTGTTTCCTTTATTAGTTGTGATGGCGAACCTGGTAAAAACATTACGTTTATAATATTCATATCGAATAAAGAGCCCTTTAATATGCATCGTGATACTTTAGAATAGTCAAATATGCACAGGATCCAATCTGTTGGGCAATGTTTTTTAAAGCTACACATTTTGTTTGCCAATACCAAAGCAAATCGAGACGCTTTTATTCAACAATTTGACTTCAACCGCATGTCCAATGTAGGTTAATCAAACGTTAGCTTGTCGGGTTTTCTTAGGGATGTAGCTGTAGCCAGTTCAACTCTGATAGAAAGTCCTTGACATTAAATTGTCAATGGATGCCAAGGGCTGATGTCGTGATTACAAGTTGTACTAGACACATAACACGGACAAGCTATATTAACGGCCTTAAATAAGTACAAAGGAAAGACGAATCACGCAATTAAACATGAAATTACAATGGAAACATAACATGCATGGGCAGATAAACCAGAGAAAAAAAAACTCCGGACATACCTGTCTGTGATAAACAGGACTCAAGTCAGGTAGGCCTACTTATGGATATCAAGAGCAGTTGGCGTAAACAATATACACAACACTTTAGACATCAGTGTACAAAATCAGTCGGAACTCGGAAATATTAAATTTTCAGTTTCTTATAGGATAGTAGAAATCATTTACAAAGCTGCATTTTGCAGAAAAACACAACAGGAAACAAAAGGAAATATTGCCTTTGTCTGGCTATATCTTATCTATATTTCCGAGTTCCGACTGATTTTGCTGGATCGCATCACAATTAATGATGCTTACCCGCCAGCCTAATATTACTAGGGAAGAGGCTTACGTATCATAGGCCTACACCTGAACAGAGAAACATTCAAACAATACAAACTAGTGCACAAGATCAAATTAATTATGCTTAAGGTGGTACTGCATAGGCAGATAAACCAGAAAAAACCGGCATACCTGCCCGATAGGTCTTTTAAATGGCCCCCTATTCAAATGTTAACTACGGGAAAAAAGTTCGCACCCGGGGAATTGCAACTGACTTCATCTTAAAGGACAACAGCAATAGTGGAAATAAATCATCTATAATTCGAATCATCATCTGAAGCGTATGAAACATAAAACTTATGTATAACATAAAGTGTCATCTCTTTCAAGCATTCATACAAAAAGAACATGTAAATGTGTTTTTTTTGTAAATGTGAATAATTTCTTATAACATTACTGACATTTATACAGTGTGATATTTGTAGTCTACAGCGTTCTTATCAGTGATAATTATCATGATCATGTAATATATTGATTTCAAATGAAAGACCCTATTTTTCTTAGTACCATATTGAAATTTGTTCCAACTTGGTGTATTTTCGAGGATATCATCAAAAAACTGTCTAATTAGTTTCAAACGTGGTAAACCAATTTGACAGTGTTTGATGATTTCTTCGGAAATATACTAATTTGGAATGCCTAATTTCAATATATTAATGAGAAAAATATGAGCTTTCATCTGATACCAAAATCTGCATTTTGATGCGGTAAAGTGGTCGATGAGCCTGTCAATTAGGTTATCCGCCTTTAAGATATTTTATTTATTTATCCAGGATTCATAGTCACAGAGCTTGATAATATCTCTACAATGTTCATTATTATTCGTTTAAGACATAATATCCTATTTTAAACTTACAGTTTTTTCTCTCAAGATATGTGTGCCCTTATGAGTGAAAAACAGCATTCGATTTTATAAATGTCCTTTGCGCACCCTCTTTTGCCAAAATTACGCGATTACAGTATTTGACTTCTAATATAAAACTAAAAACCAGGTTAACATTTGAGAGTAAGTAGGCCGGCTCTTCTGAGTATGATAAAAATAATTTGACAAACTGAAAATCCATTGAATTCTTTGTCTGTATTCGATTTTACAACTCTCATAGCGAGAGGTATTGATCGTAGGTGAATCGGAATCGCTTACAAATTGTGCCTTTAGTGGATTTGGACTGGGAAAATCATACATAATCTTCAAGAACACATTTTATGCTCTCTTGGTGTATTGACGTAGCCTATTTTACTTTTATTGACTTGCGCCTTTTTCAATTTGTCTGAGTCAGAGATATACGCTGGATCTTGTAAATGAGTGAATCAGAATCGCTTACCAATTTTTTTTTTTTTTTTGGTTTTCAGTATTTTTCTAAGAAAATATAGAAATTTACTGCGACCAAAAATAAATGCGCTATTGTAAATGCACCTAGTGTTTAAACTATATCATTATAACAACATTAAGGGCTCGGATAGCCACGTTTGCACGAGAGCACATCTGACACACCAAATTGTATTTTGAATTTTTGAAATTCGCGATATAATACATATTAATTATGGCAAATTATTGAATATTGATATATTTTATATTTAACAGTCCTCGAAGTTTAAAATTTTATAAATCTAATGATGTGTACTATAGCTTGGGGTATCCGTCATATGAAAGTTTGAACTTTCGTATTAAAGATATATACATTTTGGGAAATTTTATGGATATCTTCAGTACGAAAGATTTACGAAATTTTCATATGATGGACTGCTTTTCCTCCCAGCTACATACACTTTAAATCAAAATCAAAATATTTGATATCAGATTGACATTTCATATATTGTGAATGCAATTTGGTGTGTCTGATGTGGTCTCAGGTCCCACATTAATATCTTCATGGAATCGTCAATTTGCATGGTTATACTACAATCGGTAAATGGCCATGAATTGACATTTACATGAAGATGTGTTTCCTGCTTAGAAAAGTAATTAAAATGTTAGTGACCTCACATGAAGCGCTAATGTGAGTATATTTACCAAGAAAGACTTAATGGATTCCTCACAGATCATGGTGTAGCTATTTCCTCTATGACACTAATAATTAAATGAATTACCAGCTTATCATCGCTCATTCGTTCATTACATTTTCAGCAGACTCGCCATGATCGGTGTTTGTGTGACATTTGAAATGTAAAACATTTCACCAGCAAAAGCTTAATTTCCTGAAAAAGAATAGACAGAATTCCAATAAAAGGAAATGAGACAAACATGTCCACATTTTGACACAGCAATCGTCATGTGTGGCAGCGAATAACAAGGTAATTATGAACATCCTGCCATCTCATCTTTCCTGAAACATTAAGCAAATAATAGAGCAAATAATCTGACCATCTGGTAATCGAGGTCATTTACAATAGAAGAGAGGATTGAGGTCATTTGGAAAGGAGATATCTTACTTCTTGAATAGATAATAATCGAGGAGATAAAGAGAATCTGTATTAAAAGGTCATTCAAACGTCGTATCGCTCCGTAAAGGCTAGGATCCACAACATGCTCATCTATCAGGGGCATAGTTTTACACCCCAATACATTTGTACATTCATTGAATGACCTTTGAAAACTTGAGTACAAAAACTCATACTCTGCAACTTGAGGTCAAATTTTGCACTATTATTATGTAATTGAGGTTATCGGACTATGCCATTGGGATGAGGCTTTTGTGGTCCATAGTGTATATAATCTGTATCGGTAATGACATCATCATTGTCTGTAAGTAACATCTAGTATATCGTGAGATCTCGTTATAATGCCACTCAGATCGTGGAGTTGTAGTAATGACTTCTTTGAAATACGGTTTATGCGCAGTTCATTTGAGCTCATTCTCTAAATTTGTTTTCCGTGAGTTATCGGATATAAATTGCTCAAATGGATTACTGTTACTTTCGTTGCTTGTAGCTTCATATTACAAACACTTCTATGGGCAAATTAGTGTATTTGGGCAGAATGTTGTGATTAGTTTTAGATCAAATTAATCGATAATGTGTTGACCCACATTGATGGCATTGAACCATAAATATCCTTGAAGCAATGAATTCCTGTCTTTTCTTCAGTAGAAACTGATAGTATATGTTTATAATGGATTTCAAAATTCCCTTTCCTATACGATTGTACAAGAAAATAACCAGATACCTTTTTGAAATAAAATACATAGAAACAATGGCAAAATTATTTTGGACCATGGAAGTAATTTTTAATTTTTACCGTCCATAAACAAACGATCAAGTAGCCTAATATATAAAGGACAGTACACCTCTCAATGATT
Source organism: Amphiura filiformis (assembly GCF_039555335.1). Taxonomy (NCBI): domain Eukaryota; kingdom Metazoa; phylum Echinodermata; class Ophiuroidea; order Amphilepidida; family Amphiuridae; genus Amphiura; species Amphiura filiformis. The sequence goes on from NC_092638.1 coordinate 60,396,524, forward strand.
ATAACAGTAGCTTCAATTGTTTACATTAGTTGAATTAGAATTTTAATGCAACTGTAATTACCCGTCTATATAATCATGACAATATGCTTAGCACACACAATCCATACATTTTTCTCTCTATATTTCCACCCGTCTTCCCTGTGGCTAACAATTTCCAATCATTGAGTATTCTACTGAGGTGTGTGTCTATATTCACCTATGAACAGTTAAATCTAATCAAGTAATCGCACAGTTGTGACAATCTGCCTAATGAAGCTATTAGATGGTAAACAATGCATAACATGATGCCTGAGACAATCCCATGAGTTATCACTTTCCTATAATGCTAAAAACATAAATCCCCGCTAGAATGGCTGCGATTACTGTGTTTAGAATTGGGCTCAGCTGCTTTCGGAGGCTGTCAAGTGTTCCTACGAACTTGTTTTGTAGCTTAATAAGCGTAAATCAAGTGGAGAAACCTTTGCATATAGCCAGTGGCAAAGCCATACAGTTGCTATAAAGAACTGAAAGGAAAATTTCGCTTGAAAGTGCAGCCCATATAGACATAGTGAATTGTTGAAGGGGAAGTTAAAGCAAATGGTGTAAGTGTCACTACTGATTTCCTCCCCGCAACTGGTGATTTGACATGGTTCAGGAAAAAGTGATAGCTCATGAATATTCATAGCTTGAAATTGATAGCTGAACGTGGCTTTACATTTTAAATATCGCAAGCAAAACTGACCAAAAAGAAAAAAGACAATCTATAACGTAGGTAAGAAAAAGTAAGTAAGCAAAAGTATTTGGGTTCTGTTGAAATAGCTCTAAATGTCATATTCCTTCTCAATCTTGACGCAAAATCCCTTCAGTATTATCGTGTAATGTCGTACTAGATGATAACCCTCTACCTGTGGACTGTTACCTTGACAACGCGGCATTTCTAGGCATTTATCTCGCACTTTGTTGTTGACGAAGAGATAAGATTGGATGACTGGTAAAACGTCAATAAACACCGATATATCCTGTGCAAAATCCTGCCATGGATTCTCCAGGTAAACCAAGATATCACAATACAAACTTATGTATTCCACTATATAAACTCACCATAACAAAGCAAAGCAACTTCAACATTATTTTCGAAAGAACTTTTCATAGCGACTTAAAATCGGTAAATGATTTTAATTTGCAGTATTGACAATGGTATGCAAACGTTTCACACTTGATTAAGCTGAATGAATTCAGTCACTAAGCGACGAGCCATTAGGTAGGGCTAATGAAGTAGGGCGGGCCCTGTTGTTGCTTTGGGAAAATCACTCTACATCATTGGTCGAAATTCAAACGCTAGTCGCTCAGCGATTAAGTTAATTATTTATTTACTTATTATGCTTCATCACTGGCTCATACAATACAATTACAAAGACAAATATATTATAATTATAGTAAAATGAGAATTCAAAATTTTAACCACCCCGGATTTGAAGGAAGAAAAGGAACCGGCTGTCCTTGTAGACAGGGGCATCTGATTCCAAAGCTGCACAATATGAAATAAATAGTCATGTGCGCTTCGGTTTTGCAACGTTGAATTTTAAGTTTAAATGGATCTGAAGATAATCTAGTGGTGGGATGGTCCTGCCCATTCCCTTAATTAACATAATTATTGATATTAATATCATAGTGACCCTCCCTACATCTGAGAGTAAGGGGAAGTAAGTCCAAATTGGTAAGCCTCTCCTTATAATCCTGATCAGGATAATGTAAAATTTATTTGGTAGCTCGTCTTTGAACATCTTCCAACATCTGGATGTTGTGTTTGGATGTCCCGCTCCAAAGACAGCTACCATACTCAAGATCACTCCTGATCAGGGAACTATAAAGAGTTCTGGTAACTTTTACTGGGGGATTGAACCCTACTGTACGCATGATCATGCCCATCTTACGATTGCATTTTTTGACAACTCTATTAATATGGGTATCCCAGACAAGTTTAGCTGATATGTCGACACCCAAATCTTTGAAGTTATATTTATCTTTATATTGGAAGACATAAAAACTGGAGATATCCATTATTAATCCTATGCAAATTGCTCAGGGTATGTATATTGAATCATGATCTGGTTCAAACAAAGAAAAAACGCATTGGGAAAAGATAGTACACCTAAGGGTTTTCGTCGCTCCGTGAAAATCGTGACCGACATATCGTAAATGTGATAGCATTCCACAAGATATTAAATAGTATTTGCAATAAGATTTCAATAGAATGAGATGACAGAAAAATCTGTGAAATGCTTAATATCCGTACCAAATAAATTCACTTTCTATCAGCGAATGATTGAAAAGACGTATGAATTATAAGAACAAAAATGCTTTTTATTATGACGTTTATTTTTAAGTATGAATATTTTGCGGAAAATATAAGAAATGAAGACAACGGGCAAGTTTTTTCATCCATTTTCATAAGTGCTGATCGTAATGCACTTAGGGGCGCACCACTTGATTTCCAGGGGAGGGGGATGGGAGTTTCTTGAAAAAAAACCTTCACCCACGTCAAAAATTGCTGATGAGTAAAAAACATTCCGCCCGACCCAAGTTCCCATGCCCAGACCCCCTAATCATGTACGACCAAGCGATTAAAAATCCACAAAAACGAAATTTTAATTTGTTATGAAGTTTATAAAAATGTTGACTCTTTCTTGTATTTTTTTTAAAATATAGATGAAAATGTAGGTCGGACAAAACCTCGGGTGCAGACAATGATGTTATATTTCATGCAAGCCTAAAATATGAAGGATTGACCACTTGTACTTCTAAGAACTTAATTTGCTTCTAGGCTCATTTGGGTACAAAAGCGTATGATTTGAACAGACAAAAGTAATTTAATACGATTTACTAACTAAAATCGTATTACATTTTGGCGTAGTATTCTAAGCTGGATGAGCTAGTGTATCATTGAGCATGTGAAAATATATCATAACACCAAATTATTGATATGATCCTCTGTTAGCCTGACATAAAATGTGTTTATGCAAAATATGTTTAAATGCAACAAATTTGATGTGTGTATTTATTTAAAAATCATGATAAATAATACCTAACAACTAACAATATGTCCATATTGGTTATATACCACAGGCGGGCGATGCATGGAGATACGACGAGGAACTATTTGTTTGAAAGCCGTCTGAAAAGGTATTTCCAAGATGAAACTGTGTAGATTCGCATTCATCTGGGTATGTTGAAATTAAGATTTAATTTAAATCTGGTCAACCAGATGGACGAACAAACCGACGTTGCGACTGAAACCTTCAGTCTTCAGCTGGGTTGTGATGCAAATGACCTTGAGTAACGGACACTTCCGGTATAGATGACAATCGGCGAGGAATGTCCTTTATGATTCTTCGCCGAATGTCATCTATACCGGAATTGTCTGGTACTCAAGGTCATTTGCATCACAGCCCAGCTGAAGACTGAAGGTTTCAGTCGCAACGTCGGTTCGTCGGTCAAAGATAGGTATGTTTGGTTAACCAGATTTAAATTAAATATTAACATTTCCAAGATGATGTCATATCCAATTTAGATTCTAGGGAATTCCCAATCCATAAATAGCCCTGACTTTCTTTACTGTGATTATATGGCAAAGGTAAAGTAATATGGCAAAGTAATATAAATATTTACCTATACTTCAATTAAAGTATCATTTTGAATACCTGAAAAGGGTTATGTCATTGAATGTGAACAGACAAAAATGATTTGATTTTTATTTCCTGTTTATTTTCTTCGCCAGCAGTTGCCTTTCTGTTTCTTCTCTGCGTCCATTACCCTTCCTCTCGTTTTCTCCCTCTCTCTCTAATTTCACAACAAGTTTACTTTATCCCTCTTATATCTACAATAATATTCTGGGTTTTTTTAACAAGAAAGAAGTAATTTTAAATTTACACTATCACAATTCCAGGGGCTAATTTTTCCGAGAATGCTGAAAGAAAAACAACTGCTTTTATCCTCCACCATTAAAAATTCAACGATTTGATATGCTTTGGCCAAGAATGATATTAGTAAGAAATAAAATTTTAAAGAATGAAAATGAAAACAGTAGATTTTCAAACGAAAGTGATGGATTAAAGCAGATATTTTGCCCTTTTAGAATTTTCAACTTTACTGCCCTTGTGGTTGTTTACTTTGTTGCGACTTGGATGATCTATATAGCTAAAAAGATTGCATTTTATGATGCGATCAGTTACCATGTTTACTCTTTTATTTCATTGCCTTATCAATCGATTCTATTTATAATTTACGCGTTGGAATTTGATGAAAACAATAACTGTATCATTATTTTCCTGCTAAATAGTTATTGCGCATCCTTCCGGAAAATTAAATTTCATTGGATAAAGGTTAAATATAGTGTTAGACTCGATCCTCCAGTCCTCGAATACTCACGCACGGCCGCTCCACTGTGCTCGAATAAGGCAACGTGAAGGGCTGTGGGTAAAAAAGGCGCCGCCATTAAAGGCCAGAAGGATTCAGGCTAATAAAATGTCATTGCATGGTATTTTACCAAATGTTTCCCAAAAGGAAAGGATAGAGGGATAAAGAACAAATTGTTTATTACCGTTGGAGATGAGTTTATAATTGTTTGTTTGCAATAATAACACGCGATTTCAAAATTGGTAAGAGGTCTCTATAAATAGCCAATCAAGACAAGCAAACAGCAACATCATCATCATTAACAACACCAACAACAACGACGACGACAAAAAAGATAACAAATGACGAAACAAACAAATAAAAGTACAAACTAATATATAATAAACAAATTAGGTAGGGGAAAAGGGTGCAGTTATTGGTGAAATTTGTAGACATTTCATCCAATTCAGTCGTTTGGGCATACCTTTCAAAGTGATGGTGATCTTCGTCACATGATAATTTTCACTATACAGTATACATTCGTTTTTTTATATTGGATATAAACCACGTTTTTCATGTTTTACGATATGTCTTTGGCTTAACGGTTAAGCATCATGGATCTGATTTCCTAAACTGGTGTGGATGTTGTGTGTGATGGTGTACTCCAAAATACATAACATTTGCATTTTCGATGATAATTATTACTCTACTCTACTGCCTATATTGGATATAGGCCAGTAAATCTAGCACTTTTGGGGGCCAACTAAGGAACTAATTGCAACAGAATTTTTTTCACCACAATGCATTTCCTTGAGGTCCCCAAAGTACCATATTAAAAGTCCCAAAATATCCAAGTATGGGAAAGGTGCCTAATTTGCATAAATCCAAAATGGCCGCTAAAATTTCAGAAAAATCTAAATTTTGACATACCTTCACTTCTAGATGGCATATTACAGTGATTTAACATTCTAGGAAGGGGTTTTTGGACACATAGAGTCTAATGGGATATGTTACAAAATGTTTACACAGCAGCATCATTAGCATATTTTCAAAATGGCCGCCAAAATGTAAATTATCTGTATTTTACACAGGAAACACATCATTTCGTATTGTAAAATAGCTTGGAACAACTGAAACATTGGTTTTTTTCACCACAATAATCATTTGAGAACCCTTGAATACTATACTAATAGTACCAAAGTATCCAAGTATCAAAAAAGATGATTAATTTGAATAAATCCAAGATGGCCGCCTGCCAAAATTCAGAAAATGTAGATTTTGACATACCTTCACTTCTAAACATGCTAAATGGACTATTACAATGATTTAACTTTCGGTTTGTGGACACAACCATTCTTATGGAATAGGATATAAACTGACCATAGAGAATGATCACTAGCATATTTTCAAAAATGGCCATAGGCCTATTTACACAACCATTATCACTATGTACAACTACACTTGGAACAAAACAACACTTTCTTTCAGCTTAATACAATGTATCTGAGTTCCCTGAACAACATTCTAAAAGTTCTCAAATATATAAGTATTATGGGAAATGATGGGAAAGATTTATTTGCATAAATCCAATAAATGTACACAAGATGGCCACCAACATTACACAATCACAAAAAACTCAATCTTATTGTAGGATTGTTACTCTTCCCACACAAGAAAATCCATAAGTTAACTTGAAATTCTCCCAATGGAAGGACAGTCAACCAATTTGACCAAACCTTAATCAACCGGAAATGGCGTAACTCCTTAAAAGACGTTAGAGTGTACAAAAGAGCTGATGCTGGAAGTGACCATAACCTGGCAATTACTACCATTCACGTAAAATATGACACCAGTAAACTGCTAGAGAGTGATGTTTTGAAATGCTTTAATGCTAAAATCGGTGGAAGGTTCCATGCATTGGCTGAATTAGATGCTAATACTGATGTTGATGAAGAGTGGAATGTATTTGTTGATACCGTAAATAGAGCATCAGTAGAACACCTTGGATTCAGAATGAAGAAGAAGGCAGGCTGGATCTCAACCGAGACAAAGAAGCTTATTGACAAGAGAAAGGTAGTCAAACCAGCAATGGATAGTGACTACCGTGAACTCAACAGACACAAAAGAATTGCTTAAGAATGACAAAAAGACCTGGATGAGCAAGATCGCTGATGACTTGGAAGTAGCCTCAAGTAAAAACAACATGAGACAGAGAAGTCTACCAGCTGAAGAATGTTCTTATTGGTAAAACCAGCAGAAAGGCCTCGCAGATACGAGATGCCAAAGGAGAAATACTTAAGGATGAGGCTGCTCGACTGCAGAGATGGGCTGAATCTGTTGAAGACCTGCTCAACGCTGAAGAGCCCAGTGAGTTATTAAACTTCTCAAGGTTCAATCCTTGCGAAGAACTGAAAATTGATATGGGACCATACACCAACCATAGAAGAACTTTACAAGGCACTTAGCCTGCTCAAACGAAACAAAGCACCGGGCATTGATAACATCCTCCCACTCGCTTCTCAAGGATGGTGGCGACAACGTCAAAGAATGGTTGCTGATAATTTGTAAACTGATAAAGGCGAACCGAGAAAACACTAGGAGAATGGGGACAAGGCATAATCCTTCCATTACCAAAGAAGGGAGACCTTTCTCACTATAGCAATAACTGTGGTATTACTCTACTGGACATTGCAGGCAAAGTTTTCTCTACAATCGTACTTCTAAGAGTGAAGGATGACGTTGACGTAAGAATGAGGGAAGACCAAGCTGGTTTTAGGGACGCTCATGCCAGGATTAAACATTCGGCCTGAACCAAATCATCGAGAAATGTCTGAACCAACAGCTACCAAGCTATAATTAACTTCATCGACTTTAAGGCTGCCTTTGACTCACCAACCATCTCTATGGAAAATCCTGCACATCTATGGCATCCCAAGGAAGATCATCAACATCATAATTAACTCTTTTCATGCCACAACATGTGTGGTCAAATCAGAGGGCTCCCTTTCCAAATTCTTCAGTATAGTCACTGGCGTAAGACAGCTAGGGTGATATTTGGTCACCACTACTTTCCCATCGACTTTGTATAGAGAAATGTTGTTGTAGTGTGTTTTCATTAAACGTTTTTACCAAAACAAAAACTCAAATATATCCCGTTTATAACGTTTTAAACGTTTTTGTTTGCTGGGTAATGCAGAACATACAGCAGGCGTAGTGATGAAATAAACGAACATAGATGTCAGCGCTAATGTATTGTACACTTAGCCATCCAGACCACTCCATAGACTTTTCAGCACTAATAACTCTACTTCTCTATTGCTTTGATTGTTCTAAATTCATTTCCGGTTGAATCTGCAACAAATAAACGTTCCGTAATTAATGTCAACTGACCAGCCCAATCCATCCAACCGTGATGGTCAATCTTAATGGTAATTGACTCCAGGGATAAAAGTGCCTCTTGTTTTGCAGTGTGAGCTTGAATACTCACCGTACTAATCAAAGTCACACGAAATTCATATCAGATTCCTAAATAACCTTTATCCTTTTTGCGTGCGGATGTCGCATTCATCGCGCACAGGAGTCAATAATTATTGACATGTTATTAATCAAATGTTCACAAAGTGTTATTTTATGACTATATTATTCATTCAATGGCAAAAACGACAACAAATGAAAAACAAAAAACAAAACAAAGCAAAAACATATAATAAACACATTAGGCTAGGAGAAGAAGGGGCAATTTTTGGTGAAATATGTAGACATTGAGCTGTTCTATTTAAAATCCACACTACCCCTGTGGAAGATTTTGGAAATATCTTTTATAGAAGGAGTATGTTTTTCAAATGCAATTGGTCAGGGTTAATCATTTTGAAACCCATACTCCCCCTGTGTTATGGCTTTACCCACATCTTACACAACGAGTGAGTATTTCAAATGAAGTTACCCAATTTAAAAAAAAACTTTACGATAATATTTTTGACAATATTTCAGAAATGTTGTTGTAGTGTGTTTTCATTAAACGTTTTTACCAAAACAAAAACCCAAATATAACCCGTTTATAATGTTTTAAACATTTTTGTTTGGTGGGTAATATAGTACATGTAGCAGACGTAGTGATGAAATAAAAGACCATAGATGTCAGCGCTAATATATTGTACACTCAGCCATCGAGACCACTCTATACACTTTTCAGCACTAATAACCCCACTTCTCTATAGCGTTGATTGTTCTAAAATCATTTCCGGTTGAATCTGCAACAAATAAACGTTCCGTAATTAATGTCAACTGACCAGCCCAATCCATCCAACCGTGATGGTCAATCTTAATGGTAATTGACTCCAGGGATAAAAGTGCCTCTTGTTTTGTAGTGTGAGATTGAATACCCACCGTACTAATCAAAATCACACGAAATTCATATCAGATTCCTAAATAACCTTTATAACCTTTTTGCGTACGGACGTCGCATTCATAGCACACAGGCGTCATTAATTGTTGATATGTTGCTTATCAAATACTCACAAAGTGTTATTTTATGACCATATTATTCAGTATACATATGAAAAATGAAATGAAATGAGTAAAACGTGTCTAGTACCGATTCAGTCCCTTGATTATGTTGATAAACATTAATTTTGTGGACGGCAATTTCAGATTCCAGATTGAAATCCGTGACTTATCACATAGCGCATATAAAACAGTACTAGGTTATGTTTGACCTATCACCACTTATTGATTTATTGAGACAGCTATACCCAGGAGGAAAGGCGAAAATTCACACATGGCATGACTTGTGACTCAAATTCACGATAAATTATTGAAAGACATAAATGTTCAATTACGACTCGATATTTTTGACGTTTAATGTAATTAAGCGTGAGCGAAGGAAAACAACAAGAAAAGGTTATGAAGATGTTGATTTCTGACAGAGCAGTGATTTCGTTCTGTTTTGACTGGTAATAAAGTCGTCTAAATGCTATAACAACAAATCAAACTTTAAAATTGCATCACCTTTATAAAAACAATCAAATCGAGGGTTCAACTCACAAGACCTGTTCCCACAAAATGAGCACAATGTCGCCAGGGCACTCTAGAAGATACAGTCCATTAATCATGACAAGGCTCAATAGAAAACAAAAGACATAGTGGATGAAATACTGATTTTTGAAGACCAAAGCAAGAAGCCAAATTTATGCTCATTTTGTTAGAGCTTGTCATAGTGAGTTACGGCTTTCTGGTTCTGAACCCTCGAAATGTTTATACTATTCCATTAAGAGGATAGGCTTGTATAATGGTAGATGCAGTTACTTCCCAACGCTGTGGCTCGGGTTCGATAAGTGAGACTGATTACCGACCATTTCACGCAACATTTTTCCGGGTATTCCTCATTCTTTCTCAAATCGGGTCTTTGTCCCAGCTGGTTCTCATGATTGTGTTGTATCTGCAATAAATTACGCTCCGTATAATGTCGCAAGCATTATGTGATCTCATGGGAAACTAGTAAGCCTTGTTAAATTAGTAACTGGTTCCTCGGCGAGTTTACGAATCATTTGAACTGCATTCTGCATGGTAATACGCGCGTCCTGTATCCTTCTAATGTCCAAATTCTGAGCTAATACCGTAGTAAGACATCGTAAAGGTCTTCCAATGGCTAAATACAACTCTGCAGCAACCTCGTCATAGGCGTTTGCATAGCTTGCAAGGTCCACGCCATTTTTATTATCCTTATTCAAATAAATTTGAATAATATGAATATCCTTATTCAAATTTTATGAAACCCAGTTATTTTGGTATATAACTGATTATTGATTATTCCAGATTACCAACATCAACCGCGTGAACTTATGTATGTTAGTATTTTATCATGGCTTTTCTGGCACTTTGTTTGGTAATGGATGGCCTGAATGGTCCAAATGGTTTGCGTTGATAGAGTAAGAATAAAAAGATGTTTATCATTTTATGAATCGATAATCAATTTGCTATAGAACAAATCAAAGTATATAATGAGAAGATCAGCGGTTACAGATTTGTATAATCTGTATTTTGAGGCTAATAAATAACTAGCATCATGCCATATATAGATGGCAAATCATGACTGATTAATAATCACATCAATCCGTGCACATTATTTCTTCATTGTTGTGAGTACGTCTCATATCACTTCAGATAACTGACGTCTCAAAAATATCGCGATGTTTAATTCTCGGTCGCGTAATATTGACCCAGATGAATTTAATTTACGCCTGTCACTTGATCATTACGCTGCAGACTCTGTTTTTAATCGAAGCTTCCTTTTAATGTATGTGACGAAGTTTCGACTGCAGTTCGTATACCTTCCTTGAGTCAGTAAAGTAAAATCTAATTTTCAGATTTTCTCAAAAACTAGATGCTAGTTGGCTTCCTGGCATAATTTTCTTTTTGAAGATGTATGTCTATATATACCTCTCAGCATTACATTTAGAGATACAATAAAAAAACAATATCTAAATTACTGAGTCGAGAAAGGAATACAGACTATATAGTCATTTAAATTTTCTACTTCATAATATCTCACGTTTCTACTCAAATATACACGGGATCCAATCCGTTGGCCAACGTTTTTTTTTCAATGGTCCAATATAGGTTAATCAAACGTTACATTGTCGGGGTTTCTTGAATTTGCCGAGTTGTCACGATCTTATAGTATGCATAGATGTACCCACTTTAAATGTGTTATAGGAAGCCCTTGACATTACATTATCAATAGATGCCAGGGGCTGATGTCATGATCACTGATGATTACACGTTTTACTAAAAAAACAACACGAAAAAAAAGTTGACCTTAAGTTTAGTAGGCGAAGACACAATATGCGATTTCGTGTGCAGAGGGCGTTTTATATTGAATGACTCTCATGATCTCATGGCGGAATAGGATCACCGTTCTGCGCATGACAACCAGCACTTCTATTAATGTTATAATTGTTTTCATCTAGGAAGTCAGCATTTGGAGTCAATTGCATTTGCACTTTGAAACCCTATCTGCAACATCAATAACCAAATATAAATGCGCTATCGTAAATGTGTGTCACACTAAAACTTCATAATTTATGTTGGCAACAATATTGAAAAATCTAGCAAATTAAATTGATATTGCTGATATGCATACGTTAATACACAGCGTTTAGAAACAAGATTGATCAAAACATTTTTGGAGCTTTTAAAAAAGTAAAACACTTTGCTAAATTTTGATTTCCTGAAAACGAATGTACAGAATTCCAAAACGAGAAAACAAGAGATACATGACAAAAGTTTAACACACTAATTGTCATGTGTGGCAGCAAATAACAGGGTATAATATTATGAACGTCCTGCATCTCTTTCTTGAAACAAATGATAGAGCAAATAATCTGAACATCTGGTAATCGAGGTCATTTACAATAGAAGAGAGGATTGGGGTCATTAGAAAAAGAGATATCTTACTTCTTGAATCTCGAGGAGATAAAGAGAATCTGATTAAAAGGTCATTCAAACGTCGTATCGCTCAGTAAAGGCTATTTGTATCGATAACGACATCATTATCCACTGTAAATAACGTCTGGTTAGATATAATGCTACTCGCGAGTTATAATGCTACTCGGATCGAATATTAAGTAATGGCTTCTTTAAAATACTGTCTACGATTTATGAGTAATTCATTTTGAACTCATTATTTAAATTCGTTTGTTGTAATTTATCATTTAAAGGTCACAAATTCCTGTTGCAAAAATTTTCTATGAGAACATTAAATCAGACAGAATGTTTTATTGATATTTTCGATACTGGATGAAATTGGGCGATTTGACAAAAAGTTTAACATAGTATATTGACCTGAAATGGACTTTAGCACATCGATCCGTAAATGTCCTGGAAACAACAGGATACTCCAATGGCGAACCGGGCAAAATGAAATGTTCAATTGTAACTCTTAAAGTGGGCCGAAGATTAGAAATGTGGCCATAGGAAGATGTGTATCACAAATTGTGCTCAACTGTGTCCCGGTATTTCGAGCCAGGGAAACTTCCCTGGTCGGTGCGCCACTGGGGTACCATTGAAACTGGGAGTTACGTTGGTACCTGATGGGTGCTAAAGTACTACAATCGGTATCTTGCGGATAAATGTTTGGTGACCATGATAACACCTTACAGAATATACCATTGATCCCGAATCTCTAAAACGCATTTTTCTGCTTCTTTTTTGCATTTTTTTCATTGATTTTAATGCAACCTATTTTAAATATGTAGTCAGTAATTAAGTTGGTGTGTTGCTAACCATTGCCCCAGGTCTATAATTAGTTTTATTTAACCTGCACCTTTCTATTATTTTCTTTAGTCGGTCTGATGCAAATTTAAGAGTTGCATCTTACGTTCTTGTCTGCGATATTTTATCTGCGCCAATGCTACTTTACTTTTTTGAAAGCCTCTTGATAGCTTTTTAATTGTCTTCAATGGCAGTTGTGAGCTTTCAAACCATCTTGAGAAAGCGTGTATATTGTTAAAATAAAAATATATTACTTTGTCTGAGTACGCACTTGCCCATTTATAAGTCTGTCCGCTTCATCTTTAACAGAAAAATCCGGTGACAACAGTTTTAAGTTTTAACTCTAATCAAATTTGAGCCTGACACATTTTATGATTTAGTATTTCTTGATTTTGTTGAAAGATCTTTTAGTTGACTTTATTTGACAGGGTGGCATTGTTCCTCCTTGTTCCACACTATACATTTCTAGAAATGCATCAAAACAGTGACAAACAGAAACAGAACTTCAAACTGTGAAAACTTGTTCAACCATGAAAGCAACTAAGTGTGTTTTAAACAGTTAAATAGACCAATGTATAATCATAGGTATAATGGACTGTTCACCGAGTAATTTACTCAAATAGTAAAGTCTGATATTTAAAACTTCAGGACCGATGGTTTTCATTGGGATAATTATAGCTAATAGATGGTAAACAATGCATAGCAAATCTCACGAGGTACGCATTTTTCTCTAAGGACATAATCCCCCCCCCCCCACTAGAATGGTCAGGGCATGCCAAGGTCAGGATGAAAAATTACCGTTTGAAGGTATATTCGGGGCTGTCACAAGTTTTGTAGCTTAGTAAGCGTCAATCAAGTGGAGAGGCTTTTGAACATAGCCAGTTGCACAACCATTCAATTGCTACAAAGAACTGAAAGAAAAATCTCGCTTGAAAGTGCAGCCCATATAGACATAGTGAACTGTTGAAGGGGAAGTTTAGGGCAACACATTTATGTATGTGTTGACTTGACTTAAAAACCTTGCTCATATTTAGGGCAAATTGTGCAAGTGTCACTACTGATTTCCTCCCGGCAACTGGTGATTTGACATGGTCCTAGAAATAGTGACAGCTCATGAATATTCATACTTTAAAATGAGTGACAGCTCATGAATATTCATACTTTAAAATTGATAGCTGAACGTGACTTTGCATTTAACCATCACAAAAACAATTGAGCCAAAAGGACAAAAAGGGCAATTATGACGGATGTTAGAACACCCAACAAGACGTATTCCGCCTCGATCTTGACACAAAATCCCTTCTGCATTACCGTGTAATGTCGTACTAGATGGTAACCCTCTACCTGTGGACTGTTACCTTGACAACGCGGCATTTCTAGACAGATATCTCACACGTTGTTGTTGACGAAGAGATAAGATTGGATGACGGGTAAAACGTCAATAAACACCGATATATCCTGTTATGGATTCTTCTGGATAAGATATCCCAATACATCCGTATGTATTTCACTACATGTATATAAACTCACACTAAAGCAAAAGGAACAAAAGCTACGAACAAAAACTATCGGCCCATTTTACTTTCTGCAACAACTTTTCATAGAAACTTAAAATCGGTATTAAAGTAATCATTCATAATCACGAACGATTGATTTTTGGGATAATCGCTCTACCTCAATGGTCGGAAATTAATCGCTCGTCGTTCAGTAACCGAATGTAAATTCAACTTTATATTGGAAGAAATGAAAACTGGGGATATCCATAATGCATGGTATGCAAATTGCGTAGGGTATATAAATCAAGGCATGTCGTTACCCCTCCAGTCTGCAGACACCGCTGAACCACTTGATCAGAAAAAGAATGATAAAAAAATCGCCGCTGCTTGCAACAACTTTCGTACTTCAAAGTGCGAGTGGGATAACAAAAACGACTGGTAAACAAGTCTACTAGAGGTAGAATAGTAGAGTTTTTGAGTTAAAATACAGCTTATTTGGCTAATATCAACATGGTTTCATCATGTCAAATATTTCCCTAACATATTGGACTAACACCCCAGCTATATTGTACTTCACAATATAAAAGCAATGGAAAGAAAATTGTAAACTTCAATCCCCTAATTAGCATATAGACGAATCCAATTTCACGCATTCCTACACCTCAATGGCAGCTTTATTTGGGTCCTCGTCGGCTCCATCTCACCTAAAATGTGAAATGATGCGGCCTTGGAGGGTATTTTAAACTGCATTCTATCACTCGTGTTACACGTAGACAAAAGAATGATGACAGTTTACAACACAAAAGAATCTAATATCGAATTTCAAGCGGCTTTAATCCGCCCAATTGGGCAGTCACAACACCAGTTTGGTGCTGCGGAGACCCAGTCATGGCCGACCTCATCCTGACCATGACTTGGCTCGTTGGATTCGTCTATAGGCGCCATTCTTTCACCTAGCTCGTCTAAATCCCTGGTCTGTTATTGCTTTATTGTTTATATATGAATTGAATCAAGCTATACGATCTGGTTCAAACAAAGAGACGCAATTGGGGAAAGTTAGTACATGTAGGGGTTTTTCTCGCTCTATAAAAATCGTGCCGACATATTGTTAATCTGATAGCATTCCGCAAGATATTAAACAGTATTGTGGTAATTTTGAATGAAAATGAGATGACAGAAAAAAAATCTGAAATGCTTAATATCCGTTGACTTGTTCCATATCACTTTTAATCTACAAATGACTGAAAAGGCGTGTGATGATCAGAGCGTAAATGCATTTTAGTATGACATATAGATTTAATTATGACTATTCTGTGGAGAATGTACGAAATGAAGAAGACGGGAGAAGTTTTGTCAGCCCATTTTGGCGATTGTTTAAAGCCATATTATAACATTTTCATACAAAATAGATTAGCATTTCTTTGCCATATAATGTTAGCTTTTCCTGTTAGATATACCCCCTTTTATTTTGAGCCGAACAACTAAGGCAAAGCAAAGAAAATTGGAATTTACTACCAGCGTCGATGTCGCCAATACGTATCACTCCTTCGGTCGTGTTATGATACGATCCTTTGTTGTGTAGATCACCGTCCCGCACACCATGTACGTACTGTATTATGAACATCGTGTACGCGATCGATTAATTCCATCGTAATAATAAAACGACCGTTCCTGCGTTTTATTCAAATCACGGATTTTGACAAAACTACAGCACCTAGAGTCTTGAATTTTGCAGTGTATGTTGGTTTATAAAGCACAATATAATCGGTTGAAAAAGAATTTTGAAAAATATAGAGGGCGTCCTCCTCAGCAAATGATATGGCTTTAATCGTATTGTACTAATAGATACGATCAAGAGAATATCAAACCACACAAATGAAAATCAATTTGTATATAATATAAGTGTCAATTACATTAAAGATACTTTTTTAATTCCTGCTATTTGTCGCAATTTAATATAGCAAAAGCTCAAACTTTCATCGATTTAACCGAATATTTTGAGTCGGGGTTTAGTAATTTCACATAACATTTCAATGTTTGTTGTTTATTAATGACAAAATATAAACAAGACTGTACGATGACTACAATAATTCAACTAACAACACGAAATTTCAATGTATCCATCTTATGTTCACATAGGCCAAAGTTCTATTAAATGGCATCGCTTGGGAGTTTAAATTTTCTCAACTTATAAAGGAGACGTCGATTTTGCAGAGCAAACACCGAGCATGCGTGTGATTAGCTTTTCTGCTACAGTGAACGAGCATAAATTCAAATTAACATTCATCATTTAAATGATTCTTTATTTTATAGACAATTGCACAAACACTATTAATCAGATGTTAAACGGTCTGTGTATCTACAATGAGCATTTTGGTTAAATAGCCCTTTGAAAAAGAGAACATTCCTCGAATGATGTCTATGAAGTCGGTCGTCAGCATTTAAGGTTAGCAACAATGTTAGCAAATAAACTCCTTACACGGACTTTTTGACTTTTAATTCAGGCACTTAGACTTATCAAATGTAGCTTGACATTTAGGGATATCTGATCCGTTTCAAAGGGAATAGAATTTAATTACACAGTGTGGGACCTTATCAGTCTGCACATTAGTGGATATTCGGAAAAAAATTACAGGGTTCTATCTGTGGGTGTAAAGAGATGAGAAATGGGCTGTATCTCCGTCAAATTTGCGTACGCGCTGCTGTCACTTAAGGACATCATTACGTACTTTAAGGATCAGGTATCATGATTATAGTTCGTATTATTCCTTTAAACCAGGTAATGGGGGAGCATTATAAGAAAGTTTCACTTAACCTTGAATGAAGATATTGTTTTTTGTGCACGTTTTGGATTATTTGGAATTCGGGTATATTTTCTCGTATTTCCGGAATTTAACGTGGCTGTGCTCTCTAGACGTTGTACCTTTCGAGGAATTGAGCTTATTTGATACGTATGTACTTCGTAATGTTTTTATAAATACAAATTCCTTCAATGGATTTTATTTCACTCTTTCACTCGTGTTCGCAATTTAAACGGCACACATGCGTTAGTGTACGTAATTTGTAAACACGCAGATACACTCCTACGCGACGCTTATTTGCATGCGCGGCGCAACCTACGAAAGCACTGATCTCACGTAGTCAAATGCTTCCGATTTAGCTGATAAAAGGTGTGTTTTTTCAAGTTCTTTTATAGTCCGATTTATATATAAATAATATAAAGTTATGAATGGATTTCAATCAAAATTCTCAAGGAGGTATAGATATACCAGTAGTCTACGTAATGTCATATCGCAAGGTTTGGCTACAAAACGATACTCTTATAAATGCATCTATGCACAGTTTCCACCTTGATACACCTGAACGGATAACAAATCTTAGGAGGAGTTAATACAACCCCCCGTTCAAGTTCTAGATTAAAATCCATCCATGTGTTTTGCCAATTCCATAGTAAATCGAGACGCCTTTATTCAACAATTTGACTTCCACTACATTTAGTAATGGTCTAAAGTAAATTAAGCAAACGTTAGCTTGATGTTTTATTTTTGTTTTGTTTTTTGATTCCCCGAGTTGTCACGACTTTAAAGTATACATAGATGTAGCCAGTACAAATGTGTGACAGAAAACCCTTGACATTATATCATCAATAGATGCCAGGGGCTGATGTCGTGATTATATCTTGTACTACATGTAGAAGCACGACACGTAAAAGCTATTTACGGCCTTAACTTAGTAGCCAAGACATGTGAATCCGCTTGTCGTTTGCGGAGTATATTATTATCTATTGAGTGAACTATAATGGACTTACATGATCACACGGCTAAACATGGAATTCGCGCTCTGCGCATGTCATACTCATCCACACGTCACTTCGCCAACTAAATAATAGTTGTAACTCAAATCATTTGCATTTTAATAGAGGTTAATTATTTAAAACTCGAATCCCCATCTGAAACTTTCAACATTAACAAGATTAATGCCACTCTTTTTGTACGTTTGTATTCATGAACAATATCGAACTCAAATAGCATATTTCTTTTTATTCTTTTAGAATCGTAAAACAATGTTCAAACTGTGTAGACCCTCATTCATCAGAGTATGTTGAAATTTCAGATTTAATTTAAATCTGGTCAAGGCATGTACCTATTTTTGACTGACGAACCGACATTGCGGCTGAAATCTTCAATCTTCAGGTGGGTTGTGATACAAATAACTTTGAGTGTCGATTCCCAGCAAACACAAAAAACGTTTTCGACATCATTCGCAAAAGGTTATAAATGGTTTACAGAAAACGTTTAAATGTCGGGTTACATAAAGGGTACATTAATGGTATAAAACGTTTTCATAACATTAAATAACGTTTGTTGGTAATTGACTACACAGCAAACACAAATGTTTAACAGAAAACATTTAAATGTCGGGTTATATAAAGGGTATAAAAACGTTTTAATAACATTCCAAAACCATTTTTGAAAACTTGGTACAAATCATTCTAAACAGAATGTTATTTTGGGGTTAAAAACATATTTTGCAAAAAACGTTTGCCCAAAATATTTACAATTACGTTTTTAAAATGTTTTCACGACCTTTATATAACCCGACATTTACATGTTATATAAACGTTTTGTAAAACACACTTTAAGAACATTTCTGTGTTTACTGGGTGCAAATATTTTAACATAATGTTATTTAAGTGTTGACAAAATATTTGGCCAAAAATGTTTGCAAAAATAGTTTGCAATGACATTTCGAAACCATTTTAAAAATATTGTTGTAGTGTGTTTTCATACAAAACGTTTTAAAACGATTTCATGACCTTTATATAACCCGACATTTTAATGTTATTAAAACGTTTTTCCCTAAACCAAAACCCAAAATATACCTTATTTACAACGTTTTACAAATGTTTTTGTGTTTGCTGGGTTTTCAAGGTTCATTCCATCACAACCCAGCTAAAAGATTTCAGTTGCAACGTTGGTTCGTCAGTCAAAAACTAAACGAATTATTAAAACATCATGGAAAGATTTTATTAAAAATAAGATTTTGTTATATTATTGAAAAAAATAGGTATGTCTGGTTGTCAGATTTATATTAAATCTTAATATCAAAACAATATTCGATTTTAGATATGTACATTGTGCACTAAATTTGATGAAAGCAAGTTAAAATTAAGTGACACGACTCTTGTGAGTGTGACAAAAAAAATTTGACAAACTAAAAAACTATTTTTTAAATTAAAATTCCTTGTTACTAATCGATTTGTACAACTCTCATAGGGAGAGGCATAGATCGTGAGTGAATGAGAATCGCTTACACATTTAGTCGTTAGTGGATTTGGACTTCAAAAATCATACATAATCCTCAAGAACACTTTCTATTCTCTCTTGGTGTGTTTGCTTTATCGACTTTTTTCAATTGGTTCGACTTACAGGGTTAGCCTGGTTGGACATACAGAACATTTCTGTTCCTTTTTAATCTAATCAAATCAAATCAAATTGGTATAAACCAGAACAGTAAATATTTGCACCTAATAAACACTTAACACAGAAATGTGAGAAAAACACATTTGGAAATATTTTGTTGTAAAAGTAATGTGTGATACTAAAATTGGCAAAATGATCATAAAAAGTATCTTCTATAGGATTTGCATTAACTTGTGTTTTGGATGACGCATGCAGACATTTTTACTGACCTGACGTGACGCCCTTTTAATATACTATTTCTATGCCAGTAATAATAATTAATTGATTTTACAGATTAAAATCTCATCTTCGGCGCAGTACTTTAATTAAATTTAATCGAAAATTTAAATATCTCTTGTTTTTGGTAAAATGTTGGAATTACGTCAAATTGCAAATTGTTGAAATGTGACATAATTTTTGGTGCTAAATATTGGTGTTTAAAATACAACATCAAAGAAGAATGTAGTGTTTGATTTGCAAGTTACAATAAAGCGTCCCAATAATGTTTCCTCCTACTGACCATGAGTTGTGTTCATGTGTCATTTGAAATATTGCTAAAGCTTAATTTCCTGAAAACGAATAGACATAATTCTAATAAGAGGAAACAAGAATTACATGTCAACAGTTTGACAAACTAATAGTCATGTGTGTCAGTGAACAACAAGGCAATTATATGAACGTCCAAAATCTCTTTCCTGGTGAACATAAGCAAATAATAGAGCAGATAATCTGACCATCTGGTAATCGAGGTCACAGAAGAGAGGATTGAGGTCATTTGGAAAGGAGATATCTTACTTCTTAAACATGTTGAATAGACAATAATCGAGGAGATAAAGAGAATCTGATTAAAAGGTCATTCAAACGTCGTATCGCTCAGTAAAGGCTATTTGTATCGGTAACGACATCATTATTTACTGTAAATAGCGTCTAGTATATCGTGAGATCTAGTTGTAATGCTATAGTCAGATTGAATATTTGTAGACATGACTTCTTAGAAATGCTACAATTTATGTGTAGTTTATTTTGAGTTCATTATTTTAATTTTGCTATAGACTGTCAAATCGACTTTTGTCGACTTTAAAGGCCGCTAATTTCAATTAACAATATTCCACGATAACATTTATATATTCGGGAAATTGTTTGTATAATTTTTTTCCATCTTGGACAAAATAAGCATTTTAGTTCCCAAATGACAAAAAGATCAACATAGTATGTTGACCTGAAAATGTTTTTGTTACGCACCGGGCAAATTTCCAACTTGTCCCGCTATTGTAACAAGCATTTGCAAAGCTACATTTTGCAGAAAACCCCATCGAAATGGGACATCCAGTTCAAAAGATATGAACAGTTAAAAGTTTCCAAAACAATAGAAAAGGAAATATTTTCTTTGTTTGGCTATAATTATCTTAAGATCAATATGTCAGACTTCAGGCTGATTTTGCTTGATCACATCACATACATGTATATTACCAACCATTTATAAGCATCAATCCCGGAACGCCAAACGCACATTTTCTTTTTGGTACCCTTTTCAGTGACTTTGACGAACTGATTTTAACTCAGTAGTCCGCCATGCGATTATTATCCTAGGTCTATCATAAGTGATATTTAACCTGCATCATTTTTGTTGTTCCTTTTGTCTAGGCGTGTTGCAGCTGTAAGAGCTGGAACTGTTTTTGTCTGGGATATTTTACAATAATACTACTTAACTTTTTTGAAAGCCTGTTGATAGCACTCTAATTGTTTTCAATGGCAATTGTGGGCTTTTATCTATCTTTTTTTAACTATCTTGAGAAAGCGTGTACATATGACTGTTGTCAAAGCAACCACTTGCCCTTTTTGCCCGTATATGCTCTTATGTCAGTGTTTTCGCATAATCAACTTTAATAGCAAAAACATCCGTTTAAAGTTGGTAGGGACCTTTAAAGAAATTGTTTGTTTAAACAGTCGCTCCGTGTGGAGTAACACTTGGGTGCTGATGGGACCAGGCTAAAATAAAAATGCGCAATCCAAGCTAAAAAGTTTATACAAGTATGCTGGCTTATGGAAAATATTGCTATCATAAGAAGAACGGCATATAGAAAGCCTGTGTTTTGCAATAATTTTGACCGATTTAAGGCATATAATGTGTTAATATGGATAACTCTCTTTCCTACACCATCGTACCATGTAATATAGTATACTTTGTTTAGAATTACATCGAACAGTGGCTAAATATACTAAAATAATAAAATCTATCCTTTCAAAAATAATTTTTCAAACAATAGCTACGATTGCTTACATTAGTTGAATTACAGCTTCAATGCAATTGTAACTACCCGTCTGAATAATTATGACAATATGCTTAGCACACACAATCCACACATGGTATCATATATTTTTCACTATTTTCACCCGTCTTCCCTGTGGCTAACACTTTCTACTAAATAAGTATACTACTGAGGTGTGTGTCTATATTCACATAATCGCACAGTTGTGGCGATCTGCCTAATGAAGCTATTGTATGGTAAACAATGCATAACATGATACCTGAGACAATCTCAGGAACGTAATTCCCCTGCTTGGATGATTGCGAAGAATTGTTTTTGAAATTGTGCCCAAGCTATATTCGAAGGCTGTCACAAGTGATCCTACGGACTTGTTTTGTAGCGTGAATCAAGTGGAGAAACTTTTTCACATAGCCAGTGGCAAAGCCATCTAATTGCTATAAAGAACTGAAAGAAAAATCTCGATTGAAAGTGCAGCCCATATAGACACAGCGAACTGTTGAATGGAGAAGTTTAGGGCAAATGGTGTAAGTGTCACTACTGATTTCCTCCCGACAACTGGTGATTTGACATGGTCCAGGAAACAGTAACAGCTCATGAATATTCATACTTTGAAATTGATAGCTGAACGTGGCCTTACATTTAATTATCGCCAAAAAATTTAACCAAAAAGAACAAAAAAGGGAAGCAATGACGTAGGTTTATAGAACACCCGACAAGTCGTATACCGCCTCGATCTTGACGCAAATTCCCTTTTGCATTACCATGTAATGTCGTACTATATGGTAACCCTCTACCTGTGGACTGTTACCTTGACAACGCGGCATTTCTAGGCAGATATTTCGCACCTTGTTTTTGACAAAAAAATAAGATTGGGTGACGGGTAAAACGTCAATAAACACCGATATATCCTGTGCAAGCTCCTGTCATGGATTCTTCTGGTAAACTAAGATATCACAATACATGCAAAGCAAAACGAACAAAAACCACGAACAAAAACTATCGGCCCAGTTTACTTTCTTCAACACTACAATTTAAAGCATTTTTCACAGAGACATCAAATCAGTAAATGATCTTAATATGCTTTATTTAATACAATGATATGCAATAATCACACGCTTGAATCTGATATGGATTAAGTCAATTTATACTCAGCTCTAAGCGCAATTGGATCAGGTAGCGCGCTTTTCGTTACGTTGGGGCAATCGCTCTACCTCATTGGTTGAAATCAATCGCTCGTCGCTCAGCGACTGAGTGTTGATTTGACTTTATATTGGAAGACATCAAAACCGGGGATATCCATAATGAATCCTATGCAAATTGCTCAGGGTATGTAAATTGAATTAAGTTATAAGATCTGGTTCAAACAAAGAAATGCACTTGGGAAAAAGATAGTACACCTAAGGGGTTTTTGTCGCTTTGTGAAAATCGTGACCGATATATCGTAAATCTGATAGCATTCCACAAGATATAAAAGAGCAATGTGGTATTAATTTTGAATTGAGATGACAGAAAAACTCTGAAATGCTTAATTTCCGTTGACTTATACCAAATCAATTCACTTTTATCTGAAAATAACTGAAAAGACGTGTGATGATCAGAGCGTAAATGCATTTTGTTATGACATTTAGATTAAATCATAAATATTCTGTGGATAATATTAGAAATGTAGACAACGGAGAGATGTTTTCTCAGGCCCTTTTGATGAGTGGCGAATCGTATTGTACTCATTATAGATACGACCAAGATATTATCAATCCTCACGAAATGAAATATTATCTGTATATTTAGGGATTCAATCATGTTTCACCGTTGTTCATCACCGATTAACAACTCACGTCCGGTGCGTCTGCGTGGTAAAGCTGCTCTCGCGAAGTAAACCACGCAGACGACACTGACGCATTGGTGTTAATTGGTGATGAACAACGGTGAAACATGATTGAATCCCTAAACCAACAACTCTTCCTATACCTTTGTACAGGAGCTAACCGTTGTTAATCCGTGATGAATCCACAGTCCAGTAGCGTATACGCGAACACATGGTTACGCGTATGCGTTACGCATGAGCGGGTACAATTCGTCATGCCTGGAACGTATGCGTAAGCATGAACTCTCTTATGTTGGCGGTAGCAGCTGAATATTACCGCTTTATTCTTTAGTTTTATTGCCGATATCAACAGAGAAATACCGCGATCTTCTTGTAAGGTTGAGTGGCAATGACAAATGGACATTCCGAATGAAAGAATCATGTGAATTAGACATCTTTAGCTTGTATCGTTGTTGAAAGGGATTCATGTTTCACCGTTGTTCATCACCGATTAACAACGATGCATCCCTGTCGTCTGCGTATCGCAGACGCGCCGGATGCGAGTTGTTAATCGGTGCCACAACACAATTCTCAAAATATAATATTTTGATATTAATCCGCGATGTTATAAGGCCCGTCGATTACGAGCTGAACAAAGTATAGACAGTTTTGTGGTGCTGGAAAGTGTTAAAAAACGTTATCATGGTTATAAAACACACATGAGAGACCTCAGTTGTTTTCTTTGTTTGTGCAGGCCGTGATTATCATGCTTTTCCTGTAGACACTGCTGCTAGCAAACTAAAGACTACGGAACAAATAAAAAGGAAATTCTCCGTGTAACAACTCAGGGATGTTTTGAGGGTATAAACATACAATCTTAAAACATGATTCTCTCCGCTGGGATAAAACGTAAATTCCGCTGTCTCTGAGACATACTCAAAGGATTTAACTATTAAATATAACAATCGTTGTCAGGATGTCAGAAAAGCTAGCTTTAGTCATCTTATTTTGATAATGCTTTGGATTCAGGTATCGGCTATTCCTGATAAATTAACCGTTTAATTTTGAAAGACGTCGGAAATACGGAGGGATAGCTGCAAAAATATTGAACCGATATGAGACATATGTTGATTCGTTCTGATATTAATGTTTCTCTTTCTGTTTTATTGATTATGGACGTAGAAAATTAGTTTCTTTTATTTAGATAAAGTGACATCAAATTCCAGAAACATTAATCCCAGCATGCAGTAGCTCTATTTTGTTATTACATCAATATCAATTATCAATACATTTTCTTACAGGAACTGAATGTTTTCATGACGTTTTGTCGATCAAAATATTCACGTGAATTTTCAATGTTGCAATCAATTGGGCGTAATATTTATAACAAAACTCATAATAACGAAAATAATATTGAATAAACTTCGAATCTTTGCTGCTACAGTGGAGTCAGTGCTGCTTTATGGATGTGAAGCGTGGACCATCCCCTAAACTTGCAAAGGAGGTGGACGGCTGTTATACCCGCATGTTCTGAATGTGCATTGGAAGGAACATACGACAAATGTAAACTTATATGGATATCTTCAAAAAAATAAGCCAAAAGATCAGGGAAAGAAGAATCCGGTTTGCTGGCCACTGTTCCAGAAGTGAGGAGCCTGCATCAAAAATGGTTCATTGGATACCCAAGCATGGGAGGCGGAAACCTGGAAGACCTGCTCTGACCTTCATAGACATTCTGAAAGATGACACTGGACTGGAGGCAGCAGACTTTAGGACA
The DNA here is from genome assembly GCF_039555335.1 of Amphiura filiformis. Taxonomy (NCBI): domain Eukaryota; kingdom Metazoa; phylum Echinodermata; class Ophiuroidea; order Amphilepidida; family Amphiuridae; genus Amphiura; species Amphiura filiformis. The sequence goes on from NC_092638.1 coordinate 60,421,978, forward strand.
GCAATGGAGGACAGAAAGTTCTGGAAAGCCATCACAGTTCGAGGACACCACTCGAATTAAGCAAGCAAGCAAGCAAGTAAGCAATATTGGTGTAATGAACATGTTCTGTGTACCAGATTGTATTCTGTTATCCTTATACTGTACCGTACTCTTATTTAACCTTATTTGAATTATGAAATGTTAATGGAGAAATACACCCCGGGGGCACTTCAACTTTGGAGGTGACGCGCATCTAGGGCTGTTAAGACCCCCTTTTTCAGCATCGCTGTCACCCAAAGACCCCATATTTTTTTACGAACACATACTCTGTCCCGGCTCTGTCACCCAAAGACCCCCTATTTTTCCATTTGATCTGTCACCCAAAGACCCTTACAAGTTCAATTTGAACAGCAACTTTCATTTATCACTGATTTTGTTACTTATTTTGAAAAGAAATTTGAAGCCATTTAGAACTAAAAATTCGATTTTCGAGGTTTCTGTGGCGCTGTTTCGGTTCTCACCCAAAGATTCCATTTCAAAAAGAGGTCATGTTCTCACCCAATGACCCCATATTTTTTACATTTTGCTCTCACCGAATGCCAAAAATCATGCTCTCACCAAATGACCCCATATTTTTTACATTTTGCTCTCACCGAATGCCCCTTAGTGCGAAAGTGCCAGCCCTACACCTATATCCATTTCAAATTGAAGAGCCCCCGGGAAATACACCTAAAGCAAAACCCCAGAAATAGTCTATGAGTACTATTAGGTAGGCCTATCCCAGGAAAAATCTACTGCTTAAAATCCATAAAAACTCATGTTTACAGTATCAGAATGTTATGAAACCTATTCATTTTACCTTCAACTTATTATATACAGATAACGGGTTAACATTACATTTTCATTGAATTTGCATTAATTCTTGAGATTCTTACGATTTTAAAAATACAAACATGTCTTCTTCAGATTTCAAACTACAGTCGTTCCGGAAAAAAAGATTTGATTTTGGGTCATTGATTTGAATATAAAGAAAGTCGCCAATTAAATTAATTATATTCAATCAACAATCGAATGCCGATTGGTACTTCCGAATTCGTCTTAATTCCAACATTTAAACATTAGAGGCTGTTATTAAAAAAAACTTAGAAGTAATTTTATGCTGGTAGCGGCCTCTGTGGATAAGCACTATCTTACCCGGAGCGTCAAATTAAGTATGCAGTGTAATTTTATGAAAGGGCTAAGACGGCAGGACAAAAGGGGACCCTTTTCTGTTCACTATATTCCCATCGGCAATGAGCAAGATTTATTCACTTCATTCATACGGATGCTTTATTCTGAATAATAACAACTAGATACTAACTAAGAGGATATTTATATAAGGCGGGATTAAAACAATGGGTGAAGATTTTGTGAAATATGTGATGAACGAATAAATGCCCGAAGGTCATTGCTTTTGATAAATGGAGGTTTTGTCCGTACTGACCTCTTTAGCGACATAACTATTTGCATGTTATTGACCATATCACCTAAGTGGGGCACTGTTCTATGGCTTGCAGACAGCGAAGACGAAATGTATACTTGAATGAAAGTAATGAATGCTGCTGAAGAAAATGATATAGAGAAGAGAAGAGAAGAGAAGAGAAGAGAAGAGAAGAGAAGAGAAGAGAAGAGAAGAGAAGAGAAGAGAAGAGAAGAGAAGAGAAGAGACGAGACGAGACGAGACGAGACGAGAAGAGAAGAGAAGAGAAGAGAAGAGACTAGAAACCACAGTTGTGTTTGCCCAAACACGAATATCTATGCCCGTGACCACACCTAACCCCCTTCCCCTATTCACAAACGAAAACTTGGTGAGCACCATGTGAAAGCCTTTGTTTTAAGCTTTCATTTGATATAGGCCTACATGTAATGCTCACAACACTAGAGTGGCCCACACTCTCTCTAATACACTACCAGACCCTCACTCTCTCTTATACTCCACCAGACCATCACTCTCTCTAAAACACCACCAGGCTGGCCCATACTCTCTCCCACCAAGCCTTCACTCTCTCTTATACTCCACTATACACTCACTCTCTCTAAAACATCACAAGACTGGCCCACACTCTCTCTAATACCCCACCAGACCCTCACTTTTATACCCCATCAGACCATCACTCTCTCTAAAACACCACTAGACTGGACCACACTCTCTCTAATACCCCACCAGACCCTCACTCTCTCTTATACTCCACCAGACCATCACTCTCTCTAAAACACCACCAGGCTGGCCCATACTCTCTCCCAACAAGCCTTCACTCTCTCTTATACTCCACTATACACTCACTCTCTCTAAAACATCACAAGACTGGCCCACACTCTCTATAATACCCCACCAGACCCTCACTCTCCTCTATATTCCACCAGACACTCGCTCTAATACCCTACCAAGCCTTCACTCTCTCTTATACCCCATCAGACCCTCACTCTCTCTAAAACACCACAAGACTGGACCACACTCTCTCTCTAATACCCCACCCCTTAACCAACCACACCCCTTGTCCCATCATGACAACCTTTTGAGGTGGTCCAAGAAATCAAAATCAAAATGCCTACACATTCCCTTTTATGGGAGTTTTTGTGAAGTGATCAGTTACCTTGACGTACGATTCAGACCTTTATCATTGCAAACAGGTATCTAACAAAATACTTCCTATTGCGCTACACTATGTTAATAAGTTGTACCTATTTTTTTAAAGCCTTTATACTTTGACCTCTGGGGATGCGGCTAATATAGAATACATCAATATAGAATGTACCAAGTATGAACCATGAGGGCGCTGTAGTTCTTGAACTAGAGCTTTTTGAAATTTTACACATAATTGCTCACTGTAGCCCATGACTTTGACCTCTGGGGTCGATGTTACTGCAGGAAATATTTAAGGGTCATGGGCCATCATTGTACCAAGCATAAACCCTGAGGGCGCTATAGTTCTTGAGCTAAAGCGGTTTTTAAAATGTACACATATTGCCCCCTGTAGCATGTGACCTTTGACCTCTGGGTTCGTGGCTACCATAAGTTACTTCTAGGGGTCATGGGCCAGCATTGTACTAAGTATGAAACCTGAGGGCGCTATAGTTCTTGAGCTAGAGCTGTTTGAAATTTTACACATTTTGCTGCCCCCTGTAGCCCATGACCTTTGACCTCTGGGGTCAAGCCTCCCCATGAAATTTTAGAGGTCATGGGCCATCATTGTACCAAGTATGGACCCCGAGGCTACTTTAGTTCTTGAGCTAGAGGAGTGCAAAGGACTGGTCTTAAGGAGGAGAAGAAGGCGAAGACGAAGGAGAAGACTAAACACATCAAATACAATATCTATGCCCCGTTGCACGGGCATAGATAAAGAGAAGAGAAGAGAAGAGAAGAGAAGAGAGAGAAGAGAAGAGAAGAGAAGAGAAGAGAGAGAAGAGAAGAGAAGAGAGAAGAGAAGAGAAGAGAAGAGAAGAGAAGAGAAGAGAAGAGAAGAGAAGAGAAGAGAAGAAAGAGAAGAGAAGAGAAGAAGAGAAGAGAAGAGAAAGAGAGAGAGAGAGAGGAGAGGAGAGGAGAGGAGAGGAGAGAGGAGAAGGGAAGGAAGAGAGATAAAACAACAAGAGGGAGTGAGATTTCATTGCCAAAGGTACATAATTTATTTGTCATCACATAAAATGTACTTTCACTATATCAACATAGCACCATAATTCAGAAAAATTGAATGAAATATTAAAATTGACACTGTACGTGTGATATACAATATTCCTCATTGACTTCCAATCTTTTTTGCGGAAACATGAATTATTTACGAAGTTAAGCTAACCGCTTCAATCAACGTAAATCTTTTCACAGACAAAGATTGATCTGCCAGAGTATACACACGGATGTGCGCCTAGTATAGAGATCGTAGGAGTGAGTGACCTTATCTTGAGCCTCCTATAAAGTGACCAGGGACGAGATAGAATATGATAGTATACAAATGTGACGTGTCATGTCAAAGGGACCCAGCAAACACAAAACGTTTTCGACATAATTCGCAAAAGGTTATAACAAGTTGTCAGAAAACGTTTAAATGTCGGGTTATATAAAGGGTATATTAAGAGTATAAAACGTTTTCATAACCTTAAAAAAACATTGTTTGATAATCTACTTCTCAGCAAACAAAAATGTTTTACAGAAAACGTTTAAATGTCGGGTTATATAAAGGGTATAAAAACGTTTTAATAACATTCCAAAAACATGGGGTTGAAAAAATATTTTGCGAAAAATGTTTGCCCAAAATATTTTCAATAACGTTTTAAAAACGTTTTCATGAGCTTTATATAACCCGACATTTAAATGTTATTAAAAGGTTTTGTAAAAAACATTTTGAGAAAATTTCTGTGTTTGCTGGGTTCAAATATTTTAACATAATGTTATTTAAGTATTGACACAATTGGCAAAATAACATTTTTTGGAAACATTTAAAAAATATTGTTGAAGTGTGTTTTCATACAAAACGTTTTAAAACGTTATCATGACATTTATATAACCTGTAAAAGTCTCAGAATTGATTACCTGCCCAAAAGTGTCTCCTTTTGATATGACACGTCACAAATGTTGACTGCTATGAGGGGCGTGGTTAAAATTTTAGGCCCCAGGTGATCTTAAAACCATGACTATGCCCCGTGACGAGGTCGAGGAAGGGAAAGAAAAAAAGGGGCGAGAAGAGGAGAGGAGAGGAGAGGAGAAGCGAGGAGAGGGGAGGAGAGGAGAAGAGATCAAATATCGAGAGGAAGTGAGATTTCATTACCAAATGTGCATAATTTATTTGTGTTCATTATAAAATGTATTGTCACAATATCACCCTAGCACCATATCATATAATATCATACAGAAAATAATGAATGAAATGTCAAAATTAACATTGTGTTTCCGTTCGATGAACAATTTTGCCCATTGACTTCCAACTTTAATCTATCTTTTTTGCGGAAACATGAATTATTTACGAAGTTAAGCTAACCGCTTCAATCAACGTAAATCTTTTCAAAGACAAAGATTAATATGCCAGCCAGAGTATACACGCGGATGTGTGCCTCGTATGGAGATTGTAGCTGTGAGTGACCTCATTTTAAGCCCCCTATCAGTGACCAGGGGCGAGACAGAATTTGATACTAAGCCCTATATAAGAGGGCTGAGCTAGTACCGATATCCTATTTAATTTATATCCAGAAGTAGGTACCTATTGAGATAATATCATGACACTTCTTTTTCTGATGGAAATACAATCAGGACAGTGAAAGACATTCCTCAAGAATACCAATTCAATTATTTTGAAAATATCATATTTCATATCGGTGTGCCTCAAATTATTCTGGCTTGATTGGGTTAGAATATAAACTCACCAGACTACAAATTACAAATACAAATGAATCATTGCTTTACAGAGATCACTCTCTTTCTCTCTTCTCTAACATTGTTTCTTTTTTTCTCTTGCCACTGCATCGCCCTCTACAATCAGTAAAATACCGGAACACGGCAATGGTTAATAAATACCCGTGGCTCGTCAATATAACGAAACCATGGAGATGTAAAAAATTTATAACAATCAATTTATGACACAAAAAAGTGTAGAAATTTGAGCTCTTGATCTGAAACTCAACAACCAAATCAATGTACATTAACCATTGATATTTATATCACCCTTGTTCATAACACAACCGTATATGAACAATTGGTCAACATGGTCAAAGATGATTGGCAATTACATGTATATTATTCTGAAGAAACACTGTATGGTCGAAGTTGTTATAATTAATAAAGTAGTTGCACAAATGAGCAAATACTTGCCATTATTTTTAAATCAATCTCTAGAATATGTCTTAATTAAAAGCAAGACGATATTTGAATTATTCTTGAATACACCCATTGATGCTATCAGTGATACAAACAAGGGGGCTTATCTCGTAAAATGTTGCAAGACAATAGAATAGTTGTTTATTTACTAAAAGTAAGTGAAATATAACCATTTCACCCGGGTAAATTAGTGTTCTTGAAGGAGAAGCGTGGTATCATATCTTCACAGGATGACAATCCCTTGGGTCGTCAGCTTTCTCCTGGAGTAATAATGAAGTCATTATCTTCTATTTCATCTTAACGGATACTAAGATAACAGCCTGATTCTCTATATGTGATGCGATCAAGCAAAATCAGTCAGAACTCGGAAATATTAAATTTTCAGTTTCTTATAGGCTACTAAATAGCATTTACAAAGCTGCTTTTGCAGAAAAACCCATTGAAATTGGACAACCAGTTCCAAAGATATTAGCAATTAAAGTGTTTCCAAAACAACAGGAAACAAAAGGAAATATTCGCTTTGTTTGGCTATATCTCAAAATCAATATTGCCGAGTTCCGACTGATTTTGCTTGATCGCGTCACATATGATAATATGTTTGTTTTTGTTTCATAAGCTATATATAATTCTTGGCATGAACGTTTATTAGGGTAGATTTAATGTGGCCGTTTTCGTGCCAGTTAATACCAGAAGTGTGTCAAGTCATCTTGTTCATACACATCATCTTCGTCATCCTCATCATTATCATCACTATCTTCACCATGATAAGTAGTCATGATTGTTATTAGCCTAACCGCACCGTTAGTAAACTACTAGCCGTGCATAAATATTGTATAATTGCGCGGGTGGATACATTTATATTTGCTTGCATTTGGCAACATTTTTAGTGACAATTTTGTTATAATAATAGCACAAATCGCAGGATTTTTTTCGTGTATGAAATAGGTTAATAAATGGTCAATTCCAGCCAAAGCGGGCCAAAATTCTCTCTGGGGGCCATTTTGAAAATGTTTTCCTTTTTAATTCTAGACTTATCAAATGAGACGATCATGTCTAGTGAATCATCAGGTGGAAGTGCCATCGGATTGAAAAGTAACTTTTCTTGCTAGACCAAATAAAGTGTTAAATGCGCATATGCATGTTACCCACGAATACAAGCATTTTTCACCTGTTGTACGCCATAAAATTTCACTTTCTTTAATATCTTTCAATATTTTATGTGTGACTCATATACACTAGAAATCGGTGAAGACTTTGAACGTAAAATAGAATTTTATTACATATATCTACAAAGAAATATTTTGGTTATTACAAATTTTAAGAAAGAACCAGGTGTACAGTTAGATTGTGTCAATTCTTCGAACTCTTTCCAAAGTGGCTGTCATTTAACATTACTGTATTATTTCGAAAGATTAGAATAAATGCTTCATATAAATATAAAGTTAGATTTTGTATCTCGTCGCAGGATGAGAATCTCGGATGGATTCGTGGGTAACAGCGTCTGGAAAATAGCAATTCCTATTAATTTTTTTTAATAAAAATAAAAAATACTTTTCCGTATGTCAATAATTCAGGCTGCAATGGCACTAAAATGAATTCTAATCAAAATACAGACTACATGGAATATTTAGAATGGATCATCATGGCATTTTGGGTATAAAAATTTTGAGAATAATGAAGTTGCCAAATTCAAATAGACAGACCAAACAGTTTTATATTATTATTTTAGTAAAATCATTCCATATTTTCATGCAGCAATATTCTATTAACTCGTGTTTGACAGTTCCTATGAACTAAAACACTATCAATACATTGTTAACTATAATTTAAGTAGGGATTCGTGGGTAACCAAAATGTTCGTGGGTAACACATATGTAAAGGTATGTATTGGTAAGCGGCAAAATAGAAAATATTACAGAAGGTTGGAAACCACCATGCGGTTATTCCTCCATTGTGTTTCAATGATTCCCGTTTCTCTAACCAATTGCATTTACCCAAAAATGGTAATTTAGGATAATCAATCAAAACTTCATGATACAGCTTCAGTATACCTTCAAGAGGACGCTATTAAACAGGACTGTTTTGGAACCTATTTCGCATGTTTTCAAAATGTTAAGATGCATAAGAAACATATAATTTACGAGTAAATCCTTGGATTCGTGGGTAACGCCGAATTCGTGGGTAAAGCTATAAGTACTAGTACCGTTTGGGGTTTGCGTTTCTTAGGTGTATAAACTGTAAGTACTGTCAAAATTATAGCATACCCATGGCTTGAATATGTGCTGATTTAAACTTAAAATAAACAATCTCCTTATTTTTCAAGGTTAGCATCTATTCGGGATTCGTGGGTAACAAAAGTTTAAACCGTCGTAGATTCTTTTTTAAAGCGGTGAACGTATTTTTGCGATTTACAATTTTAAGCGCTTGTCAAACTAAATTCAGTGTCCAAAGTCATTAAATGTTAATTTAAGTTATGGCAATTATATTTGCTGGACTCGTGGGTAACAGTTGATACGTGGGTAACGTCAAATTTGATTTTATGGAATTTTATGGGTAAAACGTATTTGCATAAAATAATCACTTGGACCTCAGAATTATAGAACGAAACTTCGTTTCATGATATAGTCATTTATGGCATATTCGCTTAACATTTTTCAGAACGATCATTTTATTTTTGATACGCGGGTAACAAAATTATTAGCCAAATTGACTTAATGGCCTCTAGAGTCCACAAACTTTGGTGGAATTCAATCGTTTTACATATGATGAGAGATCATGCAAACGTCTTTCTAACGGTAATAATTTCATTTTGATTGAAGGACATTCAATGACATATATGGTGCTTTATCTTTGAATTCGTGGGTAACGCCAATTCATTTACGTTATCATAACTTGTCCCCTGGTATGACTTGCTAGTAAAGGCCTATATGCAAGAGAGCACATTGGACGTGACATGATATGCTCCATCAATAACGTGATTTCCTTTATTAATGACATTTTAAAGGGGAAAGTTAACATAGAGAGAATTTTGTCCCGCTTTCGCTGGAATTGACCAAATACGTATCACTTGTTGCTCAAGAAATTGTACAAAATAATGCACTTTTGTTGATGCGTCTAATGCATCCCCCCTTCGGGGCTCATTCATTAGACGCATCAACATCTCAGTACGCGTGCATTATATTTGTTCACTTTCAACAAGTGATACGCATTTATTAACCTATAATTAAGAGGTCTTTTTCTGCTTTTTAAGTTACATATTGTATGTTAATAAAGATTTACGAAATCGTTGATTGTCAGGAGCAAATCAAGTTTGTTGAATAGACTGGACTTGATGTCCGCGAAGTCAGCCGTCATAGCGTTAGGTAAAACATTGTTTTCCAACGATGTCCACGAAGTCAGCCGTCATAGCGTTAGGTAAAACAATGTTAGCAAAAAACATGTTATACAAGGACTTTTTTAATTTTCGATTCAGGCACTTGAACCGATCCAAATCTCACTTTATCAAATGTGCCTTGACATTTCGGGTTATCTGAAAAAGAATATTCAATTACCTAGTGTGGGCGTAAAGAAGTGGGAAAATGGGCTAAATCTGAAATCGTCAAAATCATTCATTAAATCCATTGTGTATGCACTACTGTGATTTAAGGACCCCATTACGTTTTTTAAGGAGCGGATATAGTTCGCTTTATATTCCTTAGAATCGGGTAATGGGAGAGCATTGAACGAAATTTGCCACTTGACCTTGAGTAAAGATATTGCTTTTTTGTGCATGTATGGTTTGAATTACACGGGCTTCGGATGCATTTTCACACATTTTTGCCATTTAAATGTATTGGATGGGTCGTACACTCTGATAAACGCAGTGTACTGATTTCAACCACTTATAAAAGTAAAACTAAATAAAATATCAAAAACATGAAAAGGTTTTCATTAAATCTATCACTATGAAATTTTAAAAACTCTTAACACCATTCAACTGGACTCACTTTTTTTGAGAAGCTACGGTATCACACCTTATTTATATTAGGTGCATCTTCAAGTCGTCTGTTGATTGTCGGTAATTGGTCATTGAAAGAGAGTTGATTTAGAGTCAAACTCCTTAGGAATGTTCTTGATTGTAAAATTGTGAAATGGTATGAATAAATATGAATATAAATATGAATATATGAATAAAAACAGAAGCAAATTGCCAAAACATATGACTAATATTAGAAAAACGTTATATTGAGTTGTGCCTCATTTTCGTGTAACTCGATCATCTAGCTATAATCGTACCCAGCAAACACGAAACGTTTTCGACATCGCAAAAGGTTATAAAGGGTTGTCAGAAAACGTTTAAATGTCGGGTTATATAACGCGTAACGCGTAATGGGTATAAAAGGTTTTCGTAACATTAAAAAACCATTTTTTGATAATCTACTTCAAATACTTTAACATAATGTTAGATAAAATATTTGGCTAACAATGTTTGCAAAAAAAATAGTTTTTGAAAACATTTTAAAAATATTATTGCAGTGCGCTTTCATGACATTTATATATCCCGACATTTAATATTTAAAAAAAGTTTTTACCTAAACCAAAAATATAACTTAGAAGTAAAAAATACGTATTACAAGAGAGTATTACAATGGCCCATAGAACAGTGTGGGAGGTATCATGGTAAAAAGTCATATGCATACATCTAAGTATACAGTAAACAAAAGAATTAAGGTACCAGTTATGTTCACCACTGTATATCTTAAACAATAATTGGAACCAGAAACCAATAGCTGCATCTTTTAGCTCGAATTTAAGACCTCATTTGTTGAAATTGTTTAGAATTAAAGAAACGGTGATCTAAAACCTAAGGAAGAAACGAAGTCAAAAGTTGCACTTTTGTGTTCTAATCAATGACGTGCTATATAATCAATGATAGCACGGCGCTAGTTTTCTTGTTCAAATCTTGTGTACAAATCAATAGGGCATGCAATGTGGCAAACTGCAACTTTTAAATTTGCATCTACCCTGGATTTTTCGATCGTCGTGTCTTTTTATTGAACGATTTCAACGAATGAGATCTTAAATCAGAGCTAAAGAGTACATATATTGGCTGCTTGTTTAAATTTTGACATATTTGTCTTTGTTTAGGATATGCAGGGGTGAACACAACTGGTACCTTAATTTTTTGGTTTACTGTATATCCTTGTACCTTATATCCATGGTATAGTTATTTAAGAAAACAAATTAGTGAAGGAAACCATTAAGGGTACATGCCCATGAGTTTCATTCAGGGGCGTGTTTGTAAAACGGCACAGCGCATTAGTAAAAAGAATAAAAAATACTAAGATTTTCACCGGGGTTCGAACCACTGCCAATTTCACTGAATGCTAAAGATGCCTATGCTGTGCCACGGTGACTGTGGTTAACATTCGGCGATTTTCAAAGATATACATATCAACACGTTTCTAGTGTATTGAAAATCATTTTGATTTTGATTTTGGTAGGAATACGGTCATAGAAAGACATATGACTCTACTTGTCTGTTTGTTTTTCATTTAATACAAATTAATTGTGATGAATTGAACTGGTACAACTCTTAGCACTAGTGATAAACGACGATTAATTTAGTAATAATAAAATGAAAACGCTGGGTCATTCACGACGTCAGTTGTAATTTATGTCAAAACCTGGGGAGGACCACACACATCCGTGCTGCATGTATACGTGCTCAATCGATACTCAATGATCCAGACAATAGCGTTTGAATATACCGCCCTGATTGACACATCTTGTCACTTGCGGGAAGATATACTATAGGCCTACCCTAATAGCTTACAATAGATACCCCACCGTAAATAGCTCTGTTCGTTATCTCGCTGTGCTAGTTTATACACGCAGCGTACGGACTTTTGAACCATATTTTGTTCAAAAATGATAGGAAGGGACTGTTTTCAGCTAAAATGTTGGTTATCAGCAGATGCTTAATGATACCGGGAAGTGTTGCAGAAAGGTAAGCGTACTCTTTATTTATTCAAAATATGTATATCAATAAATTTAAATTTGAAATCCAAAAAGTAAATGTCAGGTCAAAATTCTCACCTTAGAATTATTGTGAAATAAAATCAAACCAAATTTAGGCTCCGCAAACAACGTCCAATTATTCCCATTGGTGTTTGCTACACATGCATATAATAAATTATGATTTGGGGCTAATTTGAGAAGAGTTAATGCCTCGAGTTTCAAAATACACCGAGTGATGTTTTTTGATCAAAAACATCGACAATTCAAGACTCTGTAAAAACAAATCAAGAATTTTCTAGGATAATTGCAACTAAGTGCAATGAAAGTTATGATCTAAGCTACCAGATGCATCATTAATTTCCTGACTATGATATTTAGTTGTGGGAAAAGATTACTTTAATGTTTTGGCGGGATTATTTCCCGCCAAAAATTTCAACCAAAAAGAGCATGTAGCCTTAACAAGGACAGTATCATGATTATGAGAATTGTACTTGTTGAAACCATACTTGTGTACCCGCAGGCTTACTAAAACAATAAGCATCAACATTTTCTTTTGTATCAGTTTTACTTTGGGAAAAAGAAATTTTGATGAATAAACGCCTACAACACCTACTCGTTGTGTATTTTTTTTAACATTAGGTAACGCGAGAGTGATTTAAAATCATTTTAATAATCTATTAAATGTTTCAATTCTAGAGTGATTTAAAACTACACCTTTCATACCTTTTATATTGATAGCTTGTAAAGCTTTCGTAATATTTGTTTCAGCAAAATTAAAATATACTACTTTCAGTTCTGAGGGCTTTATTGCCTAAAAACATAACTAAGGAACATTAAATTGGAATCAACTGGATTCACTTATATCTTGAGTGGCTACGGTATCGCACCTTATATATTCGTTTGTTGATCTGGCGGCAAATGGTCATCAACCAGATGATGACCTATTGCCGCCAGATCAACAGACGGCCTGAAGATGCACCTAAGATATATAAGGTGCGATACTGTAGCGATAGTAGCGATACTGTAGCAACCGCTGGCTAAGCGCATGTACCAGCATAGGAGAGCAAGCGCATCCGGTTGTGGAGACTCGGCTGTATACTCACATCTCAACAGTACCAACCACACATTCGATAACAAGGACGTTGTCATATTGGACAGAGAATCGCGGTGGTTTGAAAGAGGTGTGAAAGAGGCTGTTTATGTGAAGCGGGAGGAGCCATCTCTGAACAGAGGAGGAGGTCTGCGCCACAACTTGGCGGGGGCCTACAGTTCTGCTATCCAAAAGATCCCTCGACGTCTCAGTTCTGTGACCCCGTCACGGGTCACTGATCAATCGCCGCCGAAATATCAGACGGCTTGAGGAAGCATCCAGGACAGGATGTGAAACGTCGCCAGTCAATAAATAGTACGTCCAGTTGACTAGATTTAATTTAAATCAACTTGATGTAGCCTCTCAACTTAAAAGTGAGTCCAGTTGATTAGTTTATGATTCCAATTGAATATTTATTATATCTAGATGAATGACAACCTTCACAAACGTATGACTAAGGAGCACATTCCACAATCTGGAAATATCTACAATAACATTATGTGGGCTACTTTTAAAACCAATATTCGTTAATTCTTCAGAAACACTGGAGATTCCGTGAGACTTATTTACCTCATGGCGTCAATATAAGATGACGGAAGCTTGATGAGATACATGCATAGTAAGATGGTTGAAATTTCCCGAAAAAATACGATTTTGTTATTTTTAATAAGATTTCGTAGTTTTACCATGAAGAATAATTTGACAAATCTCGAGAACAGAATGGCTACACTTCCAGGGACATAGTTCAATCCTATTCATTTAAAGTTCATAGCTTAATTTGACCTTAAGTTGTATAGTATGAGTTTTAATACCCGGCCAAAAGGTTTTCCTATGAATGTACAAAGGCATTTGGGATCCGAATGACTTTGCCCTAACAGACGAGCATGATTGGTATTTTAGTGGGTGGAAAAAGAGTACAAAATACAAATTCCTGTTAATTTATAACATAAAATGAGTACTACAGCTGTTTTACAGAGTTTTAATTGCGTACCCGGAGGAGGCTATTTTGTCATTCCAAAGTAAGGTTGTTGTATTATAATGGATCCAGATCCAGATCCAGATTCAGCACAACCAAAAAGGTACGGGCCGTTTGTCGCTCCCTGGCTTAGAGGCAAAATCATAATAAATAAAGAAAGTGAAAAAGACAGATAGACACACACATATAAAATGTAAGTTTATAAACTGCAAGGTGCAAGATTCATTATCAATACTTTCGTCATTCCTGATTGTGAAGAAATTGTTAAAACTGACATGTCAAAGTAGTTTTACTTCCTAAGTCAGCATTGTTTTAGTGACAAATTAAGTGGTATCTTATTTCTATTTTAAAACCGCGCACGTTACAAAGTTAGTGAAAACGCTCTTTCTTCTCTGTTCATCTCCTGGGGGTTTCAAAGAAGAGCATTAACATTAACCAACAAAATAACCCTAATTTGATTGATCAGCTACCTTCGACTAAATTTATAAATTCGTATTTATAAATACGCACGTGACCCATGGGCACGACATAGCAAGAGCAGCAAGCGTGACCAAATCCTCATGCCATTGAAAAGGATAGGAACTCTTTAGAAATTATCAAATTTAAGTATTACTTGAATAGCAAAATTATTACACATGGGAGGATTCCGAATTTGTAATATGTTATCAAAAACAACATTTTAAAAGCATTTGCCTACGGAAAAAATATATTTTGATGGAATGGTTTTCAATATAATCATATCTATCTTGCTCTGTGCCAATGACCTCAGTCCCCCCCCACCCAATGACATGGTTCTTGTCAACAACATGATCTGTTATGGCCGACTTGTGCGTAGTAGTTAAGTGTTGGTGGGGGAAGCTGAGGTCATTGGCACAGAGGTCATTGCCACAAAGCGCTGGATTAAAGAAGCTGTTGAAATAAGAAAGAGGGGGCGTACGACGCCGGCGGTAGACACCAGCAATATCAGGGATTGCCGCGATTCTTGCAGTAGCTTTTATGAATAGAATACAATAGTGGATACAATAGCGGATACAATAGCGGAACAATAGAGCTCTCTTACGGGCAAATAAACCTCGTCGCGTTTTGCTAAATTTCACTTCTTCTTTTTCATGAACTAACCGTTATTTCATTAAGTAACCGTTATTTTTAAAACTTGGCAAAACCTCGACGCGAGGTTTTTAATAGTTGTTTATTTACTAAAAGTAAGTGAAATATAAGCATTTCACCCGGGTAAATTAGTGTTCTTGAAGGAGAAGCGTGGTATCATATCTTCACAGGATGACAATCCCTTGGGTCGTCAGCTTTCTCCTGGAGTAATAATGAAGTCATTATCTTCTATTTCATCTTAACGGATACTAAGATAACAGCCTGATTCTCTATTATGATAATATGTTTGTTTTTGTTTCATAAGCTATATATAATTCTTGGCATGAACGTTTATTAGGGTAGATTTAATGTGGCCGTTTTCGTGCCAGTTAATACCAGAAGTGTGTCAAGTCATCTTGTTCATACACATCATCTTCGTCATCCTCATCATTATCATCACTATCTTCACCATGATAAGTAGTCATGATTGTTATTAGCCTAACCGCACCGTTAGTAAACTACTAGCCGTGCATAAATATTGTATAATTGCGCGGGTGGATACATTTATATTTGCTTGCATTTGGCAACATTTTTAGTGACAATTTTGTTATAATAATAGCACAAATCGCAGGATTTTTTTCGTGTATGAAATAAGTTAATAAATACGTATCACTTGTTGCTCAAGAAATTGTACAAAATAATGCACTTTTGTTGATGCGTCTAATGCATCCCCCCTTCGGGGCTCATTCATTAGACGCATCAACATCTCAGTACGCGTGCATTATTTTGTATATGTTCACTTTCAACAAGTGATACGCATTTATTAAACTATAATTAAGAGGTCTTTTTCTGCTTTTTAAGTTACATATTGTATGTTAATAAAGATTTACGAAATCGTTAATTGTCAGGAGCAAATCACGTTTGTTGAATAGACTGGACTTTGTTCCAATGATGTCCGCGAAGTCAGCCGTCATAGCGTTAGGTAAAACATTGTTTTCCAACGATGTCCACGAAGTCAGCCGTCATAGCGTTAGGTAAAACATTGTTTTCCAACGATGTCCACGAAGTCAGCCGTCATAGCGTTAGGTAAAACAATGTTAGCAAAAAGCATGTTATACAAGGACTTTTTTAATTTTCGATTCAGGCACTTGAACCGATCCAAATCTCACTTTATTAAATGTGCCTTGACATTTCGGGTTATCTGAAAAAGAATATTCAATTACCTAGTGTGGGCGTAAAGAAGTGGGAAAATGGGCTAAATCTGAAATCGTCAAAATCATTCATTAAATCCATTGCGTATGCACTACTGTGATTTAAGGACCCCATTACGTTTTTTAAGGAGCGGATATAGTTCGCATTATATTCCTTAGAACCGGGTAATGGGAGAGCATTGAACGAAATTTGCCACTTGACCTTGAGTAAAGATATTGCTTTTTTGTGCATGTATGGTTTGAATTACACGGGCTTCGGATGCATTTTCACACATTTTTGCCATTTAAATGTATTGGATGGGTCGTACACTCTGATAAACGCAGTGTGCTGATTTCAACCACTTATAAAAGTAAAACTAAATAAAATATCAAAAACATGAAAAGGTTTTCATGAAATCTATCACTATGAAATTAAACTCTAAAACCATTCAACTGGACTCACTTTTTTTTTTTGAGAAGCTACGGTATCACACCTTATTTATATTAGGTGCATCTTCAAGTCGTCTGTTGATTGTCGGTAATTGGTCATTGAAAGAGAGTTGATTTAAGTCAAACTCCTTAGGAATGTTCTTGATTGTAAAATTGCGAAATGGTATGAATAAATATGAATATGAATATATGAATAAAAACAGAAGCAAATTGCCAAAAGATATGACTAATATTAGAAAAACGTTATATTGAGTTGTGCCTAATTTTTGTGTAACTCGATCATCTAGCTATAATCGTACCCAGCAAACACAAAACGTTTTCGACATCGCAAAAGGTTATAAAAGGTTGTCAGAAAACTTTTAAATGTCGGGTTATATAACGCGTAATGGGTATAAAACGTTTTCATAACATTAAAAAACCATTTTTTGATAATCTACTGCAAATACTTTAACGTAATGCTAGATAAAATATTTGGCTAACAATGTTTGCTAAAAAAAATAGTTAACAATAATTTTTGAAAACATTTTTAAAATATTTATATATCCCGACATTTAATGTTTAAAAAAAGTTTTTACCTAAACCAAAACCAAAAATATAACTTAGAAGTAAAAAATACGTATTACAAGTTGTGGAGTATGAGTTTTAATACTCCGCCGAAAGGTTTTCCTAGGAATGTACAAAGGCATTTGGGATCCGAATGACTTTGCCCTAACAGAAGAGCATGATTGGTATTTTAGTGGGTGGAAAAAGAGTACAAAATACAAATTCCTGTTAATTTATAACATAAAATGAGTACTACAGCTGCTGCCTAAAGGCGCCTACTTTTGAAGATATTAACGTTGAAAATTATTGAGTCCACATTCATCACAACTATGATAACCACTTGTACCTATCTGTATCACCTATTAATGTTCAAATGTTAAATGTGAGCACGAGATGTGAGAAAATAAATTTCCTCGTCGTAAAAATGTCGTACTCACCTGCAAGCGAGATTATACCAATGGATGATTCCATATATTTCTTTTTAGTTATCTTTTAGGCTCTTATAGTGACAAAATAGCACTTAATGGCTTAATATCCGCACGATATTAAACAACAACATCTCTTATCTGACGTGTTTGCCTTTTCGCCATATTTTTTAAGAGTCGAACATTAACCTTTTGACCGAGAAACAGCATCAGAAACGACTATAATGTCTCAACCATTTATCAATTTATTGTTTCATATACGTTTTCTTAATGGTTAGATTGCCTTCTTTTCCATATAGCATGTCATTTTTAATTTTAGAATCAACATCTTGAAGTAGTATTGCCGGATTTTAACCACTCACTACTTGGTACACAGTTGCACACCCACTCTTCCTAAAGCTTAAATTACACCTCCGTCGCTGATGATTATCGATGAATATTTGACCAATCAAATTGAAGGTTTCTTCTTAATTGATATAGAATGTATTGGTAGAAACTCGAAATAAAGGCGACAGTCATTCGTCACTGCGACCGAAGTATTAACATGTCTGTACACACAACTTCTTGGCGCCATAGGAGATAATTTGTTTTTAAATCTCTATTTCCACAAGATTTTGCCGATTCTGGAAACAAACATGGCACATTAATTTCTTGTTAACAATATTATCATTTGCAAGATAATGAAATAATCTGACCATTTTACTTGCCTAATACGACTGTATAATACAGTGCTGGGTATTAATGATTGCATTTTACAGTATGAACTATTTTGATTTGCCAATTTTTAAATTTAATCAATACATTATTTACTTATCATTGTTTTTAGTAGACACAGAGTTTTAATTGCGTACCCGGAGGAGGTTATTTTGTCATTCCAAAGTAAGGTTGTTGTATTATAATGGATCCAGATCCAGATCCAGATTCAGCAAAACCAAAAAGGTACGGGCCGTTTGTCGCTCCCTGGCTTAGAGGCAAAATCATAATAAAGAAAGAAAGTGAAAAAGACAGATAGACACACACATATAAAATGTAAGTTTATAAACTGCAAGGTGCAAGATTCATTATCAATACTTTCGTCATTCCTGATTGTGAAGAAATTGTTAAAATTGACATGTCAAAGTAGTTTTACTTCTTAAGTCAGCATTGTTTTAGTGACAAATTAATTGGTATCTTATTTCTATTTTATAACCGCGCACGTTACAAAATTAGTGAAAACGCTCTTTCTTCTCTGTTCATCTCCTGGGGGTTTCAAAGAAGAGCATTAACATTAACCAACAAAATAATCCTAATTTGATTGATCAGCTACCTTCGACTAAATTTATAAATTCGTATTTATAAATACGCACGTGACCCATGGGCACGACATAGCAAGAGCAGCAAGCGTGACCAAATCCTCATGCCATTGAAAAGGATAGGAACTCTTTAGAAATTATCAAATTTAAGTATTACTTGAATAGCAAAATTATTACACATGGGAGGATTCCGAACTTGTAATACCGTAAACGTTCGCCTAATGGCGCTTTTGGATTCTTAGAAATGTGAGAGCGCCATCCTTGTAAAATCTCAACAGCATTAAGGATACGTGTATGTTAAATTAAGCAACCTGGACATAATCATAATGCCTCAGAAAAAAATATCGTGACATGACCCAATACTTTAGGTCACTAGGTTAGTTGCTAGAGCAGCAAATGTTTGGGGTTTCTTCAGGTATTCTTTCTCAAAGTTCCATTGGACTTAATTTGTAAATCGATTCATACTCATTTTGGTAAATCTTTTTATAACATTGTAATTTCTTCATATTTTATTTATATTCTTCAGTTCAAAATTACACCTTCTGTTGTCTGACCCGTTAGCTCAGTCGGTAGAGGGTGCGCCTTGAATGGTGAATGGTACTTGTTCGAATCTTGATTTCTGCCCCCACTTTTATGTGAAGAAGGGTCAAGAAATGTTTTTGGATTTTTTCCCCATTTTACGAACGAATATTGTGAATTTTTTTAATTTAATTTTAATTTTCTTATTTTTTTTAGATAAATAGGCACTGCGAACAAACGGCAACAAAAACCGCTGACAAAATTTGCTCCACATGCTACCTATCAATGCGTGATATATTCCACTACATTTAACAGTTAAATGACCTTTGAAAAATAGAACGGCCTTAAGGGATCCAAAATGAGCGTTTATTGCGTTTCGACAGTATTTTTTGTGGGACATGAGAGCACCTCAGACCTATCGAATTGCATTCTGCAGTCCTCGAAGTAAATTATATAAATCTAATGATATATTCTTAAAGTGTATGTAGCAGGGAGGAAAAGCCGACGGTCAATTGAAAATTTTGACCTTTCATATTGAAGATATGGATTTGTTTCCCAAAAGACCTAATTTTTTTTGGTGTTTTGGGAAAAAATCCATATCTTCAATACGAAAGGTCAAAATTTTCAATTGATCGTCGGCTTTTTCATCCCACCTACATACACTTTAAGTATAAATCATCAGATTTATAAAGTTTACTTCAAGTACTGTTAAATATCAAAATATCAATTTTAATGATTTGCCATAAAATGTGTATTAAATTGCGAATTTCAAAAATCAAAATTATTTGATATCAGAATACATTCTTCGTATTCAGAATGCAATTCGATATGTCTGATGTGCTCTAATGTCCCAAAATAAATACTGTCCAAACGTTCATACCCCAGCCCTTAATGTTTCAAATTGTGTAACTACATTACTTTATGCATTTATGCATTATAAATGATCAGCTATTTTTTCTTTTCTTAAAAGGATCGAACCCAAGTAGATTAGACCATTGATCATATAACTATCAGACCACGAAGTAGTTACGTTACTCCGTGATGGTATCGGAACCAAGCACTGTTTGTATGGCGATCATTCCGATCACGCTATTTTGGTTTGCCTTTTTTGTGTACTGATTGTTTCGATCGTGGTTCATTACTTCAGCGCGTGATCCCGTTGACATAGTAACATTACGTAACTTCGATACCGGGCTTCGATACTGAATAGTTGTTGAGTGCACATAATATGGAAAGCCATTGGGGTATTGTGTGCCTTTCAAAGCGCCTTATAACATGTTCTCATTGTGTTGTGGAATCCTAGTATTCAATGATAGCTATAGAGGCCTTGCGTTTATCGATTGGCTCCAAACAAAGGATTTGAACCGGTTTCTTCCCCGTAATTCAGCATCGAAGTGGTTACGTAATTCTCTTGGTTACCGGATCACGCTATTTTGATATGCCTTCAAGTGCCATATACTTTGTGTGGTGATTGTTTCGATCGTGGTTCATAACTCAAGCGCGTGATCCCGTTGACATAGTAACATTACGTAACTTCGATACTGAATCATGGCGCAGTGCAGTCCATTCAATCAAATGTTGTCATCAACCTATTTGATCGTAGTGCATTTTGTTATGTGTGTGAGGCGAACTGTCGCGGTAGATGCAATCATGATTTTGTTGAATGCATTTGAGTAGTCCGCCATATTTACAGGATGATACGTCATATGCACAGCCTCTATTCAGTTGGTCGTTGTATGATTTTGTTCGTTCACTCATTCAAATTTTATTTATATCATTTGAAGACTGAGCCTATTATGATACATCCTCCGTGGAACAGTTTCAAACAAATATAGCTAGGGATTATTGGGGCAGAGGTTATCTTTTGAATCCTCTTAGAGGGCTATCATTTTTTTCGGAAGGGGGGTCCCAAATTTACAAAACGTTTGCGTCAATAAAATTGCGCACCCCTATTTCGGCAACACAAATTCTATGATCCCAAACCCCAAAATTGTATTGAAATCAGTCTTTTTGAATAAAATAACACACTTTCTGTGGTCATCGGGTGACTCCCAACATTTTGGTCATAAAACATTTTATGACCCCCTCCTATTATTCTTTCCAAGACTTTATGACCCCCGTATATTTGCCCCCCCCCCCTTTCGAATAAAATGATATACCTCTTATGACCACTGATGCATAGCCAAGGACACTCGCGCGAATTGAAAGACTTGTCGCACGCGACAGTTCGTCTCACACACATAACAAATGCCTATACAATCAAATAGGTTCATTACAACATTTGATCGAATGGATTGAGTTACTCTAAAATGAAACGATAAAAAAAGACACATACAAGATAAAATAATAAAATTGTATAAACAATGTTAAAGATAAAATCAAAAAAATAGAGAATAAAATTTCCTCAAATCAGAAAAAAAAAATTGACAGACATCATAATTACTGCATGAGATTCGAACCATCAATCTTCTCCACAAGTTCTCTTTATCCTCGCACTGTAGTCTAATGCTCTGCTCACTGGGCCACAACGTATCAGGTGAATGATTACCGCATTATCATGAACAAGTTTGTTCGATCTTGTTCATAATTGTATGTGTCGATAGGTTTCACGCTTTAACTACACGTACCCTTAATGATCAGTGATAATAGTCGGCTTTTACAGGGATGGCGCTCTCTCATTTCCATGAACTCCGTAGCGCCATTAGGCGAACGTTTACGGTATGTTATCAAAAACAGCATTTTAAAAGCATTTGCCTACGGAAAAAATATATTTTGATGGAATGGTTTTCAATATAATCATATCTATCTTGCTCTGTGCCAATGACCTCAGTCCCCCCCCCACCCAATGACATGGTTCTTGTCAACAACATGATCTGTTATGGCCGACTTGTGCGTAGTAGTTAAGTGTTGGTGGGGGAAGCTGAGGTCATTGGCACAGAGGTCATTGCCACAAAGCGCTGGATTAAAGAAGCTGTGGAAATAAGAAAGAGGGGCGTACAACTATGAACAGAGACGAGGGGCAGTACCAGCTTATTCACATTTTAGGTGAGTTCCTGCAACAGGGATCCAAAAAGTCCCCAGAAGGATAACCAACTGGCAACCCAAAAAATCACGCTGGAATTCCCTCTAGTCAGTAGATTGCAGTCACTCCTCATCAAGTGTTCACAAAGACAACAGTGGTTGTTCAAACGTACACAGTAAGTGCATTTACTTGGATCATATACTACGAACTTTGGTTACTAGGAGTATAAATACCGCTTTAATTAACAGAATATACTACTGCATATACTATACATCAGAAGAAGAAGAATTACAAATTTACCTTCCAAGTGAAAATTAAGTATCAAATTCAATACTTCTAGATCATGTATTTGATTGATAACAGACTGATTAGTATCCAGCAAACACAAAACGTTTTCAACAGTATTGGCAAGAAAAAAAAGGTTAGAAAAGGTTGCCAGTTAACGTTTAAATGTCGGGTTATGGGTATAACACGTTTTCATAATATTGAAAAACATTTTTTGAAAGCTTACTGAAAAATATTTTAACAAAATGTTATTTAAGTGTTGACAAAATATTTGGCCAAAAATGTTTGCAAAAAACATTTTCCACAGCAACCACACACACATTTCAAATTATGTACAGTACTTTCGACAATCTTGCAAAGGAAAAGAAACGAGTTGAAAAGACTAATGTAAGCAGGGGCGTAGCCAGCTTTCTTGGTCAGGGGGGGCAAAAAAAATTTCAGGGGCACAGCTGAAAAAAACATTGCAGTTGCAACATGAAATTATTGTTTTTAGAGAGACTGTACATGTTTTCGAGCTTCCAAAAAAAGCTAAAAAAGGCTTTATTGGGGCGATATGCGCGCGTAGCGCGGCAAAAATTTTGAATTTGACACTATTTTTGCCCATGATCGAGACGAAAATTGCTTTATTGTGACAATGTGCGCGGGTGAGTTTTGATGAAAAAGGGGCTCCTTGCCCTTTTTTCTTTTCCTTGGCCCTTTGGTCAGAGGGGCACTTTTTCTTCATTTTTTGTCAGGGGGGGCAGTCTGCCCCCCTGCTGGCTACGCTACTGAATGTAAGTTCCACTTACGTTAGTCTTGCAGGCAACAACAAACCTGAAAGTCTTAAAAACTCTACCCAAAATATATATATATGTTATTTTTCTTTGATTGCTAAGTTTAAAAAAATATTAAATTATCTAATTTAAGTATACAGAATATATAAGCACTTTTCATTCCTATTCAGATATTTACTGATCCAAATAGAACCCATTCATTTTGTAAATAATAAACTTGCTTCTCGAAATCCACCTGTACAATAGTGATGGATTTAATCTGGGGTACTGCGCTTTTTTTGTATAGGGTGTATATGGTCAATTCCAGCGAAAGCGGGACAAAATTCTCTCTATGTTAACTTTCCACTTTAAAATGTCATTAATAAAGGAAATCACGCTATTGATGGAGCATATCATGTCACGTCCAATGTGCTCTCTTTGTGCATATAGGCCTTTACTAGCAGGTCATACCAGGGGACAAGTTATGATAGCTTAAATGCATTGGCGTTACCCACGAATTCAAAGATAAAGCACCATATATGTCATTGAATGTCCTTCAATCAAAATGAAATTATTACCGTTAGAAAGACGTTTGCATGATCTCTCATCATATGTAAAACGATTGAATTCCACCAAAGTTTGTGGACTCTAGAGGCCATTAAGTCAATTTGGCTAATAATTTTGTTACCCGCGTATCAAAAATAAAATGATCGTTCTGAAAAATGTTAAGTGAATATGCCATAAATGACTATATCATGAAACGAAGTTTCGTTCTATAATTCTGAGGTCCAAGTGATTATTTTATGCAAATACGTTTTACCCATAAAATTCCATAAAATCAAATTTGACGTTACCCACGTATCAACTGTTACCCACGAATCCAGCAAATATAATTGCCATAACTTAAATTAACATTTAATGACTTTGGACACTGAATTTAGTTTGACAAGCGCTTAAAATTGTAAATCGTAAAAATACGTTCACCGCTTTAAAAAAGAATCTACGACGGTTTAAACTTTTGTTACCCACGAATCCCGAATAGATGCTAACCTTGAAAAATAAGGAGATTGTTTATTTTAAGTTTAAATCAGCACATATTCAAGCCATGGGTATGCTATAATTTTGACAGTACTTACAGTTTATACACCTAAGAAACGCAAACCCCAAATGGTACTATAGTACTTATAGCTTTACCCACGAATTCGAATTCGGCGTTAACCACGAATCCAAGGATTTACTCGTAAATTATATGTTTCTTATGCATCTTAACATTTTGAAAACATGCGAAATAGGTTCCAAAACAGTCCTGTTTAATAGCGTCCTCATGAAGGTATACTGAAGCTGCATCATGAAGTTTTGATTGATTATCCTAAATTACCATTTTTTGGGTAAATGCAATTGGTTAGAGAAACGGGAATCATTGAAACACAATGGAGGAATAACCGCATGGTGGTTTCCAACCTTCTGTAATATTTTCTATTTGGCCGCTTACCAATACATACCTTCAAATATGTGTTACCCACGAACATTTTGGTTACCCACAAATCCCTACTTAAATTATAGTTAACAATGTATTGATAGTGTTTTAGTTCATAGGAACTGTCAAACACGAGTTAATAGAATATTGCTGCATGAAAATATGGAATGATTTTACTAAAATAATAATATAAAACTGTTTGCTCTGTCTATTTGAATTTGGCAACTTCATTATTCTCAAAATTTTTATACCCAAAATGCCATAATGATCCATTCTAAATATTCCCTGTAGTCTGTATTTTGATTAAAATTCATTTTAGTGCCATTGCAGCCTGAATTATTGACATACGGAAAAGTATTTTTTATTTTTATTTAAAAAAATTAATAGGAATTGCTATTTTCCAGACGCTGTTACCCACGAATCCATCCGAGATCCTCATCCTGCGACGAGATACAAAATCTAACTTTATATTTATATGAAGCATTTATTCTAATCTTTCGAAATAATACAGTAATGTTAAATGACAGCAACTTTGGAAAGAATTCGAAGAATTGACACAATCTTAACTGTACACCTGGTTCTTTCTTAAAATTTGTAATAACCAAAATATTTCTTTGTAGATGTATGTAATAAAATTCTATTTTACGTTCAAAGTCTTCACCGATTTCTAGTGTATATGAGTCACACATAAAATATTGAAAGATATTAAAGAAAGTGAAATTTTATGGCGTACAACAAGTGAAAAATGCTTGAATTCGTGGGTAACATGCATATGCGCATTTAACACTTTATTTGGTCTAGCAAGAAAAGTTATTTTTCAATCCGATGGCACTTCCACCTGATGATTCACTAGACATGATCGTCTCATTTGATAAGTCTAGAATTGAAAAGGAAAACATTTTCAAAATGGCCCCCAGAGAGAATTTTGGCCCGCTTTGGCTGGAATTGACCATATATATAATTTTGATGTTGACCAGAATATTGTTATCACAAATTAGAGCATTTTTGTCTTCAAAAAGTACTGTATATATTCAAGAGGTTTGTTATCTTCGCAAGTATACATGCTGTTGAAAAGTAGAAATAGCACACAATTATGCGGTGCTTTCTCTCATTGATGTTGGTATTTTATTAAATATCTCAAAAAAAGTAACTAACCCCCTTTTAATAATGACCATTATTCAAAAACGGGTGATTGTATTACAAATCTGTCAAATGAGTTGGAAGCAGAATTTATTTCTGCACATTTTGACACCTCATTTGCAGCAATTGACTAAATATTGACGTCACAGCGTACATTTAAATCAATGTAACCCACGATTTGAAAGTTGCAGTAAATTGTATTGATTTTGTATTCAGTGTAATGGAAGGAAATCTGTGTAATGATATCTGAGTGTTTTTGTATTGTAAAAATTTGCATGTAAGTGCAACTTTCAAATCTGGACCTCACTACATTAAATTGACCGGTGTTTTATTGTTTTCTGGGCTATCGTATCAAATGATCAAAATGCGCAGAAATAAATTCTGCTTCCAACGCATTTTACAGATTTGTAATACAATAGCCCCTTTTTGAATAATGGCCATTATTTAATGGGGGTTAGTTACTTTTTTTGAGATGTTTATAATGTAAAACATGCAACTATGCAAGTCTATTGCGAATGCTTTATGTAGATGTATGTTTCTATGTTCAAATTTTATTTGAATATTTAGATCATATTGATGATATACTGTAAAAACATGTTTATATTATTTTCAAGATGTTAATATCAATTTAATATAAAAATTGAATTTTCGATTATAACGTTGTACGTGGACTTAAAACGTTCAACCCGATTACCTGTGTTTATACATGCCGAAAAAATGACTAAACATTATATTTATAAAAAAATGTATGGAAGATATGCATATCAATTTTAAAATATACAAAATTTGATCTTCGAAAAAAGATAAAGCAAATGTAAAGTCATTGTCTTCGCTATTCAAAATTTATTAAATGCACTTTTTATACTTTTTACTCAGAATAATCCACGTACTATACTGCTTTTTTCAGAATTGCTAGTCTGTGTAAAGTAATAAAATGTTAAAAATATATCCGCCATTAAACGATTTCACGTGAATACAAGTATTGTTTCAAACCATCTGGCTTCAAGTTTCAATAATCATAAAGCTTTCCAATCTATTCCGGGCTCTATTCGCAGCTGTTCTACTGTCCCAGGGCAAACCTTGCATCGTTCTTATGTATATCATTAGCTGAATAAAAATGAATTAATATTTTAATAATAATGATAATTATAAAACGTCCTTTTTATTTCTTATTTTGATGAAAAATATGAATATACAATATTATTACAAGATTAGGATTCTTATGTTAGTTTTGTGCTATTTTTAGTATAAAATTACAACCCTGGAGATATCAGCCAAGATTTTCACATTTCAAAAGCAGGGGATAACTATTTTAAAACCACGATAATTTAAGATCGTGAAATTCAGATATTTGCATTTTAGAACAAGTATAGTATTTGGCTAGAACAGGTTACACTGGCAATGCAGCGCAGCAGTTGAGAAAGTTCTGTTTTTACTTTCACAAAGAAATGCAAACATGCAGCCCTGTCTATAACATTCCTGCACATGGATTTAGCGCATTCACATGGGGTACAACAGATGTCTTGTATTTGAATAGAGGGTATGCAATACGACGTCACTCATGACAGAGTCATCCTCATTTAAATAAAATTCTGTCCTCCATAAGGTGCCACAGGGCAAATCGCATGATAATACATTAAAACAGGTGATAGGTATGAATGGATGTGGAATCGATCTAGAGACCTGTCCCTCTGTCATCTTAAGCTATTTTAGAACTGTCCTCCAACATGGCTGCCATCTCAATTGTTATACCGTTCCGGTTGGTTTATTGCATACACTCTATACCCAGACAAGATATGCCCCACTCCTTGACAAGGGACCAACTCATTTGCATTACAATCTGATTATATGTATGTAAGCTAAGAAAATCTGCCTATCAATAAGAAGACTCATGATGCATGACTACTTGGCATAAACAACCAGCTCACTTTAAGGGCTGGGGTATGAACGTTTGGACAGTATTTATTTTGGGACATTAGAGCGCATCAGACATATCGAATTGCATTCTGAATATGAAGAATGTCCTTCTGATAATATCTAGGAATTTAGATTTTTGAAATTCGCAATTTAATACACATTTTATGGCAAATCATTAAAAATTGATATTTTTGATATTTAACAGTACTTGAAGTAAACTTTATAAATCTGATGATTTATACTTAAAGTGTATGTAGGTGGGATGAAAAGCCGACGATCAATTGAAAATTTTGACCTTTCGTATTGAAGATATGGATTTTTTTCCCCAAAACACCCAAAAAAATATGTCTTTTTGAGAAAAAAATCCATATCTTCAATATGAAAGGTCAAAAATTTCAATTGACCGTCGGCTTTTCCTCCCTGCTGCATACACTTTAAGAATATATCATTAGATTTATATAATTTACTTCGAGGACTGTTATATATCAAAATTTGAAAATATCAAATTTTTATAATTTGTCATAAAATTTGTATTATATTGTGATTTTCAAAAAGTGAAAATTATTTGATATTAGAAAGACATGCTTCGTATTCAGAATGCAATTCGATAGGTCTGAGGTGCTCTCATGTCCTACAAAAAATACTGTCGAAACGCAATAAAAGCTCATTTTAGATCCCTTAAGGTGAGAAAAACATAAATCCAATTGGCTTAAAGTTACCCAAGAGGGAGAATCATTCAACACCATCATGACAATGAATAGATAATAAGATATATAGCGACCCCTTTCGTAAATTATTATTGCGGTAAACCGGTGAATGTTAAGCGAACTTTGCCTGTTCATTGAGTCTGCAGAGCGCCCCCAAATGACCTCAGCACAAAAAAGTTGACCACTGACTACGATTTTGCAGCGCCAAGCGCCACGCTCAATAATTTGGGTAACAAACATGAAATCGACGGGCACAGGTGTAGTTAATTACAATAAATACCGGCTGCAAAGCAATTCGTGTCTGAAATATATAGGTAATCATTATTTATTATGCAATTTGATTTGTGAATTTACTACATCACGTAATAAATTAGCTCACCACAGACAATTTGTCAGTATATTTTTTAAATAGATCACATGCTACTATTTAGTGCTGTTTCCAGTTTTGATATCCCTTTGCCTGAATTTGCTTGTTTGGGTGTATTTGATCTCAAATTGCCTGTAAGATTGAGAGTATTTACCCTTTGCACGGATCTGCCATCTTGCTTCCAAAACGAGGTCCTCCCTGCAAACGCGCTTTTCTAGCAACAAAGCCAGGAGGCTTTGCAAAGCGTGCGCGGTAATTAAAACAAATACAATTGAAATAAATCCCAAACAGACGAGAATAGGCTCTGTCAGATATCTTGACAGGGTCTGTTGTGTTGAATTCAGAATCGTAAAACAGGTTTTTCATTAACAAAATGCTGATAGGTGATATTCATTTATTTGATTGGAATTGTTTGAGTTGATACTGATACCGGAAATTCTTTCATATTAAACACGTCTTTTTATTATTTGCATTCACGTGCTTATCTCTCGTTTAGCCTTACGAGGCTATTTAATACGATATTATTAGATACAATGTTATTACTTACAGCAATTGACGTGTTGCGTGGTTCCAATAATAGCAACTTCATAGTATTGAATCATTTAAAATAAGCGATAACAGACCAACCAATAAATGTAATCGTTTCATCTTGTACTACAGGCTATTACCTCAGCTCAATGGCCAATGAAGGATAGATACTTCCTAGCGAAAGGGTAATATACTTCGCATTATTCGCAAGTGATCTATTACAATGAATAATTTTGATCAAATTGTTCATGTATCTAGGGCGAAGACATGTGCCCTACTTTCACCTTTGAGTTCAATACAGTGTTTAAGAGAAAATATTGTATGTATACAACATAACAGCATTGAATTTACTGATACTGCTATTTTGTTTTAATATGTGGTCTGATCAAACAAAATTAGTCTAAAGTAGGGTTTTTCAATGTTCAGTTTTCTACATGATTGCATGAAGCATTTGCATCGGTACATTTTGCAGAAAATCCCCATTGAAATCGAACATTTAGATCCAAAGTTATGAACAATAAGCGTTTCCAAATCAGTAGACAACAAAACAAATTTCCTTTGATTGTATATATCTCAAAATCAATATTACCGAATTCCGACTGATTTTGCTTGATCACATCACATATTTTGCCTATTAAAATACTATGATAACAATCATCTAGTCTTACTTAATATATTTCTTCTATTAATAGAGCACCGGTTTATTTAATTATTGTTTAATTAATAAAACATGGTAGTTTACGGAGTCTAGGTTAATTCACATTAAACTTACAGTAATTCAATATTGCATTTTTAATGAGAAAAATATATTGATTATGAAAAGAAAATAGCGAAAAAAATTTGACTACTAGTGTGAGATATACCTAATCATCGACAGATACAAAATACCCTTAGGCAACGACTCAGAATGATCAATTTAACAACAATAACAACCGAAGCAACAAAAAAGAACTCATGGCGGTTAAGTTACGCAACCTTTTTTTCAAGACTTGGTGTCTACAACATTTACACGTATCATTACTAGAACAAGCTGAATGTTTGTGTTGAATTAAAACACACAAAACAACAACTGTTGACAGCATTACACCTGCAGCTTGTGACAAATCATATATTTAATGTGTTATAAATATACTTCTCCTGTTACTCTCCTGTCCGTATTCAATCTTCTTTATTGTATATAGAAGAATGTTTGCTACGATACATTTGAAAAATTATACAGCAACGAGTTTATGTCAAGCTATATTTTACACATAGTATTGTAACTTTAATTCGGAAACTAAGGGCAAACTGCACAGGAAACTAACAGGTAACAATAATGTTTTGTGTCGGATTTACAAAGTACTGCAATTTAAAGGCTACATGCTCTTTTTGGTTGAAATTTTTGGCGGGAAATAATCCCGCCAAAACATTAAAGTAATCTTTTCCCACAACTAAATATCATAGTCAGGAAATTAAGGTAATACACTATTTTAAAGTGTTGCGATTTGGTAGTTCACAACATCTTGCGAATGGTAGTGAGCTTCGGCAAAAATTGCATTGCTCCTTTCCTTGCGAGCGTGTAGAAGAATTCAAATATCACAGAAATGCTTTTATAGGTCCTGTGGTTCTTGAGTTATGTTGTAAAGAGGGCTGAAACAACAACACTTTTGTAAAATGTACATAACTCATTAACAACAATAAATTAAGCAAGTTTTCAAAGTATATGATTTGTAGAATGAACTTTTGCAAAACATCAAAGTGTTATTTTTCAATAATATATTGATTCAGACAATATAAAAAAAAGATTTTTTGGCTGCTTCGACCAACAATACCGCATCTACCCTTAATGATGCATCTGGTAGCTTAGATCATAACTTTCAATATACTTAGTTGCAATTATCCCAGAAAATTCTTGATTTGTTTTTACAGAGTCTTGAATTGTCGATGTTTTTATTCAAAAAACATCACTCGGTGTATTTTGAAACTCGAGGCATTAACTCTTCTCAAATTAGCCCCAAATCCTAATTTATTATATGCTATGCACGTGTAGCAAACACCAATGGGAATAATTGGACGTTGTTTGCGGAGCCTAAATTTGGTTTGATTTTATTTCACAATAATTCTAAGGTGAGAATTTTGACCTGACATTTCCTTTTTGGATTTCCAATTTAAATTCATTGATATGTGATATTTTGAATAAATAAAGAGTACGCTTACCTTTCTGCAACACTTCCCGGTATCATTAAGCATCTGCTGATAACCAACATTTTAGCTGAAAACAGTCCCTTCCTATCAATTTTGAACAAAATATGGTTCAAAAGTACGTACACTACGCGTATATAATGGCACAACCAGGTAATGAAGAGAGCTATTTACGGTGGGGTATCTATTGTAAGCTATAAGGGTAGGCCTGTAGTATATCTTCCCGCAAGTGACAAGATGTGTCAAGCAGGTGCATACATAAGGGCGGTATATTCAAACGGTATTGTCTGGATCATTGAGTATCGATTGCGCACGTATACAGTAACACGGATGTGTGTGATCCTCCCCAGGTTTTGACATGAATTACAAATGACGTCGTGAGTGACCCAGCGTTTTCATTTTATTATTACAAAATTAATCGTCGTACCAGTTCAATTCATCAAAATTAATTTGTATTAAATGAAAAACAAACAGACAAGTAGAGTCATATGTCTTTCTATGACTGTATTCCTACCAAAATCTGATTTTCAATACACTAGAAACGTGTTGATATGTATATCTTTGAAAATCGCCGAATGTTAACCACAGTCACCGTGGCACATTAGGCATCTTTAGCATTCATAGTGCAATTGGCAGTGGTTCGAACCCTGGTGAAAATTTTAGTATTTTTTTATTCTTTTTACTAATGCGCTGTGCCGTTTTTCAAACACGCCCCTGAATGAAATTGATGGGCAAGTACCCTTAAGTGGACACAATCGGGATTACATAATTTGTTTTGCCAATGATTGCCACCACATAACCGCAAACAAAAATCGTGGCTAACCAGTAAATACCCTACCCGTTACGAGTCCAATTGTGCTTTACATGCTTGGTACTTGATTCAATGAATGCGCATCACTTTCAAAAAAGGACAGGCACTATCGTGGTACCTTTGCCTAATTTTAATGGCTATAAAAATCAACGAATCTAGATTAAAGGACCCATTTTTTCTGTTTCATAACGATAAGTATTACGTTTCTCATTTATATTTCATTTTCATTGGCTAGAGTGATACATTAAAGTATAGAAACATGAATTATAAGTTTAAAGTGTTTAAAGATTTTTGCAAACATCATAAAACCCAATTGTTAACAAAACTTTGTTCAAGAAAGTTGAATAAACTGTTTCGAACGAATACTTAAAAGATTAAGCGTCTATAATGAGCAGATCAAGTTTGTTGAATAGACTGAACATTGCTTATGTTAGCAACTATCTTAAACTGTTGCGATTTTGTAGTTCACAGCATCTTGAGAATGGTGGTGAACATTTTATAGCGAGTGTGTTGAAAAATTCAAATATCATAGATATGCTTTTGTAGGTCCTGTGGTTCTAGAGTTATATTGTAAAGAGAGCTAAAACAACATCACTTTTGTAAAACGTACATAACTCATTAACAGCAATAAATAAAGTTTTCAAAGTATAGGATTTGTAGAATGAACTTTTGCAAAACAGTAAAGTGTTATTTTTTCAATAATATGTTGATTTAGATAATGAAAATCGATTTTTTTTTGGCTGCTTCGACCAAAAATACAGCATCTACCCTTAACGCAATAACAATGCTCGCAAACAAACTCCTTACAGGGACTTTTTGACTTTCCAAGCACTTGAACCAATCCGAATTTCACTTTAGCATATGTAGCTTGACAATCAGGTTGTTTGATCCGTTTCAAATGGAAAAAATAAATTAAACAGTGTGGCTCCTTATTTGTCTTATATACATTGGTGGGTATTCTGATCAAATTTCAGAGTTCCATCTGCTGTGTGCGTTAAGAGATGGAAAAATGGGATATATCTCCGCCAAAGTCATTAATGTGAGGTATTGTGTATGCACTGTTGTGAGTTAAGGACCCCATTACTCTTTTAAGGAGCAGTTATAGTTCAAATTATTCCTTTGAATCAGATAATGGGATAACATTAAAAGAAATTCCGCACTTAACCTTCCGCCACTTAAGTGTATTTGATGACCCGTGCACTTTGATAAAGGCAATGTACTGATTTCAACCGCTTATCAAACTAGATGAAATTTAAAACAAAAACAAAAAAACAACAACAACAGAAAAATGTTTGATGAAAGATAAGATTTGCGCATTGAAAGCAATATCCATTAATAGACAAGCCCAAACTTGTACACGATACATATACCCATCCCCACATATACACACACTATAAATACAAAAAAGTAAAAATAATGGAATACAAAAGAGTGGAGGGATGAGGAAGAAGTATGGAGTGATATTAAAGTTTGCTCGTTTCAGAATGATTTTTAATCAAAATTAAGTTTTATTTTAAATTTTAAAAGGTATATTTTTCAAGCAAACGCACACACCACTGCCCCTAAACATAATTATACAGCTTAAAAAAGGCAATTTTCCATAGAATAATTGCCTAAAAACATTGTAAAAACCTCATCTGGCTAGAATCGCACACGATAAAACAGTTCGACGATAATTGATTCCAAATTTCAGACAGTGTCACCAATACATTTATTGAATAAATTCATCCTATAAATATGGATTTCTGCTCTTGTCAATTGATATAAAATAACTAGGTGCAGTTTACTTGTGACAAGGAGATTAACTTTATCATTTCGCTGGAAATTACGCAACTTAACTCGGACATCTCGTTGTTTAAGTGAATGAAACAGAATATATTAATTTTTTCAGACTGTACGTTCAAGTTGTTGAATTACTGATATTTCGAGGGTTATAATAATTATTATCTGTAAACCGCCTTTAAAGGGAGAATACATTGAATGTAGTCAATTAATAAAGAACACATCGTAACTAAAATACTGGCAGCTGGCATGCGAGTATTTTGCAGGGGCGTTGAGGGCGCCAGCCCCCGCGGTAAAAACAGGGGGCGGCCAAAACGAAGGGGCGGCGGAAGACGAAGAGGCGGCCAACACGATGGGGGCGGCAAAAACAATTAGTAAAGAAAAAGGGCGGAAAAATTTGAAAAAGTAAAAAAAAATTGAAAAAATGGTACTATACATTAATGTGTTGCTTTTAGGGCGCTAGCGCCTAAAAACGTTTTTTTTTTTTTTTTTTTTTTTGCTCTTCACTTTTTTTTTTATTTTTCTGCTCTTCACTTTTTCAAACCACCGAAAAAAAATTGGGGCAACCTTTTCGGGCTGTTGGGGAAAGGGGGGGGGGCAAAATTGAATTTTCTTCAGCCCCGCCCTCCCCCCCCCTCGGCTGGTTCCAAAATAATAAGTAAGCCCTTAAACCACAAAGGGATTTCTTAATACAAATGACCAAAATGGTATGTTCTCCTTTTTGGAGTATAAAAACTTACCGACTATTTGTCAGGTATATTTAATAAGATTTGTGAACATACTCTGAAGTTTGATTTGACACATCTCGAGAATAGTAGTGGGGTACAGAAAATACACTTATAATATAAAATGAGTGTTACAGCTGCTGTCTAAAGGCGCCTAATTTTGAAGATATTAATATAAATCTTGAGGAATATAGGCTACATTCATCATGACCTCGTGTACCTATCTGTGCCACCTATGTTCAAATATGAAGAAATAAATGTGTGCGTCTTAAAAAATGTCGCACCGACATGTAAGCGAGATTATACAATCGCATGAGTTAATGTATATTCTACTCAGTTACCTTTAGGCTTCTTTAATATTCTATAGTGACAAACGTTAAAAAACTCTTTTAAAAGTGGCCTAATATTAGCATGATATTAAACAGAAACATCTCTTATTTGACGTTTTTGCGTATTCGTCGTAATTTTAACCTTTCGACCGAGAAATAGCATTAGTGATGTACAATTTAATCAGAAGCGACTACAATGTCTCGACCATTTATCAATT
Organism: Amphiura filiformis; assembly: GCF_039555335.1. Taxonomy (NCBI): domain Eukaryota; kingdom Metazoa; phylum Echinodermata; class Ophiuroidea; order Amphilepidida; family Amphiuridae; genus Amphiura; species Amphiura filiformis. The sequence continues at coordinate 60,457,611 of NC_092638.1, forward strand.
TATTTTTTCATATTTTCTTCTTTACGGATAAATTTCCGTCTTTTCCATATAGGATGTCATTTTTAATTATTGGTACTTGGTACGCACTTTAGTTGCACACCTACTCTCTTTCTATCGAATGCTAAAATTACACTCCGTTACTTATATAGAGATGTGACCAATGAAATTGGTGGTTTCTTCTTAGTGAAAATAGAACAGTTCGTTTTATTGGTCAAAACAAAAGATCAATCATTTATTACTACCAACTGAAGTACTAACATATCTTTACACAAAACTTTTTTGACGCCACAGGGTCTATTTCCAAAACATTTGGCCGATTTTGGAAACAAACATGGTAAAATATTGTGTTGTTAACAACAAATTATTGGAACAATGTATAATAATCTGACCATTTTAATTGTCTCACACGACTCTATGATGAGTGTAAGTTGTGCACCCGGAAAAGGGAATTTTGACATTCAAAACGTTGCTGTTAGTTGGTACACTCATAGAAATTGCTCGTTGGCATTACTCAGTAAGTTGATGTAAGTCGTTGCGTCAACTTTCCGAGTAATGCCAACGCGTACAATTTTGAGTAACGCTGACTCAATATTTGCACTTACTTTATTGAGTTGTTACAACTCAGAAAATGAAACTAGCTTAGCATAATTTTCTAGAGGTGTACTATAGTATACAAAATTTTGCACTGATTACAAAAATCAATATTTGAATACTGCTAATTGTGCAGAAAATGATCCAATTACGTGAATTAAGTAACAAGTACCAAATTGGAATAACTCAAAACAATAAGTACCAGTAACTTAATATGAACGACTTACATCAACTTACATGTTGAGTTACAATAACTCAACTAATTGGTTCTTTGAACCTTGTTTATTTTTCTTAGTTCCCTGAACTTGAATTCAGAAGTTGGCATTCCTTAAAAAGTTGACGCAACGACTTACATCAACTTTTTAAGTAATGCCAACAAAGTTGATTAGTTGACGGAACTTTTTGAGCTTTTTCAGCATTTTTTAAGTTAACTAAAATGAATTTTGTTTTGGCAACTTTTGCACTATTTTTGAGTTGTCCAAACTTACTCCTTTTGAATTGCGCCAACAAGGCGAACAAGTCATTTCTATGAGTGTGGTTAATTAATAACGAACACACCATAACTAGAAAACTGACAGCTGGTTCAGGGTAGGTAAGCCCTAAAACCACGAATGACCTAAAAAGTATGTTCTTCAGAAAGACTCCTTTTTGGAGTATAAAAATTTGCCGAAAACTGACTATTTTGTCAGGTATATTTAATAAGGTTTGTGAATATACTCTGAAATTTGATGTGACACATCTCGAGAATAGTAGTGGGGGTACACAAAATACACTTATTATATAAAATGAGTGCTACAGCTGCTGCCTAAAGGCGCCTACTTTTGAAGATATTAAAATGAATCTTGAGGAATATAGGCTACATTCATCATGACCTCATGTACCGATCTGTGGCACCTATGTTCAAATATGAAGAAATAAATGTGTGCGTCTTAAAATAAATGTCGTACCGACATGTAAGCGAGATTATACAATCACATGAGTTAATGTATATTCTCAGTTACCTTTAGGCTTATTTAATATATTGTAGTGACAAAGCTAGAAAACACTTAATGGCTTAATATTAGCACGATATTAAACAGCAACATCTCTTATTTGACGTTTTTGCGTTTTCGTCGTAATTTTAACCTTTCGACCGAGAAATAGCATTAGTGATGTACAATTTAATCAGAAGCGACTACAATGTCTCAACCATTTATCAATTTATTTTTTCAGATTTTCTACTTTATGGATAAATTTCCGTCTTTTCCATAGAATGTCATTTTTAATTATTTGTACTTGGTACGCACTTTAGTTGCACACCCACTCTCTTTCTATCGAATGCTAAAATTACACTCCGTTACTTATTATAGAGATATGACCAATGAAATTGGTGGTTTCTTCTTAGTTAAAATAGAACAGTTCGTTTTATTGGTCAAAACAAAAGATCAATCTTGTTACTTCCAACTGAAGTACTAACATATCTTTACACAAAACCTTTTTGACGCCACATGGTCTACTTCCAAAACATTTGGCCGATTTTGGAAACAAACATGGTAAAATAATTTGTTGTTACCAACAAATTATTGGCACAATGTATAATAATTTGACCATTTTAATTGTCTCACACGACTGTATGATGAGTGTAAGTTGCGCACCCGGAAAAGGGAATTTTGTCATTCAAAACGGTGCTGTTAGTTGGTGTATCCAAAGAAGGCCTAGTTTCCGCACTACTTATATACAAGGTACGAGGCGTGAACAGACAAAAGATATTTAGGTATAGAAATAGTAAATATTTAGAACTGAAAGTTTGTGAAAGAGAGAAAGGAGAAGAAAGAGATAGACAGACAGACATACATACACATTATAAGTGTATAAACTCGACTCCACAAAACAGTAAAAACCTCAAAATATCTCAATGTCATAGACGTTCATTCTCAATAAACTGTTCAAGATTTTTACCTAATTTGTGAAGAAATTGTTAAAATCTAAATGTCAGAATCGTTCAAATTGAAGATTAGATTATTTTCTTCTTACGTCATCATTGGTTAGTTACAAATCAAGTAGGTTTCTTATTTCTGTCAAGTTCTATTTTAAAACCTCGCACTTCACACTTTGAAAAAGGCTTTTTCTTGTTTATTCATATCCCGAGGGTTGTCAAAAAATAGTATAAGCATTAAATCAACAAAATACCCCGGATTCGATTTCTCTCCATCGCCCACATAATGAATATAATTTAAGCAATGCACCCACTCTATGATTGCCTATATTCCCAGTCACCACCATGCAAACAAATTTCTATATTATATTACTTAAAGCATTATGCACCATACAATGACTTGTTATTGCTTTATTAACCCAGAACCAAATAAATATACTCCGCTCTTCCAGGCCAAATTGCTTTGTCGGAGTTACTTACACATATACCGTCTTTGATCGGGCGAATCGCGCCGGTAAACACGCCAGTTCTTTGAGTTAACGCGCGCGATTCAAAAAATACGTGCATTGGAGCACGCACTGACGTCACTCTGTCAAGAGAGAGATGGGGAGAGAGAGAGAGAGATGTCAATTTGACAAATTTCTGTTGGATCATCACAACAACAACAAGCTTTGATAAAGTCAATGCTTCACTGGCGAAACTATCAGAAAGAAGTCTTCTTCAAATTGATTTTGACAAACGAAAAACTCTTTTAAGTCTACACCTAGATGAATTAAATAAATTACATTTCAAGAAGTTAGAGTAAAAACGTAGTAAAAATTGCATGTAATGGTAATATTGAATACTGTATGAATTGTAGGAAGAGCTGAAAACCAAATGGGTAATAAAACAATATAAAAGACAATGAATTTTTTTTTTTTGGAAGATGCGCATATCAATTTTTAATATATACAAAATTTGATCTTTGAATGAAAACATCTTGCTTAAAAAAAGGGAAAGAAGTGTGCGACCTTTGTCTTCGCTATTCACTAGTATACCGTAAAACCCCGTCTACAAGGATATACCTAAGAAACGCCCTCAATAAAATTGGTTGCTTGTTGTATTTGGAGTTTGAGCAAATATATACTGGCACTGGGTGGCTATGCATTCCATCTAAGTATGTTGTATAACACCAATCAATTGTATTGACATAATAACGACTGTTTCGTATATCAGGATCGTATAGCTCAATTGATAGAGCGTCAGACTTTGGAACTGAAGACATGCTGAAGAGAGCATGGTCCGGGCACCGGTTCCGTTTTTTCATTCTCGTTTAATTTTAACTTTTTGACATGTTCTTTTTATCTTTCTTCTTTTCTATCTTTTTACTTTTAATTTTAGGTGTGTTTTTTTTGTGTGTTTTTTTTGTGTTTTTTAGTTTTTTATAGTTTGTTTAGTAATTTTGGGGTTTTAGAGAGACTAGTAGAAGCATTTATTCTAAATAATAGCGAAACCCACGGTTAGACAGATGTGTTGTAACTACTTGTCTGTCCTCGTCTTTGCAATAAAACCTATGTTGCACCTTTGTGCCATCCCAATTCTTGAGGAATGGTAGGTAGGGTGCGTTTTTGGCTTAAGCACGATTTTGTTTCTACTTGAAATGAAATCAAAATAAATATTGTTCTGTTGCCACAATTGCAGTTTTTTCAATAAAAAAAAAAATAGATGAGGAATAATAATTATTCCATATTTGAATCTATTGTCCCATCAAGAATAGAGTGTCTTCAAAAACTTCAATCAATTCATCTGACAAAGGAAACTATTCTGGTCATTCAATTTTGTTTCGCTTGCACCTGTTATATCACAGGCGTTGGTAGAGAAGGCACACTTCTCTTGTCTTCACCGAAGTAGTGATGTAAACACTAACATGATTAATTACCATAGCTAGCAATAGAGGCCTTGCATTCTTTTATCGATTGGCTCCAAACAAAGGATTTGAACCGGTGTCCTTCACCGTAGTTATGGCGGAGTGCAGTCCATTCAATCAAATGTTGTCATCAACCTATTCGATCGTAGTGCAGGGTTATATGAGCGAGACGAACTGTCACGGTAGATTGCAATCATGCTTTTGTTGAATGCATTTGAGTAGTCCGCCATATTTACGGGATGATACGTCACATGCAAGGCCTCTATGGACATACACTATTTTTTGTTCCACTTGAACCCATACTATAGGCTATTCGCTGTCGATGTGACGTAATTAATCGGATTAACTACCATAGCAATTGATGAATACAATTTCGAATATATAGCCCTGCACTTCATTGTTCACGTGGCACCTATGCATTAAACCATAGTTGTCAAAGAAATGCTAATCACTCGCCATGTAAGATTAGTATTTATGAAAAGAGTGGTATTCAATCTATGTTTGGTGACATACGCGGGTGATTAGTGCAATCTGCTTGATGGTAGTTATTGCGATTATTACGTCACTTCGACAGCGAATTGTAGTATAGACGAATCCAACAAGCCAAGTGATGGTCAGAATTTATTTGGCCATTATACGCTGGTGAAGTTGCGTAATTAATCGGATTAATTACCATAGCAATAGGTGAAAACAATTTTGAACATATCGCGCTGCGCTACAAGCAGGTTACACTCATCACCTGTACTGTGTATGTCTGCAATCATAGATTGAATACAATACTGGTCTTTTCAAAGATCTTACAGGTGCAGCATGATATGGTTCAATGAAGAGGTACCGCCTGAACGTATCAGTGTATAACGCGGTATATTCAAAAATTGTTTTCACCTATTGCTATGGTAGTTAATCCGATTATTACGTAACTTCGCCAGCGTATTGAAATAAAACAGGAGGATGTGAGTTCATAAGGGCAATGTCGGGGATTATAGGTCACAATCGATGTGGAGAGATGAGAGGTCCGACCAACAGCCATAGCGAATGGTTCATGTTCAACTAATTCCAGCGGACGGTCTGTGGCTAGTAAGGAATCGTCTTTGACCACATGCGCAGATCTGTCTCGTCAGGAAGATATTTAATATCCCGAATTTATAATAGGCCTATGCCTACCAGTTCCATCGTATAACCGATCTGCTAGAGAATATTTGTTACCATGTTTAATAAATTCGTATTTATCGTATAATAAAATGTAGCCAAATGTATATTATGTGTCACACGGTTTTCTGCTGAACCACTAGCAGGCTATGTTACCACATCTATGACAATGACAAAGGTGAATTTTGATGATTTTTACGATCGTCCGGATGAGCAAATCACTGAATGGGTCTTTAGTTCCTCCTCTCCTTATCCTGCCAATATCATATGAATCAAAGAAAAATAAAGAAAAATAAAATTAAACAAGAAAAAAAGACAAAGAAAAGAAACAATAAAAGAAAAACAATAGAATAAATTAAACTAAATATGAAAAAAAATGATCACGAAAGGAGTCTTTAGAAAATGCAAGAAAATATAAATGAAAAGTTTGAACAATATTTTGTTTATAAAAGTTTGTGTGACCGTGATGAGGCTCGAACTCACCATCTTCCGATCTAAAGAACCAAAGTCTTATGCCTTGCCAAGTGAGCTATGCTCGTGAGATGCGAAATAAAGATAAAATAATACATTGTATACCTGCTTGTGTCGGTAAATGATTTGCTCAAATTCCATAATGATATAATATTGTGGAGGGCGCTAGCGTGAAATATGCTATCATCACAGTCGCTTCTATTCCTTATAGACGGGTTTCTACGGTATTTGATGCATATACATTTTCTACATGCATGATATAACTTATATAATCAACGCACAATACCGCTCTTTTTCAGAATTTCTCGTCTGTTTAAAATAATTTCATGTTAAAGAATAAGCCATTAAACGATTTCACTTGAACACAAAAATTGAGTATTGTTTCAAACCATCTGGTGTCTAATACATTGAAGTATCAATGATCATAAAAGGTTCCATTCTATTTGCAGCTGCTCTGCTGTCCCAGGGCTAACATTGCTTCGTTCTTGTGCATTATCAGTAGCGAAAATTATATTAATGTTTTAACCCCATGAGAACTACTTGCCGATTGGCCAAAAAGAAGTTTTCATTATCGATTGGACCATTCAGCAACATTGTTAGAATAATTTCACCACGCAAAAAAATTGGGGTGAATTATTTGCAAAGCTCCATTCTGATTGGTGATTAAAGTGAAGATATCACGTAATTGACCAATCAGAGGCAATGTTAGATCGGCAGGTAGCGCTCAGGGGGTTAATACTAATAGGCTAATAAGGTGTTTTCTTACTTCATATTCTGAAGAAAAAATATGAAAATACAGTTACAAAATTAGGGTGCTTATGTTAGTTTTGTGCTACTTATATACACATAATGTACAAAATTACAACGATGGCGTCATCCGCTAGAATTTTCATATTATTTCAAAATCGGGGAGAGACAATGTTTACAGTGATTATCAGTTACTTATCAGAAAACACTAAAATTCCTTTGATTTAGATTTTTGGAATAAGCAAAGATATATATACAAATGAGGCGAACAAAGGAAAAGCATGAAAACATAACATCTGACAATAAAGATGAAGGTAGGATAAAAGTACACGCGTACTTTCATTCTCGTGTGAAATAGGTTATGGAATTCGAAAAGAATGGTTAACTTACGTAAGCTGGCAGTCGACGCTGACGAGTTATTTTCAGTGCTTTATTAAATAGGTAGAATTATTATGATCATATCCGCACTTCTCCAGCGTGCCTCTGTGGCTAGTGCTAGCATGACGAAGGTCGCCGCGGCGCACCGGTTCGAATCCGGCCAGATGCACGGTTTCTTTTTCAACGTTCATGTGCACTGGTTGCTGTGGAAGATTAAAATGTTTATCCTATCAACCTAGATAACCAAGTATAATGACTTTCAGATAACCTCTTAGTATCTTTTGTAGCAAAATAAATGTATAGTCAGCACTTTCTGATATCCACACCAACATGCTGGTATGTAGGTTGGAATTCCACAACCTTTTCTTTTCCCCTGCTCAAATTAGCACAGATTATCTGTACGACTGCACCACCAAATAGGTAAAAAAAACAGTGCAAGTAACTCACTCTGTAAGAGTAAATTGCTAATCAAGCCTCGACTGCTAGCCTACGAAAGTTAACCATGGTTTCTAAATTTGACAGCCTCAATCACGCAATTTTTATGCCTCCATTATTCCTAAGTTTTGATGAATTTTAAATCATTTTGGTTTGACAAATCACTGACAATCCCTTTAAATGTCTAATTTGGCATGGGTTCCATAGTTATAGCATGGCAAGTTGAGAGACGTGACGGGGATATCAAGAGTATCACTTATGCATATTAATGTGAATTTAGTGTGAGAAAACATCGTATCTGTTCTGTTTTCGGGTAAAATAAACGTAGGTAGACTCATCGAGGTTTTAATCTCGTATTCTGAGAAGTGGGTTGCTAAAACGCCCTTTTTGACCTCCAAACGCCGAGGACTAATAGTGGACCATCCTGTGTACTCATTTTAAGAAGACAAATATACCTCGGGAAAGGGTGTTGAATTAATTGAACAAGTAAGTCAACCAATTTCTACGGTTAATTTACAACTTCAGTATGAAACCCTTGCAGTACTGCATAGCTCTGCATACAAAGTTATAGCGCCCTCAATCCAAAACTGCACACAATTTGAACTTAAATTGCTAGATGTTCAAGCATGCATTCACAATTGTTTTCAGCTATTGCTATGTTTCGTATACTATCCATTTCAAATGACCAAAACTCAAATGACCGTAACACAGAGTGAGGGATGATCAAGGTCAAATACTTTCGAACTCAATGTCTCGCGTTTTCAACACTGGATCTTTGTCATACTTTCAGAAAATGTTAGTCTAGTATAATATTTATCTATGTACAAAAAAACGAAGTAAACACGTTCAACGATTCTTGTTTAACTGGAAAAAAAGGCCGTTTTCAGGTGGGTGGGATTTCAACACTGCAACAACAACAAATATTAACAAGGCCTTTTCAATAATCAAAATAGGCGTGCCCCTCCCTCGGCACTGAGCAGTCGGCTTTTTGTTGTAATTATCATTTATTATAAACTGTTTATAGCCATATAAAGAATAAATTTATTAGTTTACATTGTTCATTGTCGTTTGTTTGTTTTTTGTTTTTTTATGTGTGATAGCAGTATTGGTCATTCCTAGCATTGTGTTTCAGTACCTAATAATGTAAAGAAGATTAGAATATTACTTGTTTGTAATCAATGTCAAATGAATTGTATACTGACTTTTGCTGAAATTACTTATTATGCAAGGTTATGAAGAGTTCTGACACTTGGCCCCTCGAGACCCCCTAAGAGGTCGCTGGCCACATGCATGTCTGCCCACTTAGCCCACTTGACCAACTTAAAGTGGGAGTTCCACCTTCAAGTGGGAGCTGGCTGAAAAGTATATAAATATAGGAGCCAGCCGCTGTCACAGTCAGCTGCTGGAATGAGCTACCCAGCGCTCACACGACACCGATCACAAATCCCCTTGCCTGCCTGATAATATACACCAGGCACAAAAAGAAACTCGTCAGTTATATTCATCCTTGCTGTTCAATAACTTGATAATTTTTGGATTATTCTGAAATATACATTTTCTTTCTCATTTGACACCCTGTTCGTGAACATTGAGCAAGCATTGACCAAGATATGCGCCTCCAAACTCTCAAACCCCAAAATGAAAAGTTGCAATTTTAACGATTCAATTGTGCCTGTTACACTGTGTGCTTTATTGATTGGCCCGTGGTGCTTGTGTGCAATACAACGATGCGTTCCCATTGAAAATCGTTGAAAATGCAACTTTTGATTTTGGGGTTTGAGGCTTTGGAGGCGCATATCTTGGTCAATTCTTGTTCGTTTTCACGAACAGGGTGTCAAATGAGAAAGCAAAGTCAATTAACAAAATATATATTTCAGAATAATCCAAAATTATCAAGTTATTGAACAGCAAGGATGAATATAACTGACGAGTTTCTTTTTGTGCCTGGTGTACATAGCCTGATAATAAAAGATATTCAACATTTCAATCCAATACATCCATGTTAAAACTAGCCCCTTTAATAGAAGTCTATCTACAGAAATGTTTAAAACATGGTTACACCCCTGCCCAATTTTATGCCTATTTTTTGCATTTTTCTCAAAAATTATAGCGCATTGGTGACAAGTAAGATATGTATATTATAGGGGCAAGGACAGTGCAGTATAGTTGTAGTCCTTGCCCCTATAATATACATATCTTATTTGTCACCAATATGCTATAATGTTTGAGAAAATGAAAAATAGTCAAAAAATTGGCCAGGGGTGTAGTACCCCCCTAAAGAAAATATTGATGTTGTTTTACCAAGAATTACCTAGATTGTAAATACTTCTATCACTTGTGGTGTATTTCCTGATTATTTGAAGCAGGCTATTGTGACTCCAGTCCTTTAAAAGATCACTTTGGACTGGAATGAATTTAAGAATTACAGGCCTGTTTCAAATATAGCTTTTATGGGTAAGATAATTGAGAAGGCAGTCATCATCCAAGTAAATGAGCACATGCAGGCAAACGATCTTGAAGAAGTATTTCAGTCTGCTTACAAAACTAAGCATAGTACTGAAACGGCATTGCTCAAAGTTAAGAATGATATCACACTTGCTTATGATGATGATGATATGGCTGCCTTCCTGATTATGCTTGACCTCTCTGCTGCCTTTGATACCATTGACCATGATAACCTGCTTCATCGTTTAGAACATGGCTTTGGTATCAAAGGCACAGTCCTAAAATGGTTCCAGTCTTATATAACCAATCTTCATTTCAGAGTTTCTATTGCTGGCATAATGTCTGATAAATTTGTTTTAAATTGTGGTGTTCCACAAGGGTCTATAATTGGCCCCAGGGTTTTTACCATGTATGCACAACATGTAGCTTCCATAATTCGTCGTCATGGGCTAAATTTTCATATTTATGCTGATGGTGTACAGATATACATGTTTTTCAATGTTAAGGTACCAGGGGATGCAGCGTGCACAATTTTCAAAATAACATCTTGTGTCGAGGAGCTTCGTGGTTGGCTATTGAACAACATGCTAAAACTGAATGACTCCAAGACAGAATTTTTTATTGCTGCTTCGAAATATAACATCACCAGATTGTCTGAGATCACAATACAAATTGGTTGCGCTGAAATTGTTCCATCTCCCACCATTAAAAATCTGGGTATCATTTTTGACACTGATATGACTATGTCTAATCAAATCACATCCATGTGCAAATCAATTAATTTCTTACTGTGGAACTTGGCTAAGATACGCAGATTTATCGATCATGATGCTTCCTCAAATGCTATGCGGGTACTTATTTTATCTAAATTAGACTATGGCAATGCACTCCTGTTTGGATGCAATGGTAAAGATCTTGCTCGTCTACAGCGCCTACAAAATCGGGCGACCCGCATAGTTTACCAAGTTCCTCGTCGTCATTCAACATCTCCTTTGTTAATTTTGCTTCACTGGTTACCGGTTGATAAACTAATCCGGTTTAAAATTCTACTTCATGTTTTCAAAGTACTAAATGGACTGTCACCGATCTATCTCACTGACTACATCGCTCCACCTAGGAAAGGCCTTTGCTCTGACCTGGATATTACTCGCCTTGTCATCCCCAGGAGTAATAGAAAAATTGGTGATGGTTCATTTAGTGTGTCTGGTCCAACCCTCTGGAACCAGTTACCGGCTACCATACGCACTGCTCCCACAGTTGAATCTTTCAAAAATGGTCTTAAAATATATATTTTCTAATGTATTTTGTTGTTGTTATTTTTGTATGTTTGTAAAGCGCAATGTTCATATTTTTGGTATTGCGCTATGTTAAGCGCCGTTGTTATGTTATGATATGTTAAAATAAGAAATGTTATTTAAAATAAACGGAAATATAGTTATCTGTATTTAGAATTCGCGTTTTGTGCTCACAAAAAATTATAAGTATCCAAAAATATAAATAAATCGTCATGAAAGTGTTTAAAATACCCCTGTTTCCAACGCCCGTGCAGTCACGAGCGTGCATACCCCGCGAAGTCCCCAAGGTTAGTCGACCTTTTGTCGCGTGTACTATGTGTTGTTCTGATTTTCCGAAATTTGTAGTATCAACTGCCACATTGCAATAAAATACGTACTAATGCAACATCGTACAGAGCTGAAATTCGGAATATGTATGCACAAAATAATGTACCCTTTAAGGACTCTGGTAGCAACTTTTGGGCAGTATTTTTTGTGGGACATGAGAGCACATCAGACATATCTAATTGCATTCTGAATATGAAGAATGTCCTTGATGTCAAATAATTTTCATTTTATGAAATTCGCGATATAATACACATTTTATGGCAAGTGATTAAAAATTGATATTTTTAATATTCATTTTTACATATTAACAGTCTTCGAAGTAAACTTTATAAATGATATTTACTTAAAGTGTATGTAGCTGGGATGAATAGCCGATGATCAATTGAAAATTGTGACCTTTCGTATTGAAGATATGGATTTTTAAGTTTACTTCGAGGACCGTTAGATATCAAAAAAAAAGTCGAATGTTAATAATTTGCCATAAACGGCTATTCTCATCTGAAGTACAACGTGTTAAATGTTTTTGCAGGGCGGGTTAAACCTACACGAGCCTAACTTTGCTTTTTCCATTATATCATAGGGTACTTGTAGGTTGAGAGTATATTGCCGCTGTTTTATTCAAAAGATGTCCATTGCAAAAACAATTGAAACACATCCTCAACAGGTGAGAAGCGACGCTGTCAGATGGCTTACCCGAGTATCTTGCGTTGAATTTGTAATTCTAAAAAAGGAGTTTCATTAATAAAATGCTGATATGTGATATTAATTTATTTGATTGATATAGTCTAATAATTCTTTATTACTTCCGTGGTCCGAGCTGTGCGCCAAGCGTCGACGAGCGTACACACTGACGAAATAAGCAATCACGCTGATTGGCTGATCAACGGACTTGACAACAAGCCGGTTGACCCATTGGTCGTCGGCGCGGCGCGTAGTAGGCGACCTTGTCACTTCTACGCGATCGCAATTCACCATCGCGTACCCGGACCACGGAAGTAATGAAAAATTAACTTTATGTAAATATTGCTTCCGGAAATTCTTTCATATTAAACACGTCTTTATATTATTGTATTTACTTGTTGCGTTCCTGGCTTGTCTCTCTTTTGGCCTTACAAGGCTATTTAATACGATATTATTAGATACAATGTTATACTTATCGCAATTGACGTGCGGTGTGGTTAAAATAATGCCAACTTCATAGTTGAATCGCTTAAAATAAGCGATTAAAACCAGCCAATAGATTTGATCGGTCATCTTGTGCAGAATGCTATTGTCTCTCCTCAATGGTCAATAAAGGATAGATACGAGAGAATATACAGGGTGTCCCAGAATGATCTGTACCGGAAAAGATGGAATTTTTTAGGTATGAAGGGCATGTTGAATGGTCATATTGTTTTGTTTTTTAAGTTCTACATATATTTAGCTTGCTCAGATTTTTAGATTTTAAAATTGGACGTTTCTAGTAGAAGTTATAGAAGATTGCGTAAAAATGGTGAATTCTAAGTTTTGACAACGCAACCTATTTTGAAAATCTGTAACATTACTAACCGTTCAGCACAAAGTTATTTGGAAAAAGTTATGCAGGTGTTTTAGTTGTGCCCTGTTCCTATTTCCACTAAATAACCGATATCTATCTATTATTTATGACGTTACGAAGCAATCATTATATGGAATTAATGATTTTGTGACCTAATCCCATTCTCTCTTTGGCGGTAGTTTTAAATACTAGTTATTGTGGTGTGAGGTCCATGTCATTTGAAATGCTTGCAGAGATCGAACTGGTTGTGGTACAGAAAAGACGGCTCCTCAATTTACTGTACAGCAGCGTGGATTTCTTTCAAAAACTTACTGGCAAACCGGCAGCTAAGTTGAGACGAAGAAGATTCATTAGACGATAGTGTATAACGATAACGTAAAGAAGTTTGACGAGCACGGAACTTTCAGGAATCGGCAGAGTGAAGCTTCAGGTGCTCGTAAGACTGTAAGAACTAGAGCGAACATTGTAGCTGTCCGGCAAGCTTTAAGGCCCAACCCCAACAGTAGTTGTCGTCGAAATGCTGTGCCAAACATCCCACGTTCTTCATTTAATCGTATCGTGCCATTTTTCAAAGGTATGCGAGTCGTTTTTCATCGATTCTGCATTATTGCATGCCACGCCAAAACAAATAAAGGTAGCGTGCTGAAATTAACAGAATAAGTAGGAGACATGTCCAACATTATAATGCTGGTATCATAAATAGATACACTGCCCGTCTTCTATTTTTAGTTATTTTTGCAAACACGGTACAAATCATTCTGGGACACCCTGTACTTCGCATTATACACAAGTGATCTATTACAATGAATAATTTCCAGCAAATTGTTCATGTATCTAGGACGAAGACATGCCCTACTTTTCCCTTTGAGTTCAATACAGTGTTGAAGAGGAAACACTATATGAATACAATATAACAGCATTGATTTTACTGATAGTGCTATTTTGTTAGTATCAATCATTTTTATCTTAATATTTTATCTACTAAAATACTATGAGATCAATCTAGTCTTATAAAGTTCATATTTATTTAATTATTATTTGATTTAATTGAGTAAAACATGAGAGTTTTTTTAAGGCTAATGCATATTATACATTCAATAATTCAATACAACGTTTTCTTACTGAGAAAATTAATTAATTAACAAACGAAATAGTGAAAAAGAAATTTGACTGGTAATGTGAAATATTACTAATCATCGACAGACACAAAATCCCCTTAAGCAACGACTCAAAATGATCCCTTTTAAAAAAAAATGAGAAAGAACAGCAAGAATAACCGAAATATGGAATTCTTCAGCGAGGTAAAGTTAGCACAACCATTTTTGTCAAAAATCGGTGTCTACAAATTTTGTACGTATCATTAGTAAGAACAAGCTAGAAGCTTGTATTGAATTAAAATGCACAAAAATAGCAACAGCTAATAGCATTACACCATTTGTGACAAAATCATGTATTCAATGTGTTATTAATATGCTTATTATATCTTAGTATATCGCTAATGCTCTTATTGTATGGGATTGGGTCAAGTGGTTTGATTTATCATGTTTATTAGCGCTTATTGGCTACTTATACCATTTGCGAATCAGTAAATTTTAATCAAAACGTAAACGCTACAGGAAATGTTCATGTCTGTCACACATTAACATACATGATAAAACACCATTTTTAATAAGAAAAATGCACTTAGTTGGTTAAATAATATCCACGAAGTCAGTCGTCAAAGTATAAGGTTAGCAGCAATGTTAGCAAATAAACTCCTTACAAAGACTTTTTGACTTTTAATTCGGGCACTTGAACCGATCCCAATTTGACTTTATCAAATGTAGCTTGACATTTCGGGTTATATGATCCGTTTCAAAGGAAAGAACTAGTGTTGCCAGTTTGTTGTCGCGCCAAGAGGTTGCACTAGTATATCAGCTGGAGACATGCTTAAGATTTTCTACTGAAATTAGTTTGATTTTCGCCTTGTAAACTTAACTACTGTATGTTTGTAGGACCAGGACAACACCTGACTGTGTCATTTTATGATTTATGGTGTCACTTTCCTGCATTTTGGAGACATTTTCTGTGTTAGAACCTACATCAATTTCAACTGATCTCCAACACACAGTACAGATCTGACCAGTTGTCTATTTTTACTACTGGTCAATATAATCCTTCTCAAGTAGCAGTTTTGATTTTAGTGTTTTCACACTTGACTCTCACCATGGCTAGCTTGCTTTGGTTAATCATCTTATTTTGTACAGTAACTGTGAACTATACTGTCAACATGCCACCTCTAAGCTACTGTAGAAAAGAACTTATGCAGTTAAAGCCTAAAACTGGGACAAGAGTACCAATTGATGTGTACAAAACTATCAGAGAACTTGATATTTGCAGTGTAAAACCAACTAAAAGAGGTCACCGCTCCTTTTTGAAACAACAACAGCCAATTTCTACTGTTATAAGTAACAGACGAGTATGCACCGGGCTCTCAACTGAACGTGGTGTCAACTTTTCAAATCTCAAAACATTTCAAAATCATGACTTAGCCCCTACAAAACTCAATGTCTGTCTTTGGAATGTGCAATCCTTAAGAAACAAGGATGTTTTATTCACTGATTATATATTGGAACATGACATCGATGTCATGCTTGTTACTGAATCATGGCTTAAACCAGATGAACATGTTGTAATTGGACAATGTACTCCACCTGGATACGAGTTTTTACATATTCCGCGTCCAGCAGGGGCTGGATATGGTGGGATCGCGGTTGTGTTCAAAACTCAACTGAACATTTGTCTTAGAAGTAATCAGTTGCAAACAACATACTTTGAGTCTGCCTGCTTAACCGACAGTTCTTGTCAACTGAATCTAGTTGTCATTTACAGACCTCCACCTTCGGGTGTGAATCATTTCAAGATTTCTGATTTTCTCAATGAATTTGACAGCTTTCTGGACGATATTGTATTATTACCCGGTAAACTTCTTCTCGCTGGCGATATGAATGTCCACTGGGATGAGCAACAAAAGCCAGATGTTAGACAGTATATTAACATCATCTCTTCGGCAAATCTTGTGCAGCATATAAACTTGCCAACTCATAGGTCTGGACACATCCTTGACCATGTGTTGACCTACAAGGATGACGATCTTTTCGTGGACTATGAGGTTCATGAGAACATAATCACATGGCATCATTGTGTTAACTTCAAATTGAACCTGAAGAAACCAGCTCCAAAACGTATTACTAAATCATTCCGGAACTACAAGAACATTGATTCTGATCAGTTCTCAGCCGCTCTTAGTGACCAATTAAATCCTGTTCCTGAGAGCAATGTAAATGAACTGTTGAACTGGTACTGTTCAGTTTCTAGTGATGTCCTTGACAAATTTGCTCCAGCGGAGATCCGCACGCGTACAGTAAGAAATCATCAGCCCTGGTATGATGATGAAGTTCATGCCACACGACGTGAAAGACATCGTGCTGAACGGAAATGGCGGCATACACGCTCTGAAGATGATCGCGATAAATATGTATCTGCCAATAAAGCTGTTAGTGACTCCATCACAAAAGCAAAGAAATCATATTATGCGGACAAACTTGCTGACGCAAACACCAAAACCGTCTTTCAAGTTGTGAATTCACTTCTGAATAACCAAAACAAACATTTGCCCACTTTTGATGATCCTAAAGATCTTGCCACACGATTTACTAGATTCTTCACGAACAAGATCAGTGACATTCGCGATAATCTGGATAATGATCCAGACAAGCTTGATGTTTCACAGTTCATTGATAATTGCCCAGCAAACTGCGGCCCTCTCACTGGATTTGTTGAAATGACTTGTGACGAAGTTCGCAGAGTGATAACTGCTTCATCAAATGCGTCTTGTTTTCTAGACTCACATCCAACTTGGCTACTTAAGCAACACATTGACCAACATCTACCTGCAATCACTGCGATTGTTAACAAATCCCTCTGTTCGGGTATTTTTCCATCTGCCGCTCACAATGCTATTGTGACACCGCTCATCAAGAAGCCTTCATTGGATAAAGAGATACTGAAGAACTACCGCCCTGTGAGCAACCTGAGTTATGTTGCTAAAGTTATAGAGAAGTGTGTTGCTACCCAACTTGTTGAGCATCTCAACTCAAACAATCTTACTGATCCATTGCAGTCAGCGTACCGCACTCAGCACAGTACGGAGACTGCTATGATCAAAGTACTGTCTGACATTACATCTGATATTGACTCAAGACGGGTTGTTTTTGTTGTACTTCTTGACATGAGTGCAGCTTTTGATACTGTTGACCACAAAATACTACTGCACCGTCTTGAACAGAGCTATGCAATCACTGGTACTGCCAAAGCATGGTTTGAGTCTTATCTTAAAGGCTGGGCTTCGAAGGTGTGTATATCTGGCTCGTTATCAGAACCTGTCACTCTCAGTTATGGTGTGCCACAAGGGTCAGTGCTTGGCCCTCTTTTGTTTACTTGTTATTCCAACCCCGTTGGGGAAATTGTGCGCTCGTACCAATTAAGACATCACATCTATGCTGATGACTGCCAGATTTATGCATCTTTTGATCCTCGCATTCCTAAAGATATGGAAAACACTCTCATCAATATAACAAACTGTGTCGCTGAAATCAGGAGATGGCTGTCAGCAAATTACCTTAAACTCAATGACTCAAAATCCGAGTTTTTTATCACTGGATCTAACTACAACTTAAAACTTGTTGATACTAAAAACACCGAACTTGTCATTGGTGGCTCAAGTATCAAGCTCTCCCCTGTCATCCGGAATCTTGGCTGTTTTCTTGACGTAAACTTATCCCTCACGGCTCACGTCAACAATCTTCGCAAGACAATCCTGTTCCACATCAAAAATCTCTGGCACATACGTAGATTCATTGACAAAGAAACATGTCACCATGCAGTTCGTGCTCTAGTTATTTCCAGGCTGGACTATTGTAATGCTGTCTTCACTTTACTATCTGCCAGGGACAAGGATCGTTTACAGCGACTGCAAAATAGTGCTGCACGTCTTGTGTTTGCGGTTGGACGTCGAGTCGAAGCTAAACCACTTATTCATAAACTGCACTGGCTGCCTGTTGAGCAGAGAATTCTGTTCAAAGTCCTTTTGTATGTATACAAGGCATTTAACAACTTAGCTCCTAAGTACATCGCTGAACAATTTACTGTTTATGTTCCATCCCGGCCCCTTCGATCAGCCATGGACACAAATCGGCTTGTGATACCAATGTCTGAATTGGTCACTGTTGGTGATCGAAGTTTCAAAGTTGTCGCTGCAAATGCCTGGAACTCTTTGCCGAGACAACTGCGGACTGCTGGATCTACAGAAATTTTCAAGGGAAATCTTAAGACTTTTCTATTTTAAGAACTTTGTAATTCATTTATTTGTTGTAAACGCTATGGTACCTTGTGAATAGCGTCCTAAATACCTGTTTGTTGTTGTTGTTGTTGTTGTGTGGCTCCTTATGGGTCTGTGCATTAGTGGGTATTCGGATAAAATCTCAGCGAAATTGGTGAGCGTAAAGAGGTGGAAATGAGCTATATCTCCGTCAAAATCATTAATGAAAAGCATTGCATATGCGCTGTTGTGACTTAGCGACCCATTTCGCTTTTAAGGAGCAATTATAGTTCACATTATTCCTTTGAAACGGGTAATAGGAGGACATTATAAGAAATTCGTCATTTAACCATGAGTGAAGATATGCTTTCGGTACACCTTTTGAATTAAATTAAATTAAATTGTTATTATTTTCATGAGCTATAACAAACGCAGTTTACTATTGTCATTAATGATATGTCAACAACAGCATGCCAGATAGCTGTCAGGTAGCTTACCCGAGTTTCTTGCGTTGAATATGTAATTCTAAAAAAGGAGTTTCATTGATAAAATGCTGATAGGTGATATTCATTTATTGATTGATATAGTCTATGTAAATATTGCTTCCGGAAATTCTTTCATTATTAAACACGTCTTTATATTATTGTATTTACTTGTTGCGTTCCTCGCTTATCTCTCTTTTGGCCTTACAAGGCTATTTAATACGATATTATTAGATACAATGTTATATTTATCGCAATTGATGTGCGGTGTGGTTAAAATAATGCCAACTTCATAGTTCAATCGCTTAAAATAAGCGATTAAAACCAGCCAATAGATTTGATCGCTTCATCTTTTGCAGAATGCTATTGTCTCTCCTCAATGGTCAATAAAGGATGGATACGAGAGAATATACTTCGCATTATACACAAGTGATCTATTACAATGAATAATTTCCAGCAAATTGTTCATGTATCTAGGACGAAGACATGCCCTACTTTTCCTTTGAGTTCAATACAGTGTTGAAGAGGAAACACTATATGAATACAATATAACAGCATTGATTTTACCGATAGTGCTATTTTGTTAGTATCAATCATTTTTATCTTAATATTTTATCTACTAAAATACTATGAGATCAATCTAGTCTTATAAAGTTCATATTTATTTATTGTTTGATATAATTGAATAAAACATGAGAGTTTTTTTCGAGTCTAGGCTAATTCATATTATACATTCAATAATTCAATACAGCATTTTCTTACTGAGAAAATAAATTAATTAACAAACGATATAGTGAAAAAGAAATCTGACTTGTAATGTGAAATATAACTAATCATCGACAGAAACAAACCCCCTAAAGCAACGACTCAAAATGATCCCTTTTAAAAATGAGAAAGAAGAGCAAAAACAACCGAAATATGAAATTCTTCATCGAGGTAAAGTTAGCACAACCATTTTTGTCAAAAATCGGCAAATGACAAATTTTGGACGTATCATTAGTAAGAACAAGCTAGATGCTTGTATTGAATTAAAATGTACAGAAATAGCAACAGCTAATAGCATTACACCATTTGTGACAAATCATGTATTCAATGTGTTATTAATGTTGTTTACTTATACACAAGTGATCTATTACAATGAATAATTTCCAGCAAATTGTTCATTTTAACAATCTGTGTTGTCACACATTAACATACATGATAAAACACCATTTTAAACAAGAAAATTGCACTTAGTTGGTTAAATAAGCCCTTTGAGCATTGCTCGAATAATATCCACGAAGTCAGTCGCCAGAGTATAAGGTTAGCAACAATGTTAGCAAATAAACTCCTTACAAGGACTTTTTGACTTTTAACTCTTTTACTTGAACCGATCCCAATTTGACTTTATCAAATGTAGCTTAGCTTGACATTACGGGTTATATGATCCGTTTCAAAAGGAAAAGAACCAGTATGGCTCCTTAGTCTGTGCATATCTCAGCGACATCTGTGAGCGTAAAGAGGTGGCAAAATGAGCTATATCTCCGTCAAAATCATTAATGAAAGGCATTGCATATGCGTTGTTGTGACTTAAGGACCCCATTTCGCTTTTAAGGAGCAATTATAGTTCACATTAACTCTTTGAACCGGATAATGGGAGAATATTGTAAGAAATTCGTCATTTAACCTTGAGTGAAGATATGCTTTCGGTACATGTTTTGAATTCAATTAAATATTTAGTGTACATGTATTATTTTGATGTCGTAAATGAAGTATGAACAAAAACAGGTAAGATTTCATTCAAAATAAATGAATACATGATGTAATCTGTCCCTAAATCATAATAAACAAGCCCTGCTGTATATATTAATCTTCTTCTTCATAATGTGAATCCCGGACATCAACCCCACATACCTAGACCTACACACACCTGCAAGAAGATCCTACACAAACCGAATAATCATATAATACACACGCCAACCATATACACCCACACTCTAAATACAAAAGAATGAAAAGAGTAGATTTTTGTGCAATTCAATTATCTCACTAGAACCGTTGACGGAAAAAGCAGTTATTGGACAATTAGGTCAAAACATTTTTAAAAAGTGACACTAATACATTTATTGAATAAATTCACCCTATAGACATGGATCTCTGCTTTTATCAATTGTCAATTGATATAGGCTATATAAAAAACTAGGTAGAGTTCATTTGTGACAAGTTGCTTCAAATCAGATTAACTTTCACACTCAGTAGAAGTCTACGCAAGATAACTCGGAGATCTCTGTAAGTATGCATGAAATCTATTTATACTGTCCCCAAGTTGTTAAAACACTGACATAGACGCAGTTATAAATACTTGGAATTCTTGTCAAATTCATTGAATGTGGTTCCGAATTACTTAATTTATAACATTCGGCCGAAGATAGGCAATATCTAATAGTGGCTCAGGGGCCACTAAATTAAAGAGATGCCACAAGCAAACAAACACAAAAAAGGACCAGACAAGTGAGTCAAAAACAGCTACAAAGATTATGGCTAACTACAGATTTGAATGAAGCAGAAGTGTAGTCTGTGTTATACTGGGAGCCAACACTCGGAAACCATAGTGTGCACTAGTCTCCACAGCAGCCAGTTTGGTTCCGCTCCCTCCACACAAACAGTCTGCCAATGACAACGAACTGGTCCTTTTCGATTGGCTAGCGGTTTTCTGACGACGTCACCCAGCTTGACTTCAAACAAGGCTTTCAATTGGTCGATCGGCTAGACGGCTACTTCATATTCATAAGCAATTTTGACCTGGAAGTAAGCACTTGCGCAATTGCATCGCGCGCTAGATGACTGAGGTCAATCAAGTTCCCGTATGTACAGATCTGGGTGTAGCCAATCAGAAACGGCGTTATAAGTGGCCATTGGCAGACTGTTTGTGTGGAGGGAGCGTAACCAAACTGGCTGCAGAGGAGACTAAGTGTGCACATGGCCGCTCGCTGCTTCGCGGATCATCACGGCTAGATCGTGAATAGTCTTTGACCAAGACTACAAAAGTTTGGCACTGGACAATTGACCCAGGAAGGTAATTCTAGAAGGTGGGCCGTATGAAAAAAAAAAAAAATACTGGGAGCCAACACTCGGAAACCATAGTATGCACATGGCCGTTCGCTGCTTCGCGGATCGTCGCGGCTTCACCGCTCACCCTAGATCGTGAATAGTCTTTGACCAAGACTACAAAAGTGTGGCACTGGACAATTGACCCAGGAAGGTAATTCTAGAAGGTGGGCCGTATGAGTAAAAAAAAAACTACTGGGAGCCAACACTCGGAAACCATAGTATGCACATGGCCGTTCGCTGCTTCGCGGATCGTCGCGGCTTCACCGCTCACCCTAGATCGTGAATAGTCTTTCACCAAGACTACAGAAGTGTGGCACTCGACAATTGCCCCAGGAAGGTAATTCTAGAAGGTGGGGCGTATGGGTAAAAAGAGGCTTCAGCAAAGGAGAGTCTGTAAAATCGGAGGGATCAAGAGTAGAGCTGTTCCGGAGATTATATCTGGGATGAGGTTTGTTAGGATTGGAGAACTATACAGAGTGGCACAGAGTGACAGATCTTAAAAAGATGACAGGGAACAGCAACGTCACGGCGTTGGGCAAGGTGAGTGAAATCGGCATCGAGCAAGAGGTCATCATTGGAAAGATTCCAAGGTTGAAGGATGATCCGTGCAGTAAGACGCTGAGTGCTATTAGGGGTGCCAGGTGATGCTTCCATTCTCCTGGGCTGGCCGGACCAGATCAAAGTGAATAGTACGTCAGGTGGTGGAAGAAGATGAGTTGAAGGACCTGTGGATATAGCCAATGATTTTTCTGGCTTTCTTGCAGACATACAGAATGTGGCGGTTCCAGGATAAATTGCTAAAAATGTGGATTCCGAGGAATGTAACAAACGAAGCCCTTTCCATAATTTGGTTATTCAAAATGAACTGTAAATTTGGCATAACAGCCCCACCCTCCAGCATATCAAACAAAAAGGAAGGACAATCATTAAAGGCAATAATGATTTAACTGAAAAGTAAAAAAGATAAGCATTCCAGAGCACCCTGCACCACATACACACATCCCACCCGAATCTATATTTATCATACTTAACGCCATTCCAACTTGTTATCCTGGATTCTGCCTTGAATTCTATACCTACCCCACATACCTATAGACCTCAACACACTTACAAGAACATTCCACAAACCTCAAATAAACTTTATATACACCCTACACACACACTCTAAATACAAAAGAGTGGATTGAAAAAGAGTGGAGAAATAGATGATTTTACCAGTTTGTTTTTTAATTTAAATTTAATTTTAATTTCAGAATAAGTAAGTAGACAACATTCTTCAGACAAGACAATCGTTAGAGCTCAATAGTATTTTAAGATATGGTACTCGGGGTTCTGTTTACTAGTTCGTTGTTGACTAGTTCGTTGCTCAAAAACATGACAAACATGACAAAGGATCCATTTTTATACTTTGACATACGCTATCTCAAGAAGTAAGCTTAATTAGGAAACACTAACAATTGAATATCTGTGAGTAAAACGTAACTATCGCTTATGGTTTTAAACAACACAAGATAACGGAAGTGGAATGAAATAAACATCTCAAAAAAAGTAACTACCCCCCTTAAATAATGACCGTTATTCAAAATGGGGCTATTGTATTACAAATCTGTAAAATGCGTTGGAAGCAGAATTTACCTCATTTGATACGATAGCCCAGAAAACAATAAAACATCGGTCACTTTAATGTAGTGAGATCCAGATTTGAAAGTTGCACTTACATGCAATTTTTACAATACAAAAACACTCAGATATCATTACACAGATTTCCTTCCATTACACTGAATACAAAATCAATACAATTTACTGCAACTTTCAAATCTTGGATTACATTGATTTAAATGTACGCTGTGACGTATATTTAGTCAATTGCTGTAAATGAGGCGTCAAAATGTGCAGAAATAAATTCTGCTTCCAACGCATTTTACAGATTTGTAATACAATCATCCGTTTTTGAATAATGGTTATTATTTAAGGGGGGTTAGTTACTTTTTTTGAGATGTTTACATGCATAAAATGGTTATAGAAAATTTGCCGAAAATAGACTGTCAGGTATATTATATTAAATAAGATTTGTGGATTTACTCTGAAGCGTGATTTGACACATCTTCAGAACAGTAGAAGGGTACACAATATTCATTCCATAGTTTATACCATAAAATGAGTACTACAGCTGCTGCCTAAAGGCGCCTGCTTTTGACGATATTACTGTGAATATTAAGAATCTTAGTCCACATATCATAACCTCATGTACCTATCAGTGCCACCTATTAATATTCAAACCCAAATGTGCTCGTTTTAAAAATGTGGCACCCGCATGCATGTAGGCGAGATTATACCATTACATGAGCCCATTTATTCCATTCGCAGTTAGCTTTAGGCTCCTTGAATATTCTGAGAGCCGAACATTACACTTTCGACCGAGAAACAGTATTAGTGATGTTTAATTTAATCAGAAACGACAATAATGTATATTTTTTCATATATGTTTCTATAGTGGTTATATTGCCTTTGTCATATAGCATGTCATTTTTTATTTTAGAATTGACATTTTAAAGTATCATTGCCAGTTTTTAACCACCCACTACTTGATACACACCTTAGTTGCGCACCCACTCTCCATAAATCTGGCATTACACTTGATAGAGATATGACCAATGAAGTTGATCGTTTCTTCTTACTTAAAATAGAACAGTTCATCTTATTGGTTGAAACAAAAGATGCAATCATTCTACACAAAAAAAACTTACGTACGCCACAGCGAATAATTTGTTTTTTAAATTTATATTACCCCAACGTTAAACTGATTTGGAAACAAACCTGACATATTAATTTGTTGTTAACACTGCGGTATACCTACCCCTAGGGTTTCTCACCCGATATGCTAACACGCTTGTGCTTATAAACAAAATGACTTAAGATAATCATAGATCCATCCTTTACGCTAATTTTCGAAGTCGACCATTAGGGAGCAATGTTGAAGCACATCATATGTTTGTACAGGAACAATACATTTTCACTTGGCTGAAATTATGCGAAGCGATACGGACTTTAACCTTGGTAGTTAAAATTTTCCTTTCAACCGAACGCTTTTGTACATATAAATATATAACTTATACTGAAAGGCATGTTTCTAATTAATATTTAAAAGATGTGCACATCAATTCTGGTTTGATCTTCGAATGAAATATTTTGCTTAAAATAGTGCGCGGCTTTTGTTTTCTCCAATCGCGCGCATATTTCATTGTAATTTCTCTAATAATATCACGTTTACTTGGAATAATCAACGCAGCATGCCTACCTTTTTTAGAATTGTCTTTCTATGTGAACCATAAATTTTTTTTAAATAAATCATCAAAATCTCAATAATTTTAAAATGTTCTATTCTATTCTATTCTGGGTTCTATTTGCAGCTGCTCTACTGTTTCAGTCAAACTTTTGTATTTAGACAATAATAACTGCGCACCATCTATTTTGAGGTCATTGTGTGAAATCGGAGGGTTTTGTTTTGGGCTGACGAAATTGTTGAGATTTTCTGCACAAAATATAATCAAAAAATAATATAATTGCACCATCATATGATAAACAGATATAGGTAAAGGACAATGCATAATATGTCATTTTTTATTTTCATGAATATTGCAAGTAATTCTCTATATCCCAGAATCGTCTACCAACGAAGCTAGAACATGGTTTGCGAATTCGACACCTTCAATTACGCGATGATTAACATACTTTAATGTTGCTATCGCAGCGAGCAGAATTAAACAAGTTACTTCCACACGGAAGAAAGCAATTCTCGGTGAAGATTCAACTTTCCACGTTGCTGTCAGATTTTGTTTTTATTGTCTGAATTTTGATACATTTTAAAATATTCTGGTTTAAGTTCACAAATCACTTAGAATCCCTTTAATGTCGCGGTGCAAATTTGAGTCTAATTTAGTTCCATAGTTAAAACATTCCAAATCGGCAGAGGAGACGGGATGAAATCTGCTCCGGGGATATCATATGAGATAGGAGTAGCATTAATGCATATTAATGAGTCAATGTGCTGGTAGAAATGGGATTTTAGTGTGAGAAAGCACTTTCTTCCACCTCGTGGATTGTGGATATTGCGCTCTCTGCTATTTATAATGCTCGTCTTTGTTCTGTTTTAAGGCAAAATGAACGCTAATAGTCTAATGGAAATTTAAAGCGATGTAGAATTACAATCTCCTTCCAGAAAATCCGGGTGAAATACATCAAGATACAAAATACGTTAATATAATCCACACCATACCTTTAATATAAATCAGTTTTAAACAAACACTGATTAAAGTTGCATGGGTTAAGTACAGACGTGATGGAAGTATAAGAGTTTGAAACAGCAATCAGTAGATGGAGTTTACACTGCAAAAAATATTTTACTCAACACTGAGTAAAAAGGTCACAGCTCAACAGTTGAGTAAAAAATTACTCAACATTGAGCTCATATAGGTCACAACTCAACAAATGAGTAAAAAATTACTCAATGTTGAGTAATTTTGTACTCAACTGGTGAGTTGTGACTTTTTTACTCAGTGTTGAGTAAAATATTTTTTGCAGTGTATAGATGATTGAACCCGTGACCTCCAATTGCAGTTGCAAGTGTTTATATTGACCGTCTATGTAGAAACGAAAGGGTAGCTTACTTCATTAAGGGGGTACTACACCCCTCGATAAAGTTGTATCTATTTTGCATTTTTCTCACAAACTAATAACACAGTGGTAACAAAAGTTATGTATATTATAGGGGCAAGGAATCCAATTGAATATATGAATACAAAACCCACCCAAGTGCATACGTTGGCCAAATTGAGTCAAGCATGAGAAATTGTTGCTATACATAGGCCTGTCATATGTATGAAAGAACAACTCAAATTCATCATCTGTGTCTATTGAACATGTGAGAAATAGCATGTATGAAAGAACCACCCAATTCCGTAATTTGAGTATTGCAACACATTGATTGAAATCAAGTATATATAAAAGTCCACTTGTAACACATTCATTGCTGGAGAGTGACTTTTGAAAAAAAGTTGGGTTTAATAAAGGAACGTGTGTGGTTTATATTACATGGCAGAATGCTTATCAACATTACACATACATGTGTGCTTTATTTTGTATTATCTTTCTAGTGGTAATCTCATTCCAACGTTGTTGTCTTTGTATATGATTCAAAAAACCACCCAAGTCCAAAATTTAAAATGAACCCTACAAAGTCCCTGAAATGCTAATCGTCATACTTTATACAGTTTAATCCACTCATTTGCACGTAAAACGTACCATATTGACCAGGTAAATCTAACTTAAGGAATTAAAATGATACACAGGTTTTTCTCTCAAAATCACTTCCGATGGACTTGGGTGGGTTTTGTATTCATGTATTCAATTACTACACTGGAATTTCAGTGACCCAAGACAAGCGGTTCGTTATTTAGGATAAGAAATAAGGTACCGCTAGGATGTACCTCATTTCCTATCATATATACTGAACCGCTTGTATTGAGTCACTGAAATTTCAGTGTAGTAATTGGATTCTTTGCCCCAATAATATACATAATTTTTGAAAATGTGTTATCATTTTCTGAGAAAAATACAAAAATAGTCACAAATTTACAACAGGGGTGTAGTACCCCCCTTACACGAAATGTGATATGACTACTTTAATTTGCACTTCCCTATATTGCTTTTAACAATGTGGTCATATCTGATCTTTTGTGAATTGATGAAATCATTAGTATTATTATAATAGCCTGATGTAAACTGACCAGCTATTTCACTTTCAAACTAAGCGTAATGATATTTAGATGTAATATCAAAAATGCTACTTATAATGGACATTGGGCTAAATAAATCATCAGAAAAATACCGTGTCAACAAGACTTTCCCTCCACTTTCTTACAATTGTCTGTTAAGGATGTTTTCTTAATCATTTTCCATTTCAACTATTCATATTTTTCTTTTCCAACCAATCCTCGTATATTGGACTGACAAATATATACCTCATACCAAGAGATACCTCGCACAATAAATTAAACATTATGCTGTGTCAGTTTTGTGTATCCTAATTTAAATAATGCAATGTACAAATGATGCTTGGAATATATGTAATTTTATTTTTATTTTTTTATTTATTTATAGCAATCCCCCTATAGCAACATTACATGGAGGAGTCTGGCCCAATCGCCAATGAAAGACAGATGGGCACTCCGATCACTGTTTATACAGGATCGTCTCCTTTACCTTTACCTTTACCTTTACCTTTACCTTTTATCTAGAATGATACGATTTTTAATTTGATTTAATTTAGCTTCTTTGTGCTAATAGTGAAGGTATTTATGTGAAAATTGACAAATGTTGATCAATTATGCATGATCATGTGCCACATGTGGGCGGCACCAAACCAGGTTATCTTCTATGAAAGCCTTTAATTTTGTTACCTTTATGAATATTCATGCTCGTTAATCTTCTACACTTGTACTTGTCAGAGCCTATCGGCTCTGGTTAATTTCTCGGGTTTTCACCCTTTATTGTTATCCTCTCATGTATTGTTTTGTCTCGCATTGTCTGCCAGGGTGCAGCATATGGCACAAATAATCTTAAAGCGGTTTTTTGTTAGCTTTTTTCCTTATACGTAAAGGAAAATGCCAAATCACTTATTATTTTTGCATAATTATGTAATCAACAAGCTGGTTATTTTATTGAGGGAAAAGTACATCAGTAAATTTAAACTGTTCATTTTCCATTACTATTTTCCATTACAAGTTTTACAAAATGACATGTTTTCCAAACTATGACCATCTTTTTTATCCTTTGTTTTCTCGTTTGATAACAAAATATGAATTAAATTGTAAAGCGAATCAGGCGTTATTTATTTATTACAATGATAACCGGCTTAAACAATCTGTGTTTTGTTTAAAAGATTTCGATAATCATTACCTACATTGCAATTTGATTTGTGAATTTACTACATCACGTAATAAACGCAACAGAGAATGGGTCATTATAATTGTATTAAATAGGTTACAAGCTAATTTTTAGTGCCGGTTCCACTTTGGATATTCCTTGGCCAATTTTTGCTTGTTTGGTTGCATTAGATCATAGAGTTCCTGTAGATTGAGAGTATAGATGTCCATTACAAACACCATTGAAACTAATTTCCTGAAAAAAATAGACGCTGTCAAATATATTCTGTTTTGATGAATTCGGTATCCTAAAGGAGAATTTCCATTAATAAAATGCTGATAGGTGATATTCATTTATTTGATTGATATAGTCTATGTAAATATTGATACCGGAAACGTCTTTTTATTATTGCATTCACGTGTTGCGTACCACACTTATCTCTCATTCTGCCTAACAAGGCTATTTATTACGATATTATTAGATACAGTGTTTACGTCGCAAATGATTGGAAATGGCAAGGCCGGGTTGTCAACGTGTACTCCAAAGCTAATAGGGAAATATGCATGGTATACGCGCGTTCTGTGTATAAGACCTGTGTCAGAGTACGCATTCCTTTTTGGCATGCAGGTCTCAGTCAGAAGCAGGTGAACTAAGAAGAAAATTCAGTAGCGTGTATGTAAAGCTCCTCCTTGGCAGCGAGTATAGATCGTACTCCAACTCCATTGCAATTTTGGATCTTTTTCCTCCCCATACCATGCCTGGAGTTTGCCTCAAAAGCACATTCTTCTGAACGATTCTCAAGCCGGTTCCCTATTTCTGAGTATAGATCCTCAATGACTCTTAGAAAGTCTGCAAACGTCAAAGGTTACAGGTGAAATAGATACAATGGTATTACTTGCCGCAAATGATTTGAAATGGCAAGGCCAGGTTGCCAACGTGTACTCCAAACCTAATAGGGAAATGTGAATGGTACGTATGTTCTGTGTAGTTACATGAGACCTGTGCCAGAGTATGCACCCTCTTTGGCATGCAGGTCTCACTCAGAAGCAGGTGAACTGGTTGAAGAAAATTCAGAAGCGTGCATGTAAAGCTCCCCCTTGGCAGCGAGTATAGATCATACTCCAATTGCCTTGCAACTTTGCATCTTGATCCTCTGCATACCAGTAGACAGTGGTTTGCCAGAAGTTGCGTCCAAAGCAATTAACATGCTTCGGAAAGATTCTCAATAGCTGCAATTGATTTTTATTCGGGTGCGCCGTCGGATATCACATTACCAGTGAAGTCGGTCAATGTGTGAAAACTACAGTACTGGTGCAGCCAGTCACTGTGTGAAATTGGTCAAGCTTTCGTCAGATGTGGCTCTGACTTCATCAGGATGAAAGCCTATCCACTTACTTATTCTCAAGCTGGTTTCCTATCCTCAATGACACTAAGAAAGTCTGTAAAAGTCAAAGGCTAGTAGGCTACAGGTGCAAAAATCACAAGATTCAACGTAACATGTTTTGATATTAAATTTGTCATATATTTACATTGAATATGTAATTAGCGGGGTGCCCTACTTTCCCCCTTTGAGTTCAATATGATATTGAATAGGAAACATTACATGAATACAATATAGCAGCACTGATTTTACTGTTATTTCGTTACAATCAATCATTATCTTAATATTTTACCTTCCAAATACTACGCGAGCAATAATTTTGTATTATTTCTATTAATAGAGCTCCTAGACATTCCAATACTGTTTGATATAATTAAATAAAACATAATAGTTTTGAATCTAGGCTAATTTACATCGTAACTTCGATAATTTTATACAGCAGTTTAAGAGAAAAATAGATTAAAAATATAAATAGTGAAAGGTAATGTGAGATGTAGCTAATCATCGACAGACACAATAAACGCTTCAGCATGACTGAAAATTGTCAATTTTTCAAAAATGAGAGAGTATTTGTTGACTAAAAAAGTCAATGAAATGTGATTTAGTTTCATGTTCATTATTCAACATGTTCAAGGAAAGCAGCTATTATTACGATTTTATGTATTTCAAAGTTATTTGCACAAATTTTAAGACATATTTTAAGAGAGGTTTAAGGTGGTATACTACACCCCCTGATAAATTTTGTGACTAATTTTGCATTTCTCTCAAAAAATAACTACACACTGGTAACAAAAGTTATGTATGTTGTAGGGGCAAGGAATCCAATTACTTCACTGAAATTTCAGTGATTTGAGACAAGTGGCTCAATATACCATATGTGTTAAGAAATGAGGTTAATTCTAGCGGTACCTCTTTTCTTATCATAAATGACGTACCGCTTGTCTTGAGTCACTGAAATTCCAGTGAAGTAACTGTTACCAGTGTGCTATTTGTTTTGAGAAAAATGCAAAAATAGTCACACATTTATCAAGGGGTGTACGTACCACCTTAAGGCAAACATATTTGCAAATATTGAAAACTCAGATTATTTTACAGTGTCTATAATTACTATGCCGACGGCAAAAGAATTAAGGTAACAGTTAATATGTTCTCGAATGTAAGTTCATACGTGCTGGTAATAAACAATTTCCAAAAGTTTAAACTGACTTTCAGCACAAAAATTCACTAACCTTGAATTTTCGATGTGTGACACACATCTTCATCAGAAGAAGTCCTAAGATGTTGTGATGGACTTGCCCTTTTGTTGATGAAAAAATATCAGGTGTGGTCTACGAGATACCCTGCGGCGAATGTACAAGTTCATACATCGGCCAGACAGGTAGACAACTCGGAGATAGACTGAAGGAGCACAAGTCAACTGCCCCCAGCCGCAAACCCTCTGCTGTTGCAGAGCACAAAACAGAGTCTCACCACAACATTGACTGGGAATCCACAAATGTGTTAGCCAAGGATAATAGAGAATACCCCCGTTTAGTGCGGAAGGCCCTCCAGATAATTGCTGGAACTGGAATTGCCAACCTTATACAACGCCACGCCCTCATTCGACCAAAAGTTGCCAATGATCAACAAAAGGGCAAGTCCATCATAACATCTTAGGACTTCTTCTAATGAAGATGTGTGTCACACATCGAAAATTCAAGGTTAGTGAATTTTTGTGCTGAAAGTCAGTTTGAACTTTTGGAAATAGTTAATATGTTCACACCTGTATATCCTTATCAAAGACAAGATGTCCAAATTAAAACCAGTGCTTGTACCCTTTAGCTCTGAGTTAATATCTAATTTGTGGAAATCGGTTGAGAATTTATTACACGGTGGTTGAAAACCCAAGAAAGGAACAACTTAAAAGTTGCATTTTAATGTTCTAATAAATGGAAAGCACGGCGCCAAAGTTTGTTCGGCTTATAATAGGCGAAAAACGTAAGACGCGTAACGGTAACATCGTGTGTTTATATTAACAGGGCACAAAAAGAAACTTATAATTTTTCACAAGGTCATATCTTGAAAATCTGTCCATCAAAATGAACCAAAATTACACTTAGGATTACTTCAACACTCCACTCTAATGAAATGTCAATACCCAAACGGTTACTTTACTTACACAACTGACAAATGCACTGACATGAAACTGCTTGCTGTATCATATGTCACAGCCTGAAAATATCGGCTACATAGAGTTTAAGGCGCGTGAAGAAGTCAAAACAAATGAAGGCATTCGTAAAACAAATGAAGGTATTCGTCAGAGAGTGTTAGATATGTGTTCGTGTTCACCTACGTCGTGGTGTGATTATGTTCGTTGGGTACGAATGTTATTTTTGTGAGACAGAAAAGTCCGCATTGCTGTTAATTTTGGTCCAATTTGATGAACCAGTTTTTAAGATATGACCTTGAGAATGGCGTGCACGCAGTTGAGCGTAGCACTTACGCAAGTCGCGCGTTGCGTAATATGTGACTGGCGCAGTGCACTCTTATGTGAATTTACGCGAGCGTGACTGACTTGGGATTTTATTGACCCACGCAATAACAAAAACAAAACAAAAACTTTTCGCTTATTATAAGCCGAATGAACTTTAGTTATTCTTGTTCGCGAACGCTTTGTGTGCAAATCAATAGAGTATCCAATGGAGGACACTTCAACTTAAATTTGAAACTTAAGTTCCTTGGGATTTTGGAACACCGTATATTTATTACTTGACCGATTTCAACAAATGAGGTCTTAAATCCGAGGTAAAAGATTGATTGCTTTAATTATGACGTTGTTATTCGTCGTTGTTTTGGATATGCATGGGTGAATATAACTGGTACCTTAACTTTCTTGCTGTCTGTATACAATTTCTGCCAAAGATAAGATTTTTACACATCTGGTAAGTTAAAATCAATGATTTTTATAGCACATTCTCTGTATCATTAACGTTTATCTTATTTGGGCAGCTCCATTACAGTTTTAGCCATTGAACTTAAAACGGCAGTATACTTCTATTACATTATAGAAAATGAGTCAAGGAGGGCAATAATCGCATTTACAGTTTCGTGGGTCTTGCAGGTGTCCTTACGTCATGGAAACTAACATGGTGACTATGGTGTATAAAAATGATTGGTACCCATCAGCTTTGTCGTCTAATTCTTCCACGTTCGGCATTAATTTCGATCCTCTTGGAATGACTTTTGGTTTTATGACCTTTATTTAACACAAATCTACAAATAAGGTGAACGTTATCCTGCATTTTGATGTGGCGCTCATCTTATCCATGCTCACTGGATATTGATGGGTGTCATTTTGATACACCCTATAGTACCTTCTTAAACCATTGTCTAAATCCAAATGCTGTGTCTGCACATCATTCAACTTGGAAAATGTAGACTAGATTTTAAATATATGAATTATTCGCAAAAAGTCATGGTTGTGAATTTATTATGATGCTGCCACATGTTAACGTGAAATTTGTTAAGTACATCAAGATTTTGAAAGGAAACATTTGACTATTTTCATCTGTCATTTAAGAAGCAGCTGTGCATCCCCTTTTGTGACATTTTGAAGAATTTGTTACAATACTGGTATATTCAGATGATGCAATAATAACATGCTTGCTTCAATAATATGAGATCACTACTTCTGTACAAATACGTGGTTAAGAAAACCGAAGTTTGATCACTCAGTAAATTTTGACAAGCAATTTATATAACATATGTATGTCAACTTCTAACTGTATTTACAGAGAATGTGCTATAAACATCATTGATATTAACTTACCATGTTGTGTCAACAAAGCATGTACTCCTGCTTTGATAAAGAGAAATTAGATGATGAATGAAGGAGATTGGCATGATTTTCCACAAATATGAGATAACAGGTTTAAAAGAGCAGACAAGCAGGTAAGTCTCCCTAATATCGTCTAGTCATCTGACTATACAAACGACACTACAAATTAATTTCATTGTCAAATTTATGGTGAACTTACCAACTATGACTTGACATTTCAAGGGTTAATATCTATCTTCTTTTCTTTCCTAATAAGCTTTTTCCAGGATTTCATTAACCTGGATTTGTTCCTTAAAGAAACCAATAGGTATTAGTGATCGCTGCGGTCAAACGTAAACAAAGCCTATTTGGAAAGTGAGATCACTCTTTAACCAAGCAATGGCTCTGCGATCTTGTTTATATTGATTACATGATTGTGACATATCTAGCTTCCTGTAGCATGTCTTAAGCTATTATGCCTCTGTGTGAAAATAACGCACACCAATATAGGCAGTATCACGTGGTACTGAAATGGGATGTACTGGTTTGTTCTGTTATTTAAGCAGAAGTTGCGTGTTCCCTTCTGTGTCATTTTGTAATGAGGACAATAACCTAGGGAATGAGTGAGACTAAAATGGAATCATGGAAGGTATCAGTCCGGTTGCGGAGGAAATGGCGGAAACCTATGTTTGCCTGCTTGCCCGGAGAACAAAAAGTATTACGCTTAATATTGTCAGCCCAGCTAATGTTGTATTTTCTCCATAGATACTCGAAAGCAAATATAACAGCAAGATAATATTCAAAACAAGAAAAAGTGGTGGGAATCTCAATTGTCTGGACAGGAAATCGAGATGTGGGTAGAAACAGTTTCAAGAGGAATGTGGTATCTACTAACAGGAATAGAACAAAGGAAAATATAATAATATGCAGATACAGTACTATTATATACACATGTTATATGAAATCAATACAAACTTACAAAATATTGTTTTCGTTATTAAACCTGAGGTCTGATCGTTTTGTAATTTTCGACATGCATTATAACATTTACTGACACCATTCAACAGAAAATGTGCTATAAACAAACACAATAAAATCTGTCGTCAAGGCATGGAAAAATATTTTTGAATTACTCTAGTTATTAATTACGACATACAGGGTGTCCCAGAAAAAATTACCGAGTGAATAAAATTGAACGTAAGTCGAGAAATAGACATCAGAATCAAAACATTTTTATGTAGCGCATAGCCTATTTTGTTGTGCATCACATACGCAAATGATTCGGTTGATTCGGTTGACTGGTTCTGAAGAAATGAATGATTGCATAATGCGTGCATCAATGCAGTTCATTCCAAGTTTGATCAACATGGGCTTTTTTCATATTCGATCACCGCTTCCTAAAGTTTATGTATCTCATTAAATTTAATCCGACGGTGTTATGTCATTCATGCTTTCACTGAAGATGAATAACAGTTTGTCCGAGAAAACTTTGATTTCTGCAATTGGAAGCTCTCCAACTTTCATTCTTTAGGTTGTGCAAATACATGTATGTTATATTTTAACTTTACAAAGAACATTTGTGCCAAGAATGATAATGATCATGTGCTTACAGCTTTACGTGTGATTTTGATACCATGCAACATTAATGCTGAAGTTTTAAAAGATTTAAACTTTGCATTACAATTTCTTGGAAATATTCTGAAAACATCAATGTGTGTGAGAAACTTTTAAGCCAGCTGGAATTCTTTATGTAGTAATTCTTTATGCAACATTTCTAAACATTAACGAAAAAAGATATTTACAAATACCGAGCATCATCTTACATGCAAGCTTTAATTTTCAATATCGTGCATGTTTTCAAATTTGAACAAAACCTAATTAAATGTTTTTCAAGAAACATGTTGTTTAAAAAGAACGAAAATGATTTCATAGAACAAAATATAAAGCCCATTGACAGTTTAACCACTACTGCGCATTGTGTTGAATGATCTTTCTTTCAAACTTGGAATGAAGTGAATGAAGGAGATTGGCATGATTTTCCACAAATATGAGATAACAGGTTTAAAAGAGCAGACAAGCAGGTAAGTCTCCCTAATATCGTCTAGTCATCTGACTATACAAACGACACTACAAATTAATTTCATTGTCAAATTTATGGTGAACTTACCAACTATGACTTGACATTTCAAGGGTTAATATCTATCTTCTTTTCTTTCCTAATAAGCTTTTTCCAGGATTTCATTAACCTGGATTTGTTCCCTTAAAGAAACCAATAGGTATTAGTGATCGCTGCGGTCAAACGTAAACAAAGCCTATTTGGAAAGTGAGATCACTCTTTAACCAAGCAATGGCTCTGCGATCTTGTTTATATTGATTACATGATTGTGACATATCTAGCTTCCTGTAGCATGTCTTAAGCTATTATGCCTCTGTGTGAAAATAACGCACACCAATATAGGCAGTATCACGTGGTACTGAAATGGGATGTACTGGTTTGTTCTGTTATTTAAGCAGAAGTTGCGTGTTCCTTCTGTGTCATTTTGTAATGAGGACAATAACCTAGGGAATGAGTGAGACTAAAATGGAATCATGGAAGGTATCAGTCCGGTTGCGGAGGAAATGGCGGAAACCTATGTTTGCCTGCTTGCCCGGAGAACAAAAAGTATTACGCTTAATATTGTCAGCCCAGCTAATGTTGTATTTTCTCCATAGATACTCGAAAGCAAATATAACAGCAAGATAATATTCAAAACAAGAAAAAGTGGTGGGAATCTCAATTGTCTGGACAGGAAATCGAGATGTGGGTAGAAACAGTTTCAAGAGGAATGTGGTATCTACTAACAGGAATAGAACAAAGGGAAATATAATAATATGCATATACAGTACTATTATATACACATGTTATATGAAATCAATACAAACTTACAAAATATTGTTTTCGTTATTAAACCTGAGGTCTGATCGTTTTGTAATTTTCGACATGCATTATAACATTTACTGACACCATTCAACAGAAAATGTGCTATAAACAAACACAATAAAATCTGTCGTCAAGGCATGGAAAAATATTTTTGAATTACTCTAGTTATTAATTACGACATACAGGGTGTCCCAGAAAAAATTACCGAGTGAATAAAATTGAACGTAAGTCGAGAAATAGACATCAGAATCAAAACATTTTTATGTAGCGCATAGCCTATTTTGTTGTGCATCACATACGCAAATGATTCGGTTGATTCGGTTGACTGGTTCTGAAGAAATGAATGATTGCATAATGCGTGCATCAATGCAGTTCATTCCAAGTTTGATCAACATGGGCTTTTTTCATATTCGATCACCGCTTCCTAAAGTTTATGTATCTCATTAAATTTAATCCGACGGTGTTATGTCATTCATGCTTTCACTGAAGATGAATAACAGTTTGTCCGAGAAAACTTTGATTTCTGCAATTGGAAGCTCTCCAACTTTCATTCTTTAGGTTGTGCAAATACATGTATGTTATATTTTAACTTTACAAAGAACATTTGTGCCAAGAATGATAATGATCATGTGCTTACAGCTTTACGTGTGATTTTGATACCATGCAACATTAATGCTGAAGTTTTAAAAGATTTAAACTTTGCATTACAATTTCTTGGAAATATTCTGAAAACATCAATGTGTGTGAGAAACTTTTAAGCCAGCTGGAATTCTTTATGTAGTAATTCTTTATGCAACATTTCTAAACATTAACGAAAAAAAGATATTTACAAATACCGAGCATCATCTTACATGCAAGCTTTAATTTTCAATATCGTGCATGTTTTCAAATTTGAACAAAACCTAATTAAATGTTTTTCAAGAAACATGTTGTTTAAAAAGAACGAAAATGATTTCATAGAACAAAATATAAAGCCCATTGACAGTTTAACCACTACTGCGCATTGTGTTGAATGATCTTTCTTTCAAACTTGGAATGAAGTGAATTGGCAGATGCGTTATGTAATCGCTCATGTCTTCGGAAATCAGTCAACCGTTTCCAGTAAAATTAGCATATAAGATGCAGAATAAGATGGGCTGCACGCTGATGTTTAGATTTTTGGATTCTGATGTCTATTTCTCGACTTACGTCCAAATTCATTTGCCCGGTAATTTTTTCTGGGACACCCTGTATTGTCATGAAATACATAATGAAAGCTTTCAAAAAGGAGACAGCTTATGCATGTATTGCAATTATCTACTTTGTTTTGCTCTTTTAGTAACAAGCAGGGTAAATCCCTTAAAATTATACAATTTACAATGAGATTATCGAGGATTCCTAGCAGTACACTGCAAATTATTTAAATTCAAGGCAAACTTACCAACTACGACTTTGACATTTCAACATTTAACATATATCTTCTTTCCTTTCCACAAATAAGCCTTTTCCATGATTTCATTAACCTGGATTTGTTCCCTTTGCTTAAAGAGCCAGCAGGTATCCGTGATCTCTGCGTTCTAATGTAAACATAACCTATTTGGCAAGTGAGATCACTCTTTAACTAAGCAATAGCTCAGCGATCTTGTTTATACTGATTACAGTTCCATAACACTATTCTACACGTATTACCTTATTGCTAAAACGCTTACTGAATACGGTGACGAATTCTAAAGACTTAATATCGCATGCTTAGATTCACGCTGTTGAGTACAAAATTGCGTCGCTCTTAACTTACAAGAGCTTATTTGTGCAGACGCATGTGAAGGTTATAACACGGGACATTAGCTCTTCTGTATTATCTTAGCTTAACCCCCTGAGCACTACCTGCCGATCTAACATTTCCTCTGATTGGTCGATTACATGATATCTTCATTATAATCTCCAATCAGAATGGAGTTTTTCATATAATTCACCCCAATTTTTTTGCGTGGTGAAATTATTCTAACAATGTTGCTGATTGGTCTAATTGATAATGAAAACTCCTTTTTGACCAATAGGCAGATATATTGTTCTCATGGGGTTAAAATACTCGGCTATATGTCATTTAACCGAATGAATAGGGCAGAGAAAAGCGACGCAGAGTCACGATTTTACTTTGCTGTGGTGCCTCACGTCCGTCAAACATCCATACGAATTACTGATTGGGTTCTTAGTATGCTTTGTTTGACATGAGCATCTCAAGTATAGGGAATTTGTTTGCCGTCGTTATAATATCGGAAATGGCTGCAGTCATACAGGTTTGTCCGAGGTTTTAAATATATTTCTTGTCATCTGCGGGTGTTTTCGCATTGTCCACGATATTTTTCCAATAAATCACTACGAGATCCATACCTACCGCCTGCATGTAAATGCCATATATTCGGCTGTGTTTTGTTTTAGTTTCATGGTATATTGCCAAATTTGAACTTTAAGTTTTTACAAATGATTGGCATATTTTTTTCACCCTTCATGTTAGTTTTATACGTATTTTGTTACTCGATGCATGTTAGAGATCACTGTTATTGTTTTTAGACCAGGATTGAAAAATCCCACAAGAGTTTCCTCATTGACATGTTTCTATAAACGAAAAATTTTCATTAACTGTCATTTTGCTTCGATACCTCGACAGTTTTTTGTTTATTATGATGAGAGCTATTGAAGTTTTCCTCCGTCTCCAGACGCACACGAAGAGCAACAACTATCTCAAGTTAGCCTATTAAAAATACCAAATAGCGCTTTATTCGTGTACTTGGATTAAGCGCCAACCCATGACAGGTACGTACTGCTATTATACTCTCAGTACTCGTGAAATCTCAGGTATGAAGACAATTTGTGACATCTGGTCAAATCTCACGGTTGTTTGATCATGGGATCATTTATTAGTTTTTCAAACAAAACATCATGTACAACCAAATTATAGGCTTAAACAGCTACATGTGATATCATCCTATGCTAATGTATGCAGATGCTTGTGAGTCATTCTCAACTTTAATTTCCCCTCTTTTACAAAATTATTCACTTTTATAGTATTTTTATAGCTTTTTCGGATATAAAATGGATCTATTAATGACAAAATTGGTGGCGCTATTTAGTTACTGGAAATTACTCTTTCAAGCTTTTAATACAAATAATTCCTTTTATTGTTTGATAAAATATGTTTATAAAATTTCCTTGTTGCTTGTTTCACCTATTCCAGCTGTTTTAATGGCAGTATTAATCACATACCCCTTGCAAATAAAGAAACATGATTTAGGATAAATAGCGCCACCTATAGTTTGTATTTAGTTAATAATGAAGCCAATTTTGTACACATCAAACATCCGTGATCTATCATGTGGTACTAAACTTTTTTCCTTTTTTGTAGACAACTGACTTTATTAAAAGTTTCTTAATACATCAGCCTTTGCATCGGGGCTTGAGATTGGAATTCCAATTCCCTTTCTCAGGAAGTAAGGGCTAAGAGTAAAATTGTACAATGTGTTTGGGAGTGGCCTTCTCACCTTTCTCCTTTTCCTTGTTATATTCTTCCATTTTTTGCTTTGTTTATCAAAACTATCTGGGCCAGCATACATCTTATTAGCCTACACTGGCTATCCAGGCTTGTGCATTTCTATTGTATGGATTTCCCATGTATTAGCATGTGTCACTCACGGACCAACCTGGGTAAACAAACAAACAAACAAACAATAGTACTGTCACTTAAGGTTTTACCGTCGTCAGCTGATTCGACTTGACTATTGCGCCTGTTTTCAAGGCGTGCGTACGCCGCGTCGTGTTTTGCGCTGCGTTGCAGACATCGCAGAGAACGATGCGTGTTGTGCGTGTCAATGCAATTTTTGCGCACCGGCGATAACTAGGGCCAAAAAATAAAGAAAACAATGTTTGCTGAGCGCAAAAAAGTGGTCGCTTAAATAAGTAATTAAATACAACATGTACAAACCAAATATTGCCAGCGTGCTTCCAGTAATAACGGACCTGGCTCCCCTCCCCAAAGTAGGCCTACGACAGTAGGGTCCAATAGATGGTATGAAGTTATAGGCCTACCAAACAAACACAGAATCAGGCTTTTTTTTTTTTAAATATTAGGCCTAAACGAGTGTTGGTTAAATTGGTTAATTCGTTTTAATAACATTTTGGCCTAAATGTTGGGTAAGCACTACGGTATATTGGCGTATTAAAGGTTATACGTTTGTAGAACGTTTCATAATGAAACACGCTACAACAAAATTAAAAATATGTGAAAATGTTATTGTAGACATATATTATTTTGGCAACATTGTTCCAACTAAGAATATGTTTTGCAGCAAGTGTTCAATGTTTTTGATTGTTATTTTCATAATGCATGCGATATAGACAACACCATCAAAACTATTCAGTTTAAAAAAAAAAATGTGTCATAGGGCCTACATTTACAAAAATTATATCATTATTGGCCAAACGTTTTTCTACAGCTATAGGCAACCCAGCGTTCTACAGCTATACAGGCTGTATCAAAATGATTGGTACCCATCAGTTTCCAGAGATATGGGCATGACTGTCACATGAAACTGCAACATAGGATCCACAAAGTTTTTGTTTAATGTCATAAACAGTTATTTAACTACAAATTGTGGTAATTTCAAAAAGACCATAATGTTGCATTTAGACGAAGCATTCTTTTCAATAACGACCACAATTGATGGGTACCAATCATTTTGATACACCCTGTAGGCAACCCAGCGTTTAATTTTGCTTTAAATTGAACTGCAACAATTGATGATATGAATCCACCTCCAGATAATTCCGTAGGCCTATAGTTTTTGTGACCAAAAAGTTTTCCTCTCGGTAAAGGCACTAAGCATGCTAAGTAGGCCTATGCCTATAATAATTGTAGGCCTATTATAGTCAAACACTTCCGCCCATGGTGTCAAACGCTTCGCTTTAACATGTTTAATAAATCCTCTTTTTGGTCATTCGAGTCAGGTGAACATAAAGCTGAAAATAACTCACTTTGTGTAACTTGATAACTCTTTGGCCCAATATCTTTGCAGAATGGGAGTCGGCCGTTTGTGACCAAAATACACCAAATCAAGTTAGAATTAGGCTAAGAATTTTTTGATATTCTTAGCCTTAATAGTCGACATCATTATAATTGTTCCTAATTATGGACACTTTTTAGCCTAAGTATCTTAGGTAACTTTTTTTTACAGTGAAAAATTTCCTGCGTAAACAGACAATTCCTTTTTTGTGGCCATATGCGTAAATGAACGCTGATCCGGCATCAGATCGCGCTTCATACCAGCGCGTTGGCACGCACCAAAATATCCACGTACGCAATTAACTACGCATGGTGTCGCAGAAAAAATGCATTTTTGACCTATTTTGGTCAATTAACGCGAAAACTAGGTCCGGTACCCCCAATTTTTTTTGCGCGATTTTACAGATCTTTTTCTTTTTCATAACATATATAAAATTTAAAAAATTTTGTCTCGACAATTTTTTTATACAACGCAAAAGGTGATATATTTTGGGCAAATTGCTGATTTTCCCATTGAAGTGTACAGAGATTTTTGGAAATGTACACCTCTTTTAAAACGGCTGTAGCTCAAAAGTGAGGTCCGGCACCCCCTGTTTTTTTTCCTGATTTATTATCTACACATATTAATGTACAAAATATGTCAATTTAAAAAAATTTCGTCGATAGGTTTAGTAACGACGGTAAAACCTTAATCAGTGACCTTGAAATACATTAACGTGCATTTTATTTATTAATATTAGTGACATAGTCATTTCAAGAGAGATATAAGAGGATTGAAAAGAGTTATAAGATGGTTGAAAACAAGCAACAAAAAGGGAAAAGAGCAATAGAATGAGCGAATAGAACCCAATGCTGATTATTTTGTACTCAAATTGAGTAAAAAACAAAAACAAACAATCAACAATGAGTTCCACCCGACCCACCCCACCGCCCCCTTATACTCCACATTGAGCATTCTTTACTATATTGTTCATTAAGAATGACGTGAGTTTACTATGGATATGGAAATTATATCATAACATTAACAGTTGCAAGGATTGCCACTTATTATTAAACTTTTGTAACTGTAAGCTACATACTGCTTTGTATTTCAAAACATTATAATAGGTCTTGTGTCACAAACTGGGGTACCTTTGTGTTACATAGTGAAAAAGTGAAATGTTTCAAACATTTAACCTACACGTCTCATTTGAAGTGGTTCATCCTCCTGAGCATTTTCACACTTTTTTTATGGAAATCGGTTAAAAAATGAGAGAGTGCGGGCAAAAACAACCACAAAGTAGGGGAGATTTAATCCCTCCTCTTTTTTCCACATTTACTATCATTCTGAGCAAGTATTGGTCTTTTAAATGACCTTTTGTATTTATTCACTTGGTTTAGATGTCTGGGAGTTCATTTAGACATTTTTTTACTAGATTCAAATTTTTAATGGGGGTTTTAGATCAAATTTACGATATGAATCCCTCCCCCTAATCCACCTCCCCCTAATCCACAACCACGCTAGGCACATTTCCATGC
Source organism: Amphiura filiformis (assembly GCF_039555335.1). NCBI lineage: Eukaryota > Metazoa > Echinodermata > Ophiuroidea > Amphilepidida > Amphiuridae > Amphiura > Amphiura filiformis. The sequence continues at coordinate 60,501,312 of NC_092638.1, forward strand.
CAAACGTCATAAGAAAATAATTAAAAATTATTTTAAAACAGGATAAAAACATGAGTAAGATAGAATAAATTAGCCTCAATTTAAGACCTATTTGAATCTTCTAAGTGAAGAGACAGTGTTTTGAAATCCAAGCTGCCCATCAAAATGTAATAAAACCACCTTTTTGGGTACCCCAGTATGTGACGCAGGATCAATAACATTTAAGTTCCCCTTTTTAAAACATCTAAGTTCCAACATATAAGCCATAAAGTTGTGATTACCGGAGACTTCCTTCAAGCAGTCAGTTCAGAATTTATTACAATAAGTATCAATAAACCAATGGGCTATTCCAGTTGAATTCAATATACCCCTTATGGAAACCATGACCTTAATCAAATTGGGTTACCTGAATGGATGACTCCATTTGAAATATACACCCACCCTGTCTTCCATTAGGGTGTATTCATTTCAGTTGGAACAGCCCAATGAGCTCATTATTTACATGTTATATGATCAGATCACTACAAACTTACAAAATATTATTTTCGTTATGAAAACGGAAGACTTATCACTGTGTCAATGTTGACAAGCAGTCTAAAATTGCCTGTCAACATCTAACTGTATTTGCAGAGAATGTGCTATAAACATCATTGATATTAACTTACCATCTTATGTCAACAAAGAATCAAAAATAATTCTTGAATTACATGTACTTATGTTATGACTAAATATATATATACGGTATGAAGAAGATTGACATAGTTTTCCAGAAGAAGAGGATAACAGCTTTCAAAGAGGAGACAACAGCTTAATATGAATGCAATATATCTGTAGTTTGTTTTTGTTCTTCTAGTAACAAGCAGGGTAAATCTCCCAAAAGTATATCATTTACAAAGAGATTATCGTTGACGCTGCAAATTACATGACAACATTTAAGGTAAACTACCACCTATGGGCTTTGCCATTTCAACATTGACACGTATCTTCTTGACTATATTGGGCCATTCCAGTTAAAATCCCCAATGGAAGACATGACCTTAACCTCCCACACAGGGTGGTGTAGATTTAAAATGGAATCACCCATTCAGGTAAACTCATTTGAAATACACATTCCTTGCATAGAAGATAAATTAAGGACATGTCTTCCACAGCTGATTGAAACGAGCCTTTCCTAATATGTCTTTAACCTATATAGAATTGTTCTTTAAAAACTCAACAGGTAATCATGGAAATTGTGATATCTGTAGTCAAACGTAAACAAAACCTATTTGGCAAGTGAGATCACTCTTTAACTAAAGCATAGCTCAGCGATCTTGTTTATATTGATTACAGTTCCATAACACTCTCATACACGTATTACCTTATTGCTAAAACACTTTACTGAATACGTTGACGAATTCTAAATACGTTCAAACATTAAGATATCGTCTTAAATTCACCCTGATAAGTACAATAATGCGTCGCTCTTAACCTACACGAGATATTACGTGCTGATGCACATGAATGCTACAACTCTTTTCTTCTTCCTTTTTTTAAATCTTCATTTGGCTTAAACAAACATCAATGCGCATCAATGCGATCTCCAGTAATGCGCAGCCACAATAGAAAGCGCTACACGAACTCAACGCGAGTTACAGCGTGTTACAGCGAGTTACAGCGAGTTACAGCGAGTTACAGCGAGTTACAGCGAGTTACAGCGAGTTACAGCGAGTTACAGCGACTTACACCGAGTTACAGCGAGTTACAGCGAGTTACAGCGAGTCACAGCGAGTTACAGCGAGCGTGCGTGTAGGGCGCTCATGATGCAATGCCGTGTGCGTGTAGGGACCTTATGACGCAAAAACGTCGCTATCTGAGCCCCTAATGCACATGCTTAGATTCACCTTGTTGAGTATAAAATGTTTTGCTCTTAACTTACAAGAGCTTATTTGTGCAGACACATGCGGAGGTTATGACGCGGGACATTTTTTATCTTTTGTTAAATATTAATTTACATTAAAACAGTACTTGCCTAGATGTCATTTAACCGTCACGATTTTATTACGGTGTTCCTGTGTCCCGTCAAACATCCACACTATTTGCTGATTGGGCTGTTATCATCCCAGCCAACAATTTTACGTTGTTACAACGTCGTATAAAAGTCATCTACGTTGTAAATACGTAAATATGTGAACTCATATTCGTGTTGTTACAACTTTATTTCGGACGTTGTTTTGCGTACATTGATATAACGTCATTATGACGTTGTTTCTATGTCAAGTTGTGAACGTCCCTTTTAAGTCCGGTCGAACGTTGAAATTACAGAAAGTTAACCTCGTACGTGTTTAAGACATAAAAAGCACGTCATTACCAAACGTTTCAAAAAGGCTTTTTATAATCAGGTCCCGGTACGTTAAAATAACGTTGTAAATGCGACATTATCTTATTACAACCTAAATACAACGTTAGCGAACGTCATGAAAACGTAGTGTGTTGACTGTAGTAGTTATTATGCTTCCTCGGATCGCAATGTCTAAATACCGAGTCGCGCAGCGCCGAGTCGAGAAGAGGCATCTAGAGGCGAGTACCGAAGCGCGATAAGAGCTGAGGTGCCTCGGATTACTTGTGGATATGGTACATGTAGCAGCAGGTCATAATTGCTTGTGTATTATGGGTAGTATCGCCGACGCACTCTTGGCGCAACAACTATTTTTATTCTTGGAATCCATGTTCCTGGATTCATGGGAAGTACTTTGATCTAAACCCGAATTTCAATCAACTGATTTCACCTGATGATAAAACGTTGATATTGCATGACGATGAGGTCATTAACATTTATGGAATGAATGGTACCAAAATTAATATCTGAGATGAATTTTTAAATTAGCAAAGGTCATATTTTCTGGGTTATTTAATCAAGAAAAAGGCGTAAGTACTTTGAAGATTGAAATTAGTTTTTCATGTGTGACTTTTAAACGACCTATATTGTCTGTGCTGTATAAAGGTAGGTCATCAACAGAATAGCTTCTCTATTTAATTATGGTAATCAGCAATAATGAGGAAGAATAAATGCGTTGATTAAGCCTGTGAACGTAAGCATCACACATAACAAAATAAACGCATTGGAACATTCAATGTTGGTAATCGTACCATACGAGTGCCTTGATGAAATAAACATCTCCAAAAAAGTAACTAACCCCCTTAAATAATGACCATTATTTCTGCACATTTTGACACCTCATTTGTAGCAATTGACTAAATATTGACGTCACAGCGTACATTTAAGTCAATGTAGCCCAAGATTTGAAAGTTGCAGTAAATTCTATTGATTCAGTGTAATGGAAGGAAATCTGTGTAATGATATCTGAGTGTTTTTGTATTTTAAAATTTTGTATGTAAGTTCAAGTTTCAAATATGGACCTCACTACATTACATTGACAAATGAGGTGTCAAAATGCGCAGAAACAAATTCTGCTTCCAACGAATTTGACAGATTTGTAATACAATAGCCCCTTTTTGAATAATGGCCATTATTTAAGTGGGGTTAGTTACTTTTTTTGATATGTTTTATATCACCTACATGTATTTCATGTATGTAACCTGGTCTAAATATAGGATCTAGAGGGCATGCTATGTGTGATTGCACATATGCGGTAACAAACAGCTCAAAATACTTGTTGTTTCTGCGTTGTAATGGACCTGGTGACCGATAGCAATCAAATACTGGTTTGGCGCCAATAAGTAGTGTCAGAATGAAAATAAACATGGGAAAAGTGTTTCAGAACTTCTTGTTCTGTTGTTATAAAAGCCTCGGTCACCCACCTTTGCACGGTGAGCTCTATAGTCCGAAGGTTCTTTATTCCGACGGTTCTTTAGTCCGAAGGTTCTTTAATCCGACGGTTCTTTATTACGAAGGTTCTTTATTCTGACGCTTCTTTATTTCGAAGGTTCTATAGTCCGAATTTTAAAAAACGTTCCCTAATCCGAATATTAAAAGAGGTTCTTTAATCCGAATTTTAAAAACGGTTCTCTAGTCCGAATATGAAAATAGGCTCTATAGTCCGAATTTTAAAAAGGGTTCTATAGTCCGAATATGAAAATAAGATCTATAGTCCGAATTTTAAAAAAGGGTTCTATAGTCCGAAATTGCAAAACGGGTCTATAGTCCGAAACAGATACCGTGTTCTTTAGTCCGAATTGGTAAAAAGGTTCTATAGTCCGAATTTTTATAACATCAACGTATGCTACATTTTGATTGCAGAACAAACAAACAAAATGGGAAAGGGAATGAAAAAATATCGAACGAAATCAAGAATGAAACATTTAACAATGAACAAATGAATTAAAGAACAAACTAAACGACGAACAAAAGAAGAACGATTCGGAAAAAGGTATACGAAAGAAAGAAAAAACAATGAAAGACAGAATGAAAACGAACACAAAAAGGGGACAAACAATCACAGGGCCAGCCGCCATCACTGCCAATTATTGCATGCATGTTACCCGCTCGCATCCCTGATAAAAGCCAGCCAGGATATTTTACACCCCCTTCAATTCGCAAGATAAAATCATACTATTCTGTTAACTAATTTGTTTTAGGCAAAAGCCGCAGCATTTACATGCATCGCAGGATAGCGTTATTAAAACTAGAGCTCAAATATACCGTAGAGTGTTGAGTCTCTTACTAGTATATAATATTATAACGGAATGAATAACAGATAAAAATGATGAAAATACCATCAGAATAAAGATAAACGTCAATTTATGCTACGGAAAATATCCAGAAAAAGCAACAATGTTGAACTTCATCGGATATGTATTTCAGTGTCAAATCATCAGTTGTTAAAACAATTGATGATTTGACACTGAAACAAGTGATGAAAATAAAATTCGGACTATAGAACCCGTTTACCAATTCGGTCTAAAGAACACGGTATCTGTTTCGGACTATAGAACCGTTTTGCAATTTCGGACTATAGAAGCTTTTTTTAAATTCGGACTACAGAGCCTATTTCCATATTCGGACTATAGAACCCTTTTTAAAATTCGGACTATATAGCCTATTTTCATATTCGGACTAGAGAACCCTTTTTAAAATTCGGATTAAAGGACCTCTTTTAATATTCGGATTAGGGAACCTTTTTTAAAATTCGGACTATAGAACCTTCGAAATAAAGAAGCGTCGGAATAAAGAACCTCTTTTTAATTTTTTTCGGACTAAAGAACCTCTTTTAAAATTCGGACTAGCGAATGCTATGAACACATGTTCGGACTAGCGAACCTTCGGACTAAAGAACCTTCGGATTATAGAAGCGTCGGATTATGGAGCAGTCCCCCTTTGCACAGTAGTTGGCTTTGTCTTTGTATTTGGCAGTGACTTTGTGGGACCTGAGAGCATATCAGACACACCAAATTGCATTCTGAATACGAGGAATGTCCCCTTCTGACTCAAATAAGCTTTGTCATAATAATGATCTTTTTTTAATCGCGATAAAATACAAATTATATGGCAAATTATTTTTTTTAAATAACATTTTGCCTTGATATTTACCAGTCTGCAATTTGGTCTGCAAAGGTGGGTGACCGAGCCCTTAAGATGACAAGACGAACATGTAAATTACTAATTTACACGGGTATTACGCTTTCTAACTTAATTTTAGACGATCTAAATTATTTACTATCGAAAGGTAGGTCATCAATCGACTTGCTGCTTGCTGTGTACAATTAGACATTAGACATTAGGAATAACATTAACATTATTAAAGGGCATTGTAACATCCAATTTTGTCAAACATGTTAGTGACATTGTCAAATGTATCACCTCTAACGTATTATAAATCAATAGGGTATGATGTGTGTTATTGCACAATGATTTTATCGCGATGTCAAACAGCTAATGACCAAATAAACTGTTTGAAACCTAGACCCGTGTTTTATCCTAGGACTTTGTAATGCGCCTAGTGGCACATTATAGACTGCAATTTGAGATTGGGGTGACACCCAATATATACTCCATATTCCAGAAATTTTAATATTTTTGTAATTTGAGGTAAAATGGTCCAAAAACATGCAACATGCAAAATTGTAAGACTTGGCACAAGTCTAAGTATTCAAATTCTTGAGTATAGTCTAAGAGTTAGCTCATAATTTTGCTATTATATGTTGTTGTTTTTGCTAATTGATTATGAAAAAGATGTATTTTCCAAAAATTAGAATGCATAAGTTGAACTTAGTCTTTGTTCAAGTCTTTGGGCTTGATTGTCACATAATACGATAACGGCCCAAAACACCTTATTGCCAGTTAGGACTACATAAGGATTAGGATTCAGCTATATTTCATTTGACAAAACAGGATAATATTTTTTTAATCCAAAAAATTAGTTCTATATTTTTCTGGAATGGGGGTAGTGTCACGTGAAAATAAACATGGAATGCTCGTTATTCTGTTCCCTGGAGTACGTAATCCAAAGGAAGCAATGTTGTTTATTCCATAAAGAATACGGAAATTAATTACTCTCGAATTATTCTAAATATGAGATGCATTAAACGTTAATGATAATTTTAATTGTTTTACTATTCAGAATTAAAAAGACTAGTTTGCGTATGACGTCCTGTCAACCAGACCAAAAAATGCCCTACTGCGCAGGTAAGCAACCAATCACGCCGCGCCTTTGCCCCGACGTCAGACTCAAACTAGTCTTTTTAATTCGGTCTTCACTTATACCATGGGTGGTTGACGAGTAAAGTGAAGGTAAAAGTAATCCTATTATTAGGAGGAGTGTCATTAGTATTAGTTTCCGAAACTGAATTATGGGAAATCATTTAAAATGTACACGACCTCGTTAAATGGTTAGAACTCCATTATAAAGGGTGCCTTTCAAAATGGCCGCCACAATGTTCACAAATGGCAGAATCATCGAACTATATATTATTGACCTGAAAAAAATGATGTCATTCAGAAAAAGAATGCATGTGTTAATTGTTTATTGACTTGGTTTGCAAAAGGAGGAATATTTCCGAGACTGAATAATGGGAAATAACTTAAAATGTACGCAGCCTCGTTAAATGGTTAGAAGTCAGTAACAGTTTGTTTGCAAACCAGCAGTTGTAAATGGTAATATGCAGGCAGGAATCTAATCTAGGGTGCACTTTTATATATTTCCTAGAAACGAATTTCCTTTGAGGCTACTAATGATCTGGCAAAACGGCCATTTTCGACAACATATGTGTACGTCTGTGTTTATAAGAATCTGATTTCTGTCTCTAAAGTGTGGAGATTACAAGGTTGAAAGCTTGCTACTAATGTATTCATTTAAAGACCCATTCAGTGATCCCAGCGCACGTGTAAAAATTAAAATTGTTTATAAATTACTTAAAAGTGAAGGATTACTTATTGAAATTATTTGGTATTTTTGACATGATATATTTGGTAAAAAACGAAGAAAACAGCAGTAGTGGCGAAGTTGAAGCCCCATTCAAATACATATAGCTAATTTAGATACTGTCAGTATATAAATTTCAGATTCTTGTAAAATGTTTTATTTTGTCTTAAATACTACACGGCTTTCGGCTGAACCACTCCCAGGCTATGTTAGCACATCTATGACAATGACAAAGGTACCAAAATCTGAATTTTGATAATTTTTACGATCTTTCGGATGAGCAAATCACTGAATGTGCCTTTAAGTTCAAACACACAATACCGCCATTTTTAGTTTTACATCTTTATATATCTTTAAAGCATTTCATCCTTTCAAAACGTCCTCATCTATCAATGTCTTCAATAGACGATAATGAAAGTCTAGCATGGGATGAAATGGAAAATAAAGTATTCTCTTTGGAAAACACCGCTTTGCCTAGATTTTAATTTTGTCCAGTGCGTTGGACGTGCACCGACAAATAAGCTTCCGACTATAGTTGAAGTGACCAGGAGGTCGAAAAGTAAAGCCTTAGAGAGTCTGAGTAATTTCTTGTTTTTCAAAACAACGTCGGAACAAGGGGCCAGGAAATAAAATGCAAATAAAAATTAAAAACACGTCCCGATGTCTGGATGATAAAACAGGTTTATGACTCTGAGATAGTGTGGATATGGGGTATATTGGCTTGTGTTACTGAGGTGTATGCGGTGGATACAGATAAATGTGTGTTTTTGTGACTAGATGATGTGGGTAATTCTATTCGCCTTTCATCATATTCATAATACTATAGGTGACAAGTTTTCTCTCTACAATTTTCATAACTATATTTTAAGATTCAATACAAGTTTATTTTGACTATAAATAATTTGACAGTAAACCTACATGTATAGCTTTAACCCTAGAACTACGAAGAGGGTGTTGTACCCCCCCCGCCCCTCCCTCCCCTAAGATTTTTTATTTAAAAAAACCGTTTACGCCCAAACGACCTAATCTAATTGTGGATACATCCGTTGCGCTCATTTTGGTGATAACAATTTTACCCCAGCACCTTACCCGGGGGTAGGACCGGCCATCAAAGATGACCATGGAGGAGGTGAGATCCCGATGATTTTCATTTCGCTCTTGTGAAATTATTTCAAGAGCTACTGACTTCTTTTACTTGTTAATTAGGTGAAAATAGTCATTTCCTTTTATATTTAGGATATACTTCGGTGAAAATCTAATTTTTGTAGAATTTTTAGCCGAAAATTATTTTTGCCTATAGTTTTGTACATAGCCAGAATTGTATGGGCGCCCTCACATTATGACGTCATAGCGACATTATGTGGAGATTGTTTAATACTTATTTTGGTATCACTAGATAAAGGAGACCCATAGCTAGACATAAGTATCAAATATAACAGTACATGACGTTTATAATTGAAAATTACAAAATATGGCTCAGTAGTTCTAGGGTTAAATCAAACCATTGTAATACAATAGCTGCCTTCAATTATTTTATATATTGTTATTTAAAATTTCACCATGGTTCTTCCTTTTATGAATGTACATGGGAATGTACCGTAATATTGTGATAACAGTTATTTACAACATTTATAATTGTATCTATCACAATATTAGATGACAATAATAAAAGGTTACATAAGGCAGCCATTGCAAATACATCAGTATGTGATACAGGTGACGAATTGTATGAAGAAATAATATAAGCAAATAATAAGTTTAAGATGAAATTTGTACATAGAAATCCTTTAATTAAATGAACATTTGACAATTGGGTTGATCTACTACTTGACTACTTGATCCTTACACGTCCTTACATATCTTTTCACATCTTTTGGTCTTAAAATATGAGACAAACAAGCCAGAATTAAGCAGATGTGGTTTAGATGTACAATGTCGTTGTCTCTTTTCTCGTTAATAAGAAGGGTCTTTTGCGACGAGAAATTTGCAGTTCAGTAGTCAGTGTACTTCGGTTATATCTGTAAATGCTTTTATAAATACGCACGTGACCCATGGGCACGACATACGAAGACAAGCAAGCGTGACCAAATTCTCGTGCATTGACCACTATACAGAAAGAGATAGGAAGCCTGTAGATAAATATCATCAAATTTATTTATTTATATATTTATTTATTTATTTATTTATTTATTTATTTATTTATTTATTTATTTATTTATTTATTTATTTATTTATTTATTTATTTATTTATTTATTTATTTATTTATTTATTTATTTATTTATTTATTTATTTAATCTGGGGTGACCAATCAATGCACTGGCACTGTTCTCCCTTATTACACATTTTGCAATTCCGAATTTGCAATATGTTATCAAAAACACCATTTTGAAAATATTTGACAACGAAAAAAATATTCAACGACGGAAACGTTTATAATATAATCACAAAGTTGAACAAAATGGACAATTTTGCTGCACAGCAGTCTCTTGTCGTTTGCATTCAAATGTATAGAAAGACCATGTAGAAGGTCACTTCGAGACTTACTGTCTATAAGCTGTTATGGCAGCGCAGAGGTGGACACGTGCGTATTTATAAAAGCGCATTTATATATATAACCGAAGTACACTGGTAGTTGTACCTCGTCGAGTTGTCAACTCAAATACACGAATACTGGTTGGAAATTAAATACTAGTATCCGAGCAATCTAAACTTATCCAATAATTTATAATACAATCGTTTTGTATTTAAAAATAGTCAAATCAACAACTTCATCCCACACCACCCCCACATTGCTGCGCTGCTAACAATTTTCGAGGATTGTTTTTACAGAATATTTATGGGTTTTTTCACAGAATTCTTATTATAACCATCTGTGAAATTCCAGTTAAAAAACCGGTAAGTTGCTGTTAAATAGAAAACAGATATTTTTAACAGTGCATGTTTTCGCCAACAAAATGGATATTTTAGAATCTTTGTGTCATTGGCTTTGTAAAATATCAGAGCTGAAAAATGCTTTGTTAGAATTTTGGAAGGCAAAAATTTGTCTTTAGTGGGCTAACCCAGTTATCATTTCCATAGTTTTCGATGATATTTAAAAGGTTAAGGGATTCAAATATCAGCAGAGGTGATTAATGAAAAGATCAAGGTCATTAAAGTCAAATATAAGAATAGCATGTGAATAAAAGGCACAATCTTCCTTTGAACAATGACACGCCGGGATTTCTAAGGATAATTGAGTTGATTAGCAAAAACCTATTACATTAACACAGAACAGACAATTTTGCAATAATAAAACATAATGGCGTAGCAGAGGGGGTCTAAGGGAAGGAAACTCCTCAATTTGGACCCTTCCACAAGAGAGTTGACCGTTTTTACATGCTTCAATGTAGGATTAGTATCCACCCTTGTTAGTTTGTTCCACCTGTCCCTCTATTGCCAAGGTCTACACGTCCAGGCACAAAAAGAAACTAGTCAGTTACAGTCATCTTTGCTGTTCAACAACCTGATAATTTTTTATTATTCTGAAATATACATTTTGTCAAAGGTACTTTTCTTTCTTATTTGACACCCTGTTCGTGACAATTGAGCAAGAATTGACAAAGATATGCGCCTTCAAACTCTCAAACCCCAAAATCAAAAGTTGCAATTTTAACGATTCAATAACCTGTTACATTGTGTGCTTTATTGATTGGCCCGTGGTGCTTGTGTGTAATAAACTGCTCAAATAAAGAAAGTCCGCAGTCATGTAACCCGTCCTACACCAAAACCTGATCTTGTTATGACAATTTGATTGATACGGTCGTGTGCAGAATCTTGTTAGCTCCAATTTGATACCACACTTGCTACCAAACACTCAAAAGTGACAAAGATTGATACCAGTTTATGGCATTTGGTGCATTTTCAAAAGTTGCAAATCAAAACGAAGCACGCGGTCAAAATTGCTTAGCGTGGCAATATGGTCAAGCTTGCTTGCCCACGATGGGCCCCTGTGTACTATCCCAAGTGCGCGGTTTATTCAATTGTTAATTTAAAACGCATGGATTGCTGCAGTGCTTTATTTACTGATGAATACTAAGGCACGATGCGATCGATATGACCTAGCGGATGTTTCGGGCTATGTCAATGGTCGCGCTCTGCCTTCACCTCTACAGGTCCGCGTGGTCCGTTTTCAATTTGCAACTTTTGATAATGCACCAAATTTCATAAACTGGTATCAATCTCTGTGAATTTAGAGTTTTTGGTAACAAATTTGGTATCAAATTGCAGCTAACAAGATTTTGTACACGACCTTTTCAATCAAATTGTCATAACAAGATCAGGTTGTGGTGGAGAACGGGTTATATGACTGCGGACTTTCTTTATTTGAGCAGTTTACAACGATGCGTTCCCATTGAAAATCGTGAAAATTGAAAATGCCTGGTATAGTTGCGTCACTGCATAGTAATGTCACACACTAGAAACAGGCGATTAACAATATTGAAAAGCAGGTACTGTTAAAATCAGGGAAGTGATTTAAAAAAAAAAAATTTTAAAGTGCTCTTATAATTACAAACTGATTTGCACTGTCAATGTGAAGTATCGTTGTAGACATAATAACGAAACACGACCGTCACAAATAAACATCTCAAAAAAGTAACTAACCAGGACAGCAATATAGAAAAATATCGTATGTTAGCCATAGAGAAAAATGTCCTTAAAATTTAATGCGGGGTGGTCCATGCATCCACCACAAATACTACGCAAGTGTGTGTTTTTGACAAAATTAACCTCATATTTGGCCATGTTAGCTATTAAAATGGCAACATTTCGGTGAACTAGGCACTTATCTTTGGACCAACCTTGCGTTGAATTTAGCCTATCATCAAACCGGAACTATCCAACTCCGGCCCACTGATACTTATTTTTGCTCCGATAAAAATATTCTAAATATCTGCTTGGAAAAGCATCGCTTTTTATTAGTATTATAACTGAAGACTGAGGGCTACATTATTATTACATAATTGGAAATTACATGGTGAAAATCGCATGTTTATAAACGGCAAGGATTTGCCAATTTTGTGAGGTCGCACTTACATAATTATGTCAAATGGCGTCATATTAAAAGTGTTGGTTCTTATTGTGGTAAAAGACATTCAAATAACGATGTTGTGTTGAAAAATACGAAAAATAAGGTTCGCTATGTAGAATATACACTAACGATCGCAATGTCAAATATGAAATTCGTTAGGTTATGACTGGGATTGTGTTTTACGGTTAAATTTACTGTTAGGGTTAGGGTTAGCGTTATCGTTCAGGTTAAGATTAGTGTTAAATACGGCATAGCGTGCCTAACGTATATATAATACTGCAAACCATCGACATAGCATCCTCCTACCCCATACTAACCCAAAAGATATAAAGAGTGTGTGTTAATCAAATACACGCCGCAAGCAATACACGCCTATTCATTTTACTCTTTTAAAATGTATAGGATACTTTTGTCTGGATTTATTAATAGAATCGATGGAAATGTGTCTAAAGCGAGAATATTGGTCATGTAAATAATCATTGCAACCTGCTTTCAACAGCTGATATTCAATCCGTAAAATAACCAGTTGAAAATGACCTAGTTAAGTGCATATTATTGAGACGTCTGAAACAGAGAAGATGGAATAATAATGTTTGTATTAGTGAGTGACGGCGCCGTGATATCACTAGCTTAATGTGCTCAGGACATTCTGGGTGATTGATATGCTCTGTACAGAGCACAAATAAAACACGACCACCTTACATGTGGGTTTGTGGGCCAATACTGCTACAAATTATAATGCATTATCCGTTTTTTGATATTATTGTTGCTCTGTAAATGATTTCAAAGGAAACTGACATGCTGTTATCATAAATTATTTCTTGTCTGTTATATCAAGCATATTTTAGACATTAACAGCTGAAATCGGAGACTTTGGAGTTTGCGTATGACGTCCTGTCAACCAGACCAAAAATGCTGTACTGCGATGGTCAGCAACCAATCACGTCGCGCCTTTGCCCTGACTTCAGACGCAAACTAGTCTTTTTATTTTGGTCTTCAATTATAACAAAACTTCATCTAGGTCAAGTGAACTGGTGAAGGAGGTCTAGATCAAAGTCATGGTTACAACTAGGCCGAGGTCTCCGAAGCTCCACAAGACATCAATGTGGTATTTGTGATAACCAGCAATGTATGTATCATCTGAGGTAGCTGATAACGTCAGATGCTATCTATCGAAAGATGTCTCACCTTAGGAAATTAGGAGTAGATTGTAAAGTTGAAATTTTATCAGATTTTTAGATCCTGTCTACTACCACTTCGAGTCTAATGTCACGTTGGTTTTAATATCAATGTATACCATAATCTACATATTTTCTTTTGATACTTTGTTCCGATTAGAAATAATAAAATATGTAAGTCATGTATTCCATGTTTTGTTTAAACATGATATCATAGACAAACGGATTGAAATTAAGTGATGGCGTCTTGTAATCGATATGTCTTTATGTGCGTACTGTATTTTATATGCTCAACCTGTTTCTTGACATAAAATCCACAAAGCCATTCATGACTGCAACACGTAGTTGAGTTATTAATGCTTACGGCGTGTACTTTTAAGGATATGAATACGAATATGACAGAGCATGCATATAGAGAATCATATTAAGAATTCGTATTATCAATAGTGCTCCATCTCCAGTGGCCAAATCAGTTTGAATTATTTATTATTTCTTGAAGAAATGTATATGGCATGAAGAAGAAGTTGAATAGGTGTCACTGGCAGCGGAGTTAGGATGTTATTGTTATGCATGTATTTGGTGTTGGTATTGGGTCGGGAGTCTTTGTTGGTTTAAGGCGATCAATTGACAGTGATAAAAAAAAGTTTATTTTCAGACTTTCATTGGATGTTCTGTGTATGGTAAGCTGATTGGGACATTACATTAGTTTTCCCTTTGAAAGTTAACCAGTTCCTGCTGACTACTTTTAAGTTCCCAAAGGAATGCTGACTATGTCTTTCTGATGACCATTTTACACTTGGATGTCATATAGCCAGGTGCCCAACCTGGTCTGCCAACTAAACTACCGTATATATTCAGTTTACAATTCATTTTCAACTGAACATATACACAGTATATGGGAATGAGTGATAGCGCCCTCTGTCGTGATTAATTAACTTTAGTACGTATTATAAACGTTATGAGTAAATATTTGACAATATAGAATATAAAAACTAGTATTTGTTAAGTTACATTACATTTCAAGGTCGTTACATTAAGGTTGCTCAAGGTTTTAACATAAAGGTTATTTTAGAGACAGCCCGTCACCCTTAAGGTTACGCATTGCTTCCATGCCCTGCGGGGCCATTATATTGGGATCCCACTTGAGTGTTTAGGAGTCGGCGACTCCCCATACGACGACTAAACATTCCAAGATGGCGTGAACAATAAAACAGATAAATGGTTGAGTAATTTACTTTTAACTAACAATAAACCAGCTCTCCTATTATCGTAAATATAATGTGACTAGCATACATTGATCGATTCGATGTAGGCACAGACTTTGCCAGAGATCCCTCATGAGAGGAAATACAACACACGTGATGACGAGTGCCGAAAGCTCCAGAGCGATTGCCGTATACGCGTAAGGAAGGCGGTAGAGAACCAGAGGCCGAGCGGCGAACCTTCTATGGTTTCAATGAGTATACTTTTACATCGGTACTGTCCACATAGCCATTTATGGATAAAACATTTAGTTTACTGACTTTGCTTCTTCCTATAAATTCCATCATTGAGTTTGTACTAAACAATGATCATATCGGTGATCAAAATACTGTTTGAATGAAAATATTACATTATATTTCCGTAATTCAGATATTACACTGTCTGAAACCAAATGAAGTAATTAAGAATCCTGGTCAGTTTTGTAACTTTCTTTGAAATGATGCTTGTGCTACTTAATTATGCTTGTGCTACTTAACAAACCGGCACCACGTGAAATAGCTTTACAGAATCGCATCTATAAAAACACTATATGTCTGACCATTATTCAAGTACCTAAACCTACATCCAGCGCAATAACAGCGTTCTTTCTTTGCATAGGTTTCCGTAACTTTTCTAGTGGAAAGTGTAATACAGCCGATGTAGACCACGACGAATGGGTAAGGGCAATAATAATCAGAATAAGTAGTTTTCTTCTTGTTGTCATTGATCTAAGCCATGTTTAGATTTTGGAGTTTCACTGTGGATAAAATTATTGATTTTGATTCATTTAAAATATATTTATTGCTGATCTATAAAGTATTATTTGAAATCAATTGAGCAGTAAAATTGACAAATGCCATCAGCTGGGAAGTAATAGAGAGGATACTTGTGTCCTGTGCCAGATCGGCTATATGAGTACTTGTCCTAAGGACTCTCTCCTCGTGATTGAAATCCCTAGATCAATATCCGGCAGGATTTCTTAGCTGCTGCAGTATAAACTTGGGAAATGTTCAACTAATCTTACCTATCAGAATTCAGAAAGTCATATCCCCGTGGCAGTTTTGACATACTGACTTGTGTGTCAATCTCATCATATGGGTCTTACCAAGTAACAACGCAATATCTGTTTGCTTAAAGAGTTAAATACAGTATCTACAACTATAGTTTGTTTGAAGTTAAGAGTAAAGCCATGTTGGATTTCACAGTGGCTGATTTGAATCAGTGCATTTACGCGGTTGCGTCGCCCACGTACGGCCAAATCGTTCCTCTACATGTGTGTATACGACTCGCGGGATGAGGTTAGCGCGGGCGATTTGAATCTGACACTGAGAAATCCAACATGGCGTTACTCTCAACAAAAATGCGAATGTATTTGAATGGAACTTTGTCAATAGTGCTGTTTTCTTCGTTTTTTACCAAAAAAATCAAAAACACCTTTACCTTTATCCTTTACTTTTAGGCAATTTTCAAACATTTTTAATTTTTTCAAACTTGCACTGAGATGGTTTTAACGTTAACTTAAAGGCCTAATCAGGAGACCAGCCAAAAGGTGAAAAATTATTGTTTATAAATTGTCTGCAAGTAGACGATAAGTCATTAAAATTGGTATAATAGGTATAAAATAGGTATTTTTCAAATGAAAAAAAAAGTAAAACAAGCGCATTGACAAAGTTGAAGTTCCATTCAAATACATAGAGCTAATTTCTCTACTTAAGTAGAGAAATTTCAGATTCAGGGGAAAACAGATAATCAAATTCCCCATCCCACAATCTGTTGTTTGATTACTTAAAAAACCCATTTCTTGAAAGTCTATTACCCTGGCACAATTGAGGTCTGTGTACTTTTACCAATAGTGTTATAAATATGCACTAAATCACTTCAATTTGGGCACCATTTTGGAAACAAATTGCAACTTCTGCGGGGTGACATTCCCTCACAAACACCCTCACATCAACTTTGAAATATCCGTGTTCCCCTCACTTTTCAAAATGGATTTACAATCATTAACATAATTTGACAGATCTATTTAATGACCAAAAACATAAATAAGCATAAATGTGTTTTTCCTGTGCGATTAATTCTCTTTGTTTGCTTGTTTGTTGTTGTTTTTTGTTTCCTTGAATACTGCAACTGAGACAACGTAGATGTTATAGAAGACGAATATTCAGTGATAAATTTGTGCTAAAAATAAACTGCAAGAAGCATCGAAACGTATACATTTATTAATGAAATGATCCATATGATATATGTAAATTAAATCTAAATGTGTTTTTAATGTATATTTGATGTATTCAGTGAATCGAAACAGCTTTGATGTCTTCGTTATAACGATTGCTCAATGCCAGAAGTGGGTAAGTGCAATAGCTGTCATGTGTAGATGAGTACAATATAGCGTGTGTAAATTGTCAAATGTTCACAAGACAGCTATTGCACTTACTAACTTCTGGCACTGAGAAGTCGATATAACAACCAATATCAAAGTCCTTAATGCGCAGCTCTATGCGGATGCTATTTAGATGGTTCTAAACGTAAAGGTTCAATACCACTTATTATTTATAACACAGCACGATATTCTCATTCATGAAACTCCCAGTGCAAAAATATATTATAATAAATTAAGAGTAGCTGATTGAATTCCCAAATGACCAACATTTCAACACATGAACTGATGAGTGATACCTCTTTTGTTTTAAACTACTGAAGTGTAAAAACAACAATTTTACAGTGCGCCATCCTTTTTTGGATCCAGTTAGGAGCACACCGACTAAGTGGGAAAATTGATGTGCAGCGGATTCATGGGGGGACTTTTCATCAATGAAAAACAAGTAAATGAATAGAAAACAAGTAGTTTTGGGTATATAGTTTGATTGTGTTTTAAGCACCTTTTTCATATGCCCTGAAAGAAAATAGTCTTTCTATTTGCAAGCGCTGGTGTTAGTGGTATTTAACATAGTGGTATCTGTGCTAGACGATGATGCTTACTGCAACATGCAATTTGGGCCCGTTTTATAGGATAGTATGCGATCTGGCTAGTTTACATTTTGTAGAATCTTCTAAATAGCAGTCCTCATAAATAAATCTTTAAAAACGCATGAAAAGCTTAAACTCGATAATAACTCCAGTATACAAAACAAAAAAGAAATTTAAGGAATGTCAAGGAACTAACACGACTTTATATCGTTTTTGAATATTAGATAGATTACGTAATCATGTGTTGGAAAAGGGTTAACCAATACGGAAGATGGGATTTAAAAGTTAAGACAAAAAATAAATTAGATATTTATTGTAACATCTTCTACCACTCTACAATAGAAACATGCACTTACGACGTACAATAAGAAACAACATAACATTATTTAAGAATATTTCTTGACACATAAAAGTCAAGGCACGTCAACTCATGGGTTTGGATTTATATTTGCAGGAAAATAGCAAACTCATAACAGCTTGTGCACATGAGATAAAGATGCGAAGCACGCGCTCATCTCCTCCCTCAAGACACAATTAGACGGTCCTATGGTTGCATTGCTATTGACCACGTCGTTCTTTGCTCCATTCAATGTTACCAAATGTGATTTCAAACCCACGAGGAAAATACATGTAGAGTTGCTTTGGAGATTCAGGCGACATTTTGGAACGATTTTTAAAAACTGGTCTATGAGGAAAATACAAATTAGGTCGGCAGAGACCTTTTGGGAAAAGTATCGTGAATAGACTGGGAGGACAATATTGGATTGTAATTCAGCATATACCCAACTGATTTAGTATTTTCTATTTTGAACTTTGTCTTTTGCAATACTCTTCATTATGACCAAAGGCGTTGCAACATGTTCCCGTAGACTGCTATGAGTACATGGAAAGCCAGGAGTCAGATCCAGATTTGGACATGGATCAGGACGTTGTTATTTAATGATTGTAATCATGGAAGACGGCATAAGGTTACCATTAGCTTATATAAACAGAGATGTGAGTATAGAGACAGATCATTCTGACAAATATTCGACAATCTTTGTTTTTATAGTTTGTAATTAACATCATTAAAATATTGTTGTATTGAACAAAAATGTAATTGGTGGCCTGGTGGGGTATAAAAATAGCACGATTAAGAAAAACGTATGCTATTCTTTTCTTGACCTATGAGAAGAAGGTTCAAAAATATAGTTTCAGATCTGTCATTTTTTATTGGTTAATGATTAATCGTTCGTCGACAGAAACTGAAATATGAAATACGATCCCGAATGATGGGATGAGTTTTAAATAAATTAGTCTTCTGTGCTTTTAATAACTATTGCCAAAGGAATTCCGTCATCTTCAAATAATTCAAAGGTCACTTCCGGTTAATTGCTTTGTTTTGGATGAAAAATTGATTCGATATTTCCTCTACTAGGTGTATGATCAATGTATACACAATGGTCTCAATTCATAATGACTCGGAATTGTGTAGGTTCGTATAATGCGTGATGCGGCTGCACGAGAAACGCCGAGAGTCGAGCCGAGTTTAATTATACCACTTAGCATAAACGCGTGATGAACTTTGCACTCTGTTTTATTGACAACTCAATATTTATTATGATGGTTCAAAGGATTTTGGATCCAAAGATGCACTTTGATGACGCAAATGTGTCGAAAACATCATATTGGAGGTCAGTCAAAGATAAATGATTCATTACAGAGACTACGTGAAATGCAAGCCATTAGGAATGGTTCCTAATGATTTTAGGAAGGAAGACTAAGGAAACCGTACTTCATAAACGGGAATTTATCAAGCCACGCCAAGTGTGTGTCTAGGAAACAGAAATTTGGAGCATTTGAAAATGCCACTTACATCATGTGTATTTTGATGAGGGTCGTACAACGCTCAGCCATTATCCTTTGGTTGACAATTCGACTTCAAAAAATAATGATCTCCTCTTCACGTCAATGGCAACCTTTAACTTTCAAAGCTCAAAACCCATTTGCCGACCCAACAAATTTTATTATTAAATTGCACAGCATTGTTTATAAAAATAAGCAATATAGGTATAATTTAGTAAAATCATGTGGCGATGCGGAAGCTGTGAACAGAGGACAATAAGACGTTATTTCTGTTTTGCCTCAAAGAATCAATAGTACTTATTTTCAGCTCACGTGAACAATCTCATTTAAGAAATGATGAACGAAGATATGCAGTCACATCCGTACACTGAGCAATAAATAGTGATCATTTATTGTGGTAAACGATCTATGTACTTCCCTTTTTGAAGGGTAAAAGAAGGTAAAGGATTGTGTTTATGATGTAAACTACAACTACGAAGTTGAAGGATCATTTTTATGATGTAAATTTGCAGCATCTCTGTTTGTTTAATAAGAACATACTACCTGTTCCTAATCCTTTAACAGGTTTTTTCTTATTTATATTAATATACAACGGTATATTTTTGTACGTTTCTTCATACATTTGACTTGAAAAAATTATGAAATGAAGCGAAATTAAACGAGCTATTGAAGCTTACCATTTATAAACAAAAACTCGAATCGTGACGACTCAAGTATTGCCCCATGAAATGTTCAATAAAAAGTATGTTAGATCAAATGAAGCATTTTGTTGAAGGAAATAAGTTACGTCAAGCAAGATACTAGATTGATTCATACTGCACCTTTAGATCTGGATCGATGTGGATCAATCTGAATAATTTACCGCAGTATCTGCAAACATATTAACAAAACAGGTACTACCCTTTTACTTAAAAGATACTGAATTAGACTACCCACAATGTAAAAATGCAGTATCGTATCTTCAAACAAATAGTAGAGCAGATATTGCGTTTCAATCTGTGCGGCAAAATGTTCTGAATTAATTCTCTTCACTCGGGTGTCGATTGTAGACGACATGTTTCAAAATTGTTTTAAAAATCCAAAAATTGCAGAAATGTAAATTGTCATGACCATATTTGGAATCAGCATGAAAAATGCATTAAAATGAGTACAAACAAGCCTAGTATTTGGTTCAGTAGTTCATAAGATGGCTCTTGATATTTTGAGAAAATGTTTCAAAACTTGAACTTTTTCCGTTGAAGTGCATGGCTAGCACGCAGAGCATTAAAAATACGTCTCCTGCTAGAGTAAAAGGCAGTACATAAAAGAGCGTTTTACCCTTGAAGGTAGCAGCCTACTAGTAGACCTATAGCCCAACAACTGTAAATGCCCATCTTAATAGCTATAATTGTTAAGTACTATTGTGTGAAACAAAATGCATAATTTCTAATACTAATATCAAAAACCCTGTAAATATTCAAGAAATTTATCACTTGGGTATTGTAATATTTGAAGTTGTTAATTGTATTATTACGTTATCATTACGTGTTGATTATTAAAATCCCCCCCCCCTTCCTCACACACACACATATTTTATCCGTCCTTTTACCTGTTTGTATCTCTCTCCTCTCTTTCTACAGGTCATGTGAAGGATAACTTGTTGTAACAACAGTCCACTACTTATTGTTGATGAACAATTGACGTCACGAAATGGTTGATCCCTGTCAGCTAGAATTTACTTTATCGAAGTGCTTATACGTGGCCAAAACAGTGTATTTTCGGTCTGTAACACATTTCGATCTATTGATCAACCCTTGTCTATTAAAGCGGGTTTGTACTAGTCCTTCCTCAACATTTTTTTTTGGTTAATGATTAATCGTTCGTCGACAGAAACTGAAATATGAAATACGATCCCGAATGATGGGATGAGTTTTAAATAAATTAGTCTTCTGTGCTTGGCAATAACTATTGCCAAAGGAATTCCGTCATCTTCAAATAATTCAAAGGTCACTTCCGGTTAATTGTATTGTTCTAAGATTTTTTAGCCTAAAATTCATTTAGGATTTTCCATGTTATTGTTTAGTATAGAAACTTCAGGGGAGATGCAACAACTTATGCACCAACTTCGGTAGACGTAATACAAAAGGTGCCTTTGGTTAAACAAGCAAAATATACATGCAAATGCCGTTAGAAATGATAAAATTACCCTAAAAATATCATTTAAATATCATGCCTTGGACGTTTCACAAATGATGTACATGGATAATACCCTTAACATCCTCCCGCATTCAGTAGAGATGTTTCCATAACCATGCTTTCACGAACGGTTTGCATTCTTTTAAGAACATTCTTTTGTTCACTTCAATTATGCTTATGTCTTTAAACACGCATCAATAAAGTAAACAAACGAAATATGGTGAGTTTAACTAACAGGTAAAATATCTTGCTAAGGACATAAACATTAATATGATTCTAAATCCAAGAAAATGTGATAGAAAGGAAAAGCTCTGCAACATTTTTTATGTTAGGCTACACATTTTGAGGATGTTTATCAAATCTGTCACATCAACTTTTCAACAAATATCTTGAAGCTACAATTCATTTAATTATTGTCTCATAAGAATCTTGAAAATGTAAACTGGTAAGTAAGTCATACAGCAGGTGTAAGCCATGTATGGGCTGAAATACAATAGGTACGACAGAAATAAGGATCATGTTTGCCAACAGGAAATTTGTATTTACATTAATATGTCTGTTTATAAAATGTCCCGCCAATTTATCACGCTTGTTTTGTCAGGCACAAAATGACCACCTGTTATATATTCCCAGTGTTAGGTTAATATAGTTCACACAGTGACAGAATGGGATAAAAAAAAGACATGGATATTTTGAGATTATTTAGAAAATTTCATGATAGTTTGCAATTTTACGTTATAAATAATAAAGTATATATAATAACAGACTCGCGCGTCTCGCTTTATCTATAACACACACAATCACATCCACACACCCCATTCACAAACGCGCTTATACTGGGATGAAAAAAATGATTGATGAAAAAAAATTGTGTAAGTTTTATGATAGTTCACATTTATTGGAATATATAATAATAACAGGTTCGCGTCCTCCGCTCTATGCACATACATGACACAACC
Organism: Amphiura filiformis; assembly: GCF_039555335.1. Taxonomy (NCBI): domain Eukaryota; kingdom Metazoa; phylum Echinodermata; class Ophiuroidea; order Amphilepidida; family Amphiuridae; genus Amphiura; species Amphiura filiformis. Next base: position 60,524,090 of record NC_092638.1, read on the forward strand.
CAAAAAACCAATCCCAAATACCACACACACCACACAGCCACATATCTGCAGCCACATATTACCACACCACACACACCCCATATTACCACACCACTACCAAAACACACCATAGTCATAGAATTCGAGTTTTACCAGTACGTACATGTAATGCCTTTTTTGTTTGTTTCTGTACATGTATATTATTTCTCCAAAACAGCGATGTTTGGTTGTTTGGTTCTTTACCAAGTACAATATAGTTTTACAGGTACTCGTAAGGCATACATTTGCATATCATGTTACTACAATAGACGTGCATACAATATGAAACACTATTGAAGTCAGCTTTTAAGCCAATGGTAGTCGTCGGTGGTATATACTTAAACACTTTATATAAAAACGGACGATTTTATGGTAAGGATGATAGATTAAACATTTTACCAATTGTTAGAAAACAACATACCAGGATTTCCAATGCTTAAAATTTGTATATCATTACGGAGAAACGCGCATACAATGAATTAATATTGAAGTCATTGCACACAATCACAACAAATGTAATGCTACAAACTTTTGCAAAGCCTTTGTATAATATTACTCCAATACACGGGCGTACAATGAATGTATATTACAATTATTACACAAAGGCATTGGCAGTCGTTTCCCTAGTAAACATTATCTGTCGGTAATATTAGCAAACAAATTTAGTTTCTTAGCTTCTGTCTTTTTATTCATAAAACTGTAAATGTTACATTTCATATGAATAAAGCATCCTTTCTTCAGAAAGAAACACATCTATGTTAACATGATCGTACTGACATATATTTTACCCATATAGTATTATGAATGTCGTATATCAAATGTTTTACTGCCACTTGCAACCTCTGTGTAATCCACATGGTTGGGGAATACAATATTATGAGGTTGGAAGTAAAACATAAAATGTTTCCCGCTCAAGAAAAATGCGGACAATGTCGTGAAAAACAAAATGTCGGATTTGTGCATCATGATAAAGAGCTTTTGAATAACTTTCAATCGGTGTAAATACAATTCAAATATTACATAAGAAAGCCAGGTTATAGTTGACAGCATTGTATATTTAAACAATAAATAACAAAAGGATTTAAATGGCGAATCAGGTCATAACTCAAAAACAATGTTTGCGACATTGTCTCCATATTGCTTGATCGGGTCGTAAATATTGTACGACACGCTTGTAATCAAGATGATGAAAAATCCATCTGGGTTATTTTATGAATGAGGTTGAGTATCAGGCACGTCAACAGAATGCTCTTATTAAAAAATTCACGACGAGAAAAAAAACTGAGCATGGCGTAATAAGAGGAGTGGTGGTTATGACATCAGGGGAATTATATTATTCCAATATGCATACAAAATGTAAAATATAATCGGTAAAGGATTTGTGTTACTGTTTGATATTCATATAAAAAATCATAGAATCCGTTAATATAAGTACATATTTCTCTGAAAACAAGATATATATAAACCTATTTATCTATTACATTCGCATTCGAAATATTATATAGGGTGTTAGAAATGTAACCTTTTTTTTAAATAGACGAGGTAGAATAGAATAATAAATAATAATAAGTAGATCGATAATAAAAACCTATTTGTGTTTTGCCCTTAAACTACCAAAGCAAATAGTCTCAAAAAAAAATCTGAACAAAGATTTTAAAAACAATTGAGTACCTCCTATTCTGTTTCTTTGCAGATACTGTATTTTACTTGAACGGTCAGATGCTGTTCGTCGTATGCATGTTCTTCGGATCTGCTATTGTGTCTACCAGACGCCCTTTTGTACACTACTGATGTTAGATTAAATTACCATCATATCCAAAAATGGTCCAGAAACAGTCGACTATATCTATTTAAAACCCAGTTTCTTCCTGCTGTAGATATTTCCGTGGCTTCAATCACTACTTGCTCACTTTTCCATTGCTTCCTTTAGATTATAATTAAGGGAAGTGCTGGAAGCGATACATATGAACAATGACCTGTCTAACATAAGTAACACGACTCACTTCCTATATTCCCATTTTTTTTCATATCCTTTAAAGAAAAAGTAGTGCGTTGAAGAGCTATATCTGCGAATAGACTTCCTACTTTTTCTTTACCACGAGCTATTAGAGTAAGAGTCATTATGGGATAAGAATAGATACGAAGAAGCCTTTTTCCTGGTATTAAACGCATCTTTAGCCGGTCTTGTATCGTCCCATTAACAATAATGAATACATTTGATGACATGATGAAATAATCGTGATTGATGGTTCTATTTAGAATTATTACCAGCATATTTAATTGAAATATGTGTATATGCATCATCATTGTCATAAAATATCTACTTAAGGGTGAAAGCGATGTAGTTGGCACATAATAAATCTATCCTATTTATGTTAATGGTCCAACTAACAGAATCGGTCCCCATTCTGTATCTTAAAGATTGTGTTTCTGGACAAATTTGATTTTTGAGTGGACTGAATTATACAAAGCTACAAACCCACCGTTACAAGTCATTTCATTTATAGCAACGTTAACGTCGTGTAATGCAATGTATCGTAATGTAATGTGATACCATGTTATGTCATGTTGTAATGTAAAGTAATGCAATGTACTGTAATGTAATGTAATGTATTATGTAATGTAATGTAATGTAATGTATGAAATGTAATGTATGTAATGTAATGTATTATGTAATGTAATGTAATGTAATGTAATGTAATGTAATGTAATGTAATGTAATGTTTTAATGTAATGTAAAGTAATATAATGTAACGCAAATTAAAGTAATGTATTTGATGTCATGTAATGTAACGTAATGTAATGTAAGTTAATGTTAGGTAATGTGATTCAATCTAACATAATTTAATGCAATAAAGTGCAATGTTCAATATTGCAATGTTCTGTGATGTTTATTAAGGAGGGACGCACTCAGAGCTTTCACGGGTGGGCAACTTGTTCACGAGAAGCGTGAGGAAAAAACCGAAGAAGAAAAATGGAAGAGCTAAGGGGAAAAGAAGAGCTTTTGTGGCGCAAAAGCACAACATCAGATGGCGTTTCTTAACTTGTTGACCTATGCACGGCCGTTACCTCAACCATTACACACACTTTATTTTCCCCGAGTAGGTGCTTTTTCTGACTAATTATAGTAACTATGTGCCAACAAGCTGTAAATAAAATAACCTAAATATGTGTTTGGTATAAAAATAAAATAACGAAAATATATTTTGTAAGTAGGATGCTAGTGAGACCGTGTCAGAAAAAAAATTGTATACTCAAGTAGTTGTAAATACGTTTGTCTGCTATTGAGTGGTTATTTTCATACAGAAGAAACAACAAACTACAACTAAAAATAGATCTGTACCACAAAGATGATGTGCTCTTTTAACTGTAATGTCTCTTTGTAATTAGAAATATTATGTGGAAAACACTGATTTTTTTCAAGGAGGCTTGTCGCCTACATGTCGGGATTGATTAATCCATGCATCCGGAAAGCTTTTTTGGGCTCACATAATCCGTTTGTGTTTGAAACAAAGCCATAGATAAATGTATTCCCTTTGGTTATTCATGAAGATTAATTTTATCCCAAATAATCATCATTTTACTGTCATGTTAATAATGCCGTCTCAATTAACACATTATGTAAAGAAACAGTTCATAAACAAAATCATTGTAAAAACGTGTTATACAATTGCATTTACGCAATAGAACAAAGAAAGTGGTAAATATATCAGTTGCCCTATTTCAAAATCAGCTTAAATTTTCAAAATCAGCTTGCTTTAAGGCAAGCCTTTCTACCACTTAGTTCATCTTATGATAGACACACTGCACACATTGTGCTTCTTTCATCTGGATTAACAATAATTTAGGTTAGCATAAATAATTCCCTATTTCTAAATCAGCATATCTAAACTCGAGATATTTTTCAATCAAACAATCACAAGGCTCAAGTGTATGCCATGAAATAAAGGGCAAATAAAGTGACCTGTTCAATGACGCTTAGGAATGCCATGTAATCTACAAGACACTGTCACCCACTTAACCTATTTTAGCAGAATGTTACATTGAAAGTACATTATGTTGAAGAGCTCTAACACTTGGCGTTCCTTGCACTGGTAATAATCACCACCATTATAGTCCCTAAGTGTATGAATAAGTAACCAAAAAGCAGTTTGTTTCTTTTCAAATCATTGCAAGATTCGTTATCAAAATATTCTGCATGCTTGATGTAAAATTCAAGACACATTCGCGATCAACTTACGACCGGCGCCTATTACACTCTTATACCCTTTACGAGACTTAACTATTTTGACGTCGTTTTGAGCAATTTGTTTTCACCCGTCAATATTAAAACATAAGCGATTAACGAAAAACTAGAGGTATTGATTGAACCAAAGGCGCAGAATATCAGCGGTATAGGGCATATCCATCAAGCCTGTCATGTCAGCAGGTCACAGGCAGGTAGTCAGACAGGAGTAGAAGTGAGTAGACTTTACAAAAGCATCTTGTAATTGTTGATTGCGAATCATTGGTGATTAAACAAACCCTGGAGACAAGACAAACACTAAGTTGTCAATTCTAAGTCTCGTCTTGGTTTACTTGAAATGAAACCGTTAATGCTATGAATGTTCAGGTACCCACAAGACCGGCAATACTATCTTCACAAAATGATAGTCAATTTCTGATAATTACTGCAGTGAGTGATTCGGAATGCAAGCAAATTATTAGTCTGAAGGAACTGAAGTAAAACCCTTTATTCCAATACCATATAAAAAATTAATCAAGCGATCTCGCCTTACATTATGGTGTTGAATCATTTGTATTGAATCAAACATACCTAAATAAACACATTTACTTGATTGGCAGTATTCTACCAAGTGTAAAAAGATTATCTTAGATTATAACTTCGAGACCATGTGATTTATTAAGAGGGATATATTATGAGCTCAAAAAACGTCCGTTTTTACTTACGTCACAGATAATGTGAATGTTTGTTTGATGCAAGAGTTGTCCGTGGGCTTTTACTATCGTTACCATTTCATCGCATTTAGGTTTTCCTCATGAATGTTTCATAGTACCACTGGATTTTGTAGTCAGGCTCTTTCAACACCTACCTTTCTCTATCACGACAGAAAAGCTTTTAAAAACAAGCTCTGGATCTTTCGGTTAATTGATTGCGTTGACAAACTATCAGCACATTTAAAATCACGGTCTGTTAAACCTGCCCTTAGATTTTGAGCAGGCAACTTTTACGCGTGTATCTAAGGGGCTTTTTCTTTTTCATTCAGAGTGCCGCTTTTTAAATGACAGCATGCGAAGAGAAAACGGACAACCCGCCTTTAAACAATGATACACCAGTATTTATATGGACAATTTAGTTGATTAGCTCACCATTGTGTAAATAACATTCATAATAACATATCTACGCTAGATGAAGTGACAAATCGAAAATGTCAAAGAAATTCAACTAGTTACCTCGACAACGTGGCTAAGATTGGAAAGATTCACTTAGTATGTCAATCGAAATTGACATAAATGCAAGGCTGTCTGCAAATTAGTTAATGCTACGATAGACACACTGCACAGTAATATATATTTTGAGAATTGATATTGTGATTTTTCTCACTTGGTTAACAATAATTGTATAAATTCTAGTCAAATAGGATACCCATAGCGTTTACTTCACGCATAGTTGCTGATTTGTAATACATAAAAGCAAAGTAGTGTCACAGGTACAAAATAAATGGTTTGCAACTGAAATCCAAAGCACTGTCACAAACACAACATAATATTACTGAAAAGCACAGGTATTACTATACAGAGCACATGAGCATATTGATACTGAACAGAGATGATTAGCAAATGGAAATACAGAAAAATAAAAGTGCCGCCACCGAACAGAAGATTTGCAATATAACAAATTGTATTAATGTCACGGACACATGATAGATAAATATTATGCAATAATGGAAGAATAGTACTGTCACAGAAACATAATGGATGATTTGCAAAACTGCTGGCGTTTTGTTACTTTAGCTTCTTTTTCTCTCATTTTCTCAGCACATAGTTGAAAAATATATATTTAGAATATGTAACACTTTTGAGAATAGCTCTCTAAGCTCCGAGAAATGAAGCTTTCAAATTGGGTTAAGTTCTTTTTGGACCACATGAAATTAGAATCACAAAATGTTCTGGCAAGCGGCCCCTCGGACATAAACAACCGTTTAGTCATGAAAATATGTGAATGGACCCCTGAATCGTTCAATTGAAATTCCTACTCTAAGTAAACCGTATTACCAAACAATAACCTCAGTAAGATAAAGGTTACGGACAGAAAAAACGAAAATAATAGAAAGTAAAGTTCTTTTACGGACAAATAATAAAAAATCTGCAGCATAGGAAATAAAAATACCGGTATTGTCACAAATACAGAACAGATTATTTACAATGCATAAAAGAAAAGCGTTTGCATAAACACAGAATCGATAATTTGCGATAGCGAAGAAAGGAAGGTAAAACGTATTATGCTTAAGATTCCGTTGAGCAAATAATAGTTGTCACCGGGTGTTAAAAAATGTAGATATTTATATAGCGCTTTATGCCGTAAATAGCCTCAAAGCGCTTTACATTTATTCCGCCGTTATTAGAATATGTCGGAACCACGTTTGCTGCCTACAAATGGCGCAGGGTTCATCAGTACAACGACTGTGACTACCCCTAACAGCTTCCCATTGCACCTGGGTGGGATGAGGCAAGCGTGACAAAGCGCTTTGCCCAAGGGCGCAACACGGTGGCGGGACGGGGACTCGAACCCACGCACGTCAAGCAAGCTCTCAGATTATGAGTCCAAGGCCGTAACCTCTGAGCCACCGTGCCCTCTAGGTTATAAATGCCAAAATATGTGTTTGGATATACTACTCTCTTCATTTGTAGAAGGTCTTTCGTCAGTGCCCTCTCATGTCATAAGCACAAATACATGTTCGGTGGTCGCTGGTAAGCAAAAATGATGACAACAATTTATCGTCTCCTTCAACTGTAAATCAAGTGATAAAAAAAGTTTTATTTTTAATTGGATCTCATACAACGCCATATAGAATACAACAAAATCAGTCTTTAAAGAGAATTCTTTCTATGAATGGACATGATCTTAACTTTATCACGATCCAAGTCGTGGTTATAAAACGAAAGAGGTATCAAAAACTCCACAAGTGCTTGACATCAATGTGGCATTCATAACATCCAGCAATGCCTAAGTCATATTAGGTAATTATAAAGTTCGCAGTGTGATGGAATACGCCTCACTGTTTTGGATGAGTGCCAGCGCCACCACTACTAGTTTCTATCCAGAGGAAGACCCTTCGAATTATCGTGAGCGAAGAGTGAGCTGAACATCAAATCTCTTCATTAAAGACGTCAAGTGGCTGCAGCAACAGTCCTTTACAAAATGCACATCAGCGTGTGCAAACCAGATCTGAAGTCATTGCTACCAAACACATTAGTAATCAGGAGAGCTACCCGCTCCAGCTTGTCCATGGCTTGCCATGCTCTCAGAGTACCAGTTTCTAGAACCTTTATATCTACTAGCAGGACCTTCATCCGCTTTGCAGTTCACGTTTGGAATAGCCTACCAGATGGAGTAGTCGGAGACGTATCTGACAACGGCGCACCATCTTTCAAGAGCAGAGTGCATAAACATCTTATTTCACGTGTCTGATGCTTTAGGGTACCCCTTCACTCTCCTAAGCTGCTGTGAACCACTGATTGGCCGATGTGGTTTTCTTTTACAGTGCCTAAGCTATGGACCTGTGTCACTCATCAGGGGCTATTGTCCACTCTAGAATTTTATTTTAAAAAAGAAGGAGAAGATAACGTCAGATTCTATTATATCGATATATGCCTGATAATTGGAGATTAGCAGTAGATTTTATGGATTGCTAAAATTTCAGCAGGTTTTTCTATACTGCTTTAAATGAAATATTAATGTTTTTATCATTTGTATCGTAATCTACATATTTATCATTTATGTCATAATCTACTTATTTTCAATTTCATATTTTGTTCTGATTAGAAGTAATAGATTATATAGGTTATGTATTCCATGTTTGTTTCAAACACGATATCATATCCACACGGGTTAAATTTAAAGCGATTCCGAATTGTAATCGGTATGTCGTTTGCACATTATGTTCAACCTGTTTCTGAACATTAAATCCACAAAGCCATTCATGACTGCAACACGTATTTGAGTTATTAATGCTTACGGCGTGTACTTTTAAGGATATGAATACGAATATGACAGAGCATGCATATAGAGAATCATATTAAGAATTCGTATTATCAATAGTACTCCATCTCCAGTGGCCAAATCAGTTTGAATTATTTATTATTTCTTGAAGAAATGTATATGGCATGAAGAAGAAGTTGAATAGATGTCATTGGAAGCGGAGTTAGGATGTTATTGGTATGCCTTTGATGCATGTATTTGGTGTTGGTATTGGGTTGGTAGTCTTTGTTGGTTTAGGGTGATAAAAGGACAATGTTAAAAAAGTTCAGACTGTTAGACCTGACGTTCTGAGTACGGTAAGTCGATTGCGACATTACGTTACCCTCTTCTTCTTCTTCTCTTTCTTCTTCTTCCACTTCTTCTTCTTCCACAAATCACAGCGGCAGGTAGTGACTGGGCCGCCGAGTGCTAATATATATTTATTTTGGGGGCGTGTTTCCAAAATTTTATATTTTTGGTGATATTTCAAAAAAGCGACATGCCAAAGACAACTCTTTGGGCACATAGTTTGTTATTTTTATTGCAGTTCTTTTCCACATACCTACGTTAACATTCGCTTGGGTGATTTGCTAATATTATATATTTTATGACTGCAACTTGGCGTTTTCAATGCGTTTTAAACGTATCATGAAATTAAATATATAGTCACGCTGCTTTTAGAATTTTTACCTGATCGTCGGCTTTTGCAGCCAACAGAATGCAGATTGGCTCACGATAGATGTCGTATTCCTCTATGTGGGTCACTTGATGATAAAATTACTTTGAATACCTTGTAACAACACACACATTGTCGTCTGGAAACCAGGTCTGGAACTGATTTTGGAATAGCTTTAGACTTTTGCGCCGTATCAAATCTCATAAAAACCACACGACTGGCGACTGTGTTTTTATGTTTCCCGCACGAAAGATTGCGTCTACATCTATTACTATACTTCTTTGGAAACGTTGACGTTAAAATACTAACTGCATTATGTATTTATTTATTTATTTAGGCCTATGCCTATTTATTTATTTACTGACTTATTTATTTGGTATATTAGTTAGTAATTAGAAATATTCCATTTTATTCCAGTATATTATTGATTGATTGATTGTTGATAACTTGAAAACTTGATTGATTGATCGATTGATAGTCATTTCACATTATATTCCTAGTTTACAGGCCCCTATGGAACGTCTATTAATTTTGAATAGCATCGTACATTAAATAAATAGGCCTATCAGTATTGATTTATTCTATTCATCAATATCAAGGATTACTATCAAACTTCTAATAGCTAATTGTCAGTTGGCTCAGTGGTAAGGCACTGGGTTTTACAACACGGAGGTCCCGGGTTCGATTCCCAGCTCTGCCTATTTTTTTCAAGGCTGAGAAAAAAAAAGAAATTTCTGAACTGCAAACTTCTGATCTGAGCTGGTCCTTTCCTGGTGGCTGTGTCTGTTACCGGCACACTCCCTCAAACTACTTTTAATTCACAAAGGACTTTGGAATCTGTCCCTGTGATGACCAGTTTACCCGTCACAAACGTTATCTAAATCGGTTTCGTTTTTCAAAACGGACTGGCGCCATGTTTTACGCAGTTATTGCTTTAAACACGAATAACGACGTAAGCTGAAAACAAACCTGAATATTCTATAGCTTTTAGAGTACTAACTAATGGCTAGGAAGATATTGTAAGAAGAAAAATAAGCAAAAACTATTTTTAATGATCTATTTTGCTTGCTCGTTTGTTTGTTTATTTCCTGAAATACTTTGATTGATGAGGCAAAGTATATAATAAACAACAAGAATGTTTCTTGATAGGTTTGTGCTAAAAATAAACGTATAAAGCATCGAAGCGTACTATGTTTTATAGAGCATGAAACCCGTTATATATTGATTAATGCAAGGATCTTTATGTTATATATGATATAAATCTAAATGCGCCGTTGCGCAGTTTCGTGTTAAGCAATGAGGTGAAACAGTCACAGTTTTATGACTGTTTATGTCAAAGAATGATGAAGTGAATCGTGTGTATTCCAGTAATAAAATTCTAAATAGTACGTTTTTAATGTATATTTGATGTATTTAATGAATCGAAACATTTTCAATTCTGATGTCGTAATGATGCCGTATGGCACACGTATTCAAAAACAAACAGTAGGGAGTTTAAGACTTCCATGCGCAGTGTTATGTGGAGTGTGGTTATTCAGTTGGTCTAAATTTAAAGTATTGTGAGATGGGTGCTAGATGGCGCGCTATCTCGCTAGTTTTGTTTGTTAATTTGTATGTGAGATATATTTTTGTTCAGCGCAGAAGTCGTGTATTTTCATATTATTGCGCTATATAAAAGCCATTTTGTTGTTGCTGCACATAGTAAACTTAACCTCGATATAACTAAAAATTATCAAACAAATAAACAAACAAAATGTAAAGAAAATGTAATGGCACCAACTTGACCAAGCGTTACAATATTTGACATATTGATACTACGTACCCATGAGCTGAATAGCGTAATCATTTCTTCCAAACCATGCATGGAAATTGTTAAACCAATACTGTGCGAAGGGCACTCTTTATAAGATAAGACGAGGTAATTAAGTAAGATCTTGATTGGATCATATTTCTTGACACAAGAACAGCAATAAGCTACAACAATATTATAAAAGATGGCATTGCTTTAGAATATTGAAATCATAATATTATATATATCAATATTCATTTTTAACACACTAGAAGTCGATCGAAGCAAAACTACTCTTGGCTTTTGATTTACATTTAGAGGAAAATAGCAAATTCATAACAGCTTGTGACCACCAGATAAAGATGCGAAGCACGCGCTCATCTCCTCCCTCAAGACACAATTAGACGGTCCTATGGTTGCATTGCTATTGACCACGTCGTTCTTTGCTCCATTCAATGTTACCAAATGTGATTTCAAACCCACGAGGGAAAATACATGTAGAGTTGCTTTGGAGATTCAGGCGACATTTTGGAACGATTTTTAAAAAGCAGGACAATACAAATTAGGTCGGCAGAGACCTATTGGGAAAAGTCTCATGAATAGTCTGGGACAATATTGGATTGTATTGTAGTTCAGCATAATTATACCCGGCTGATTTTTTATTTTTTATTTGTATGTTATCTTTTGCCATGATTTCCATTATGGCTAAAAGCATTGCAACATATTTCCGCAGATTTATCGGGTGTTTCCATATAGACGCTTCTGGGTCTATGTGAAGCTTGAACTCAGATTCAGGATTTGATCATATTATTTAAAACGACATAGTGCTACCGTAACCAGAATAAATGAGGTATAAAATCTGAGGTATAATTTCAGAGGTTTAAATACTAAAAGAGTAGCTACGACAAAATGAACAAAAAATCCCGCATGACATGTTTTTCTTGACCAAGCAGATGAGACTTCAAATATTTTCGTGCCTAGCTCTCACTTTTTATTGGTTAATGATTAATTATTCGTTGGTAGAAACTAAAATATGAAATCTGATCCCGTATGAAGGGTTGAATTTTAAATAAATTAGACTTTCATCTTTAAAATAAATAACTATTGCAAAGGAATTGCGCCACATTTAAATAATATCAAAGGATACTTCCGGTTAATTGCTTTGTTTTGGGATGAAAAATAAACCTAATATTTCCTCTACTTGATGTATTATCAACGTTTACAAATTGAAGTTAATTAATTTTGATTAGGAATCATGTATATTTGCAAGTTTGTGATGCGCCTATACCAGAAAAGCTACAAGAGTCAAACCAAAATATATTAGATCGCAGCATTCACAAATTATGCAGTAACTTCTACCCAAGGACACTAATTACATGTACATACAAAATCACAATATAATCCAGTCTAGAATATTATATAAATAATACAAAATGGACTAATCTCTGTATTCTTAATGTCATACCATATGTTTTTGACACACTTGCGTCATCTACATGAATTCATAATTATTTAGTCCATCATTGAGCTGTCACTAACACAAAGCGTAAACGTCGTGCGGGATTTCTTTGGTGGGGGGAAGTTCAGGCATTACGTAAGCATTTTTGCTGTTTTTTGGGTGTGATTTGTTGTTGATTTTATTGCTTTTTTTAATATGAATAAAAACCAATAAATATAAGAAAGGGTGACTCGAGGAGGAAACCGTAACGGACTTAGAACGTTATCAACACTACAGTCTTTGTCCGTTAAGAAAGATTTTGAACATTTAAAAAGATTCTAGTTAAATATGTATATTTGATGACGTTCGACCAAAATGGGAGAAAGAAAAGTTCATACCCCTTTAATTCACTATTTGGCTTGCCCAATTTGACTTAATAATATAACTATCTCGTTATCTTGTCCAGTTGGATGCCACTTTTCAGATTGCATAGCTCAGAACACACATGAATTTGCACAGTATTATTTATAAGCAATATACATTACTATAGTAAATCCTGTGGCTCTGTGCTGAGAGCAAAATAATTTATTTCTGTGTCAGGCTTTTGATTTGCCATACAGAATAAATCGTACTTACTTTGTGATTTCAGCTCACTTGAACACGTTCAATTAAGAAATGAGTTTACGAAGATCGTTCTCATATACGCAATATAGCATTTGTTACGGCTGGCGTGCTATTCGTGTACGTCCTTCCCTTTCTTACAATGTAAACGATGGTGAAGGACCATCATCATGATATTGCGTCCTTATTTGTTTAATAAGAAGATATTACCTAGTCCTAAGCCGTTTATGAATTGTATAAATTAATATATAATAGTATATTTTCTCAATAGATTTGCTAGAACAAAAATCTGAATTGAGGCGAAATTGAAAGAGCAATTCAAGCTTACATTTTATAAAACAAAAGCTTGAGTCGTGACGACTCAAGTATTGTGCCATGAAATGTTCAATAAAAAGTATGTTAAATCAAATGAAGCATTTTGTTGAAGGAAATAAGTCACGTCAAGCAAGATATTAGATTGATTCATACTGTACATTTAGATTTAGATCGATTTGGATCATTCTGCATTCCCTTGTAAAAACACTGGATCTGTCAATATATAACAAAACAGTTACGGCCTTTTTTACTTGGGGTTATTTTTTATTGAATCAGTTCGCCCACAAAGCAAAATGGATTATATTTAAACAAAATTACATAGCCGATACTGTGTTTTAATATGGAAGGCAAATATTGTGAATCATTCCGCTTTTAAAATGAGAGGACAACATTGTAGATGTATATATAGACTACCCCGTAGTCCACTTGCCCATTGTGCATACTCTGGATATTGTATTTAAGCTTAAAACTCTGATTAAATTAATGTGTGCACAATTGATAGATTTTCACATCTGGTCTTTTCAGTCACCCTACTCCCTCTGTTTGTTAGCTTCCTATTTTTAACCTGGAATTTTGCGATTAATAAACTGGCAGATTCTAAAATCAGAATTGTTCAGTATTGAAGTGCCAATACAATTATGGCATTATGATATGTTGCATTCAATAATATAAGCCTACGTACACTTTACTTTTACTGTCACTAATATAATTATATAAACTTTTTCATAACAATTTTATACTAGTATTTTGATGAAATTAATATCAGTATAATTTGGAGTTCAACTGAATGCTTTCATCATGATTAACATCAAAAATAGACTATGGCATAATCTAATGTATATAGGACTTCATTCAATTACAAGAAACATGTTTGTGACTTATCTTGCAAGTTGAAAATATAACTTCCTAAGATATTCTAGTTTTGAACTCCTTATTTTTAAAGTTCCATGATTTTTTCTTTGAAATCATTATTTTTTTCTCGAATTTCCTATGAATATTGAATTTCCTATTGAATTTTGCCATATTTAATGGACTATATCTTCGGCTTTGCGCTCATTTTATGGGAGCATCTATTTGTATTTTAATAGATTAATGAATACATGTTATAGTGTGTAAAAACAAACACATATTATGAACACCCTACAATATGAAGAGGGAATTGTAACACCTTCAACAGTAACTTGTATTATTTCTCTATCTCTATCATTCTCTGCCTCCTTTTCTGCAGGTCCTTGTTGCAACAACAGTCCGGTACCGTACTCATTGTTGATGAACAATTGAAGTCACGAAACAGTTGATCCTGTAAGCTATAGTTTACATGGCTGGTCTGTGAAGTATATGTGTATATTGATTAACCCAAGAACTACGAATGGTACCCCCCGGGTTTTCATCCGTAAAATAAAATGCGCGTCTTTACGCCCAAACGACTTGAGCTAATCTTATCTTTTGCGCTCATTTTAGTGATACAATTTTTACCGCAGCATTTTACCCGGACCCGACGATCAAAGATGGCCATGGGGGATTGATGAGGCCCAAGTTGAGATTAATTTTTGAGATACGAGCCCCTGAACAACGCCATCCCGAATTACAGCCGATACTCGTGCCTCCTTACTGGTTCCGACCATGATCTTGTTCTGAGAGCATATCGTCAGCCTACTACGCTAATTGCCTAAGTCATTTTTTGTAATTTTGAGATAAACTACAAAATATGGTTCAAGCATGCATATATCGCATAGGCGCTTTTTACCGGGACTATAGGGTTACACTAAATGCGGAAGGATTTAGTGGTGTGCCGCCTTAAACGGAAATATTGTAATGCTTGTTGTACTTTCTACAGCATTTTATTCAAGTTTAGAGTGAAAATTGTCAATTTAAAGTCATTTCAATTAGCAATTTTCGCTTGACAAAACTAGTAAGTGTTTACTTACTCTAATATTTCGTCCTACACGTCGGAGAACTTCATCAGATGTGACTATCTGATCCACTTTCCCGGGAAACTGACTTCCGGTTGTGATTGGTCTTGTCTCCAGTCTTTAAAAGTGGGTCATATACGTGACTTAGGAAATAAGTGCCCTCCTCTCTATTCATGGTCTTTGTCCCCTCTTTCTGATCTCCATCGCTTCTCGTACTTCTCTGCATCTTCTAATATGTTCTTTGCCAAGTATCTTGGAGTCCTCCCAGTTAACAACATGACTTGCCCTAGCGACGTGATCAGATATGGCTGACTTTGTTTGTTCTTGTTCTGATGCCCTACGTTCTGACCGAGTGAACTTTTTCTCATTAGCAAAATAGTGAATATTCTCAGTCATCCAGTCGTTAAAATCACAAAGTTTTGAATTAAATCAAATACTGGAACTTACATTTTTTGCAACTTGCTACGTTGCGTCTTAAACCATCAGACTTCGTCACATGACCAGCCCAGCGGGTCAGTTGCCTGATGAAGTCTGATGGTTTCTCATTAGCTTTCTTAACCTATCCGCATTTTCCGTGACTACGCTGTACATACGGTCAAATAGAGTTCGGACTACACCCATTTTCTGATGGAGGGGGTGTTCTGAATTAAAACTGAGATATTGATCAGTATGGGTTGGTTTCCTGTATACCAGGAGCTTTACCGAACCGTCAGGTTTCCGAACAATAAGCGTGTCGAGAAATGGTATTTGCCCTTCTTTCTCTTCCTTGTACGTGAATTTTACACTGTCTGTTTTGTCAACTTGGTTTAGATGATCAGTTAAATTCTGGACTTCACCTGTTTTTTAATGATTTTGAGCACGTCATCCACATAACGACGCCAATACCGTGACTTACAATCAATCGGGGCAGTCGCGATTGCTTGCTGTTCCAGGAATTCCATAAAGAAATTCGCTATGATGGGGCTGACTGGGCTGCCCATCGCTGCGCCAAACCGTTGCCTATATACCGTGTGGCACCTCTGAATTCAAAATATGTGGTGGTGAGAATAAATTCAAGGAGTTTAAAGAACTTTTAAAGACTGGAGACAAGACCAATCACAACCGGAAGTCAGTTTCCCGGGAAAGTGGATCAGATAGTCACATCTGATGAAGTCCTCCAACGTGTAGAACGAAATATTCGAGTAAGTAAAAATTTACTGGTTTTGTAAAGCGAAAATTGCTAATTGATATGTTTTACAAACCTGATGAATATATTCACTGAAATTAAAGTCATTTGTTAATATTGCCACGATAATTTTACTTTAACATTAACATTTGCCAACCTGTCACTTTTTCGATTATATTCGGAGTGAGCATTAACACATATAACATGTAGAACGAGTTCATTAATCGAAAGGAGCTGTGAGATAAAATAAAATATTAAATAACACTTCCTAACGTATTTGTGCCAACAAGCTGTAAAAGATACAACCTAAATACGTGTTTGGTATAACAAAATAAGTAAAATACATACAGGAAGTATAGGATGCTGGTGAGACCATGTCAGAATAAAATTAAGTATAATTTATGTTCAAAAATATTATTTTTGTATGATATTGAATGTATATATTTTTAATACAAAAAAGTGGACGCGCATTAAAAAAAAAAGTGATAAAAGTGAACGCGAATTACTAACTGTAATGTTTGTCTGTAATTGAAAATCCGGGTTGAAAATATTAGGACAACACTGATTATTAGTTTTTTTCCTGAAGTTCTGTGTCCTACATGTCGTTATTGATTAACGGAAAGCACCCGCATAATCCTCGTCTGTTTGAGTATTTGACGTAGAACATTCGACGTAACATATATTCGTCATTTAATCTATTCCCAGTCTGTTTCCAGTAATGTTTAACTTCTAACGAACGTAAAATCGATTTGTTATGTTGAGTATCGATTTTACGTAATCAAAAATTCGAGAAGTTAAACATTACTGAAATAGAATGGGAAAAGATTAAAAAACGAAGACATGTTATATCGAAATATACTATCTTCTAACAACTATGTAGTAGTATACTTTACAGAAACAAACCCATCGCTAAATATAAACCTTTCTGTTATTCATAAGGATTAATTTTATCGTACTTTTCCCAAGTCATTGTAAGCAGCCTTCAAAAGTCATTCATTCTCAATTTAAGGGGAAAAAATGAACAAAATCATTGCAAAAACGTGTTATACTTTTTCATGCATCGTTTGCGCAACATAACAAACACATTTATAGAAATCTCAGTTCCCTAATTCTAAAACAGCATGAATAAACTCAAGATAATGTTTTCAAACAATCAATCTCACGATTCAAGTATATGCCATTAAAAACGCTAAAGGACATTAAATACGGGAAAGGTAAATTGTAAATACCATGCTGAATTTGTGTTCTATTTCGATCCAAAAGTTAATGCAGTGACCTGTTTAATGACGAAGAATACCATATGATCTACAAGAAACTGTCACCCACTTAACCTATTTTATCAGAATGTTACGCTGGAAGTACATTATTCTGAAAAGCTTTAACACCTTGCATTCCTTGCTCCGGGTAATAATTATCACCATTATAGTCCCTAAGCGTATGAATAAGTTAACCAAAAAGGAGTTTGTTTCTTTTCAAATCATTGCAAGATTCTTATCAAAATACTCGGAAGGCTTGATGTAAAATTCAAGACACATTCCCGATCAACTTACGACCCGCGCCTATTACACTCTATACCCTTTACGAGACTTAACTATATTTGACATCGTTTCGAGCAATTTGTTTTCACCAGTCAATATTAAAACATAAGCGATTAAGGAAAAACTAGAGGTATTGATTGAACCAAAGGCGCTGAATATCAGCGGTATAGGGCAAATCCATCAGGCCTGTCATGACAGCAGGTCACAGGCAGGCAGTCAGACAGGAGGAGAAGTGAGTAGACTTAGAGAGCATCTTGTAATTGTTGATTGCGAACCATTGGTGATCAAACAATCCCTGGAGACAAGACAAACACTACGCCTGTCAATTCTAAGTCTCGTCTTGGTTTACTTGAAAACAAACCTTTGATACTCTGAACGAACAGGCGGCAATGGTTTTTCGAAATGATGGAATTAAGTGCTTCGAATTAATTGATGCAGCGAATAATTCTGAATAAAAAGAAATTATTCGGTCACGGTCTTAAGAGGAACTGATTATTAGAAATGACGCTTTTAAGCTTGTCTAAATTATGCCTTTAGTAATTTAAAAACAAATGTTTGGGCTTCTATTGCCTATTAAAAATCTTCTTTAAATACGTAAATCAAACAATTTATTGCAAAACCTTTTCCACATTATGATGGTGACATAATATTACACAATGAATCGTTTCTATCATTAGTATTGAATCACACAAAACGAATCAAATGCATTTACTTGATGGACAGCATTCTGGTAAGTGTGAAAAGATTAGCTCAAATTACCGATTTGGGAATAGTGATGTGATTACATTATGAGCTCAGAAAACGTCATCAATGTCTTAGTAGAATTTAGCTTACGTCACAGAGAATACGAATCTTTGAAGGATGTGGGGTTTGCCTGTGGGCTTTTATTGCCGTTAACTTTCCATCGCATTTTTATATGAATTTTTCATAGTACCACTGGACCTTATAGATAATCTCTGTCAACACCTACCCATTCTCTATCACGACTCAAAGGCTTTACAAAAAACAAGCTCTGTGTCTTTCGGTGTATGTAAGATGCTTTCACTTTTTCATTGAACTGCCGCCGCTTTTTCACTAGAATACTTCTTTGTCAGTAAGCCTTTAAACATAACTGAACTATAGGGACACAAAACCAAAATGGCAGTCTTTCAGGATGGCGTAACTAATTGACTGAGATGTGCGTAAAAAAGAAAACGCTGCACCGGAAGTGACACTTCAACTTCAACTTGTGTCACTACTACAATCTTGTCTCATGAATAACAAATCACAATGATGTAATCACATATACATTAAAAACGATAGGACACATTAAACACTGGAAAGGAAACTTGTATTACAAAACCGTATCTCAGTGAATATACAATGCTGACTTTGAGTTCTATTTCATTCCAAAAGTTAATGCAGTGACCTGTTTAATGACGTAGAATGCCATAATATGATCTACAAAAAACTGTCACCCAATGAATTAAAGTGGAAGTACATTATTTTGAAGAGCGTTAACACCTTGCATTCCCGCGTAATAATTACCACCATTATAGTCCCTCAGCGTATGGATAATTCAACCAAAATCATTGCAAGATTCTTATCAAAATACTCGGAAGGATTGATGTAAAATTCAAGACACATTCTAGATCAACTTACGACTACCGCCTATCACACTATATACCCTTTACGAGACTTAACTATATTTGACATCGTTTCGGGCAATTTGTTTTCACCAGTTAATATTAAAACATAAGCGATTAAGGAAAAACTAGAGGTATTGATTGAACCAAAGGCACGGAATATCAGCGGTATAGGGCATATCCATCAGGCCTGTCATGACTGCAGGTCACAGGCAGGCAGCCAGACAGGAGTAGAAGTGAGTAGACTTAAAAAGCATCTTGTAATTGTTGATTGCGAACCATTGATGATCAAACAATCCCTGGAGACAAGACAAACACTACGGCTGTCAATTCTAAATCTCGTCTTGGATTACTTGAAAACAAACCTTTGATACACTGAACGAACAGACGACCACAAGTACGGGAATGGTATTTCGCAAATGATAGAAGTGTCTGGAATTAATTGAAGCAGCGAATAATTCTGAATAAAAACAAATTATTCATTTACGGTCTTTTAAGACAAGTTTAAAGCGTCATTTCTAACAACCAGTTCCTCTTAAAAGAGGAACTGGTTATTAGAAATGACGATTTAAGCTTGTCTAAATTATGCCTTTAGTTTAAAAACAAATATTTGGGCTTCTATTGTTTAACTTTAACATAACTGAACTATAGGGACACAAAACCAAAATTACAGTCTTTCAGGATGGTGTAACTAATTGACTGAGATGTGCCTACAAAGGTAAACGTTGCACCGGAAGTGACACTTCAACTTCAACTTGTGTCACTACTACAATCTTGTCTCATGAATAACAAATCACAAATGATGTAATCACAAATACATTAAAAACGTTAGGACACATCAAACACTGGAAAGGAAACTTGTATTACAATACCGTATCTCAGTAAATATACAATGGTGACTTTGAGTTCTATTTCATTCCAAAAGTTAATGCAGTGACCAGTTTAATGACGAAGAATGCCATATGATCTACAAAACACTGTCAAGTACATTATTTTGAAGAGCTTTAACACCTTGCATTCCCGCGTAATAATTACCACCATTATAGTCCCCCAGCGTATGAATAAGTCAACCAAAATGGACTTTGTTTCTTTTCAAATCATTGCAAGATTCTTATCAAAATATTCGGAAGGCTTGATGTAAAATTCAAGACTCATTGTCGATCAACCTACGACCGGCGCCTATTACACTCTTTATTGTACCCTTTACGAAACTTAACTATATTTGACGTCGTTTCGAGCAATTCGGTCGATTCACAATACGATGCGCCTCCAGCGGTAGCTGGGGAAAGGCCGAAATACGCAGTGTATCATGGGAAAATGTCGACATCCAAAGCCCGCGTAATACGAATTCAACACGGGAACATGTCATTGTGTGTGTAAATGTCAATATAATTACGTTCACGCGAATGTACACTAACTGAAGTACAATAATTGTAGTATATCCATTTTCGATCTATTGATCACACGGAATCCTTTGTGAAGCTGTTTTCAGCATTATTATTATCACACTCGCGTAAAAACCCAATGGTGGCTAGAAAGGCGATGTCGACCCTAAAGGTCAAAGTTTGGACTAGCAAGAGCAACCGTTGGCGGCGCATTGTATTGTGAATCGCGAGAATTTGTTTTCACCCCTCAATATTAAAACATAAGCGATTAACGAAAAACTAGAGGTATTGATAGACCCAAAGGTGCGGAATATCAGCGGTATAGGGCATATCCATCAGGCCTGTCATGGCAGCAGGTCACAGGCAGGCAGTCAGACAGGAGTAGAAGTGAGTAGACTTAAAAAGCTTATTGTTGATTGCGAACCATTGGTGATCAAACAATCCCTCGCTAAATTACGCTTCGCCCTAAAGCAGTATGCAGACTTTTTATTGTACGTAAAATATTGTATGTAACATATCTACGTTATTTAATCTATTGCCATTCTATTTCCAGTAATGTTTAAGTTCTAACGAATGTTTGATGACGTAAAATCGATAATATATTTCTGCTAGATATTATATGTAACATATTATCGATTTTTCGTCATCAAACATTCGTTAGAACTTAAGGGCGTACTACACCCATATATTGGTTTGATTGGTCTAAAAAAATATTTTATCATTTCAAGCAAGGCGATATATGCACTGATCATGTGAAATAAAAAAACTATGAAAAACATCGTGAAAGTGTCCTTTTCACCTATTTGTCTTAAAGTTGACTGGTTGTTAAGGACGCTACCACGTAGTCTCCGTCACAACCGGTTTCTGCCGTTTCTAACATTCATCGATATTCACGTAGACAGTATTAGACTTGCTACCAGTCCAAAATACGACCTGCCTATAATGTATGTTTAGGGCTGACACGTCAATTTGTATTACCAATAGGAAATACACAGGTCAGACATTTGAGAATAATAATTCTTTAAGATTTGGTAAAAAAATTGTAGCCGCCTCATTAGTATGCTACCTAATCAAAAATTTTGTTGAAATAAAATTAAGGATCGAATGCGTTTTAGTGTCAAAAAAGGCAAAATTACCGTCAAACTTCCGCCGAATTCTGCACCCTTGCGAAGCCCTCCGGCGGTTGCACAGTTAAATCGGGAATAAAAATATCCGACCTTTGCGATCAAAAACAACAAATTACAACATTGGACCATGTTTGGACATACTATAGGAAAAAAAAACACTATTGCCAAATAATATAGAATAGAACATTTGACATCAACTTGACAAACTAATGAAGAAAATGTGCTCCATAAACATTAGGTAAGTGCGCAAAACAATTCCTATTCAAATGCGTGTATAAAACTGAACAGGGCCGGACGGCTACAAGACTACCGCATAAGTTCAAAGTTGCCAGATTCAAACATGAGCATGTATGCCTAGCACCTTCTCTTGGTAAAATCCCTGATAAAATCAAGATTGTGACCGTCGTGTTATTAAAATTGAATTTTAAGCGTTGGAACTTAACACAAAAGACCATACGGGTATATGCTCTCCCGGAAAGACCCCCCCCTCCATTTTTTGGATTCCGCAGCTCCAAAAGACCCGTGACCAAAATAGAGCTATAGGCGCAGGCGCAGGCATACGTAAACACGGTTATAGAACGAGAAGATTTGCCCCTTCATTTTGCATACCACTATGTCCAGGAGCATACCCACCAGAAATGTATGTTGTGCCCCCCCCTCCCCGTGAAGTGGCGTCATGGGGGATCATGGGCGTAGCTAGGACTTTTTAAGGGGGGGCAAAGGAGTGAAAGGGGAAACCCTCATTCAAGGGGGAAATCTTTAACGAAACAAAATAGGCTCAAAAGTACAAAAAGACCCTAGTAAAATTCTTCAGGGCGACCGCATCCAAAGGGGGGCGGACTTTCCACAGGGGTTGGGGTAGCTTCCCCATTGCCCCCCCTTATGTACGGCACTGAACGTATGAGAAATTTGCTCATTTCCGCAAATTAAGACATTTTAACAATTCCGCAATTTTAGACATTTTAAATGGTAGGCCCTAATAAAGTGAGTAGAAAAAGTGAATAATAAATAATAGTAGACCTATTACACCCCATAGATATTGGCCAATGTCAATATGTGCACGTGGCATCACTCTGCTACCGGTATTTCTTTTGTGCCAGAAGAGGCATTTTAAAGGAGTATATTAATACTTGGCTTTTGCAATAATATAGGCCTACGTGCCAAAACTTGCTTGCCCCTTCTCGGCCTGCCTAAAAGTATACCGGTTGCCATGTAGGCCTAGGGGGACAATGTTTTGGTAGGCCTATGTCGATAGAGGGGGGGTTGGCATGTCAAAGTGGGGAGGACAAAGATTTGTTGCCATGGGGAAAGAAATTCACCACCCCAGATGGCGAGTTGCGATAATATAAACTTAATCAGCGGTGAAAAGCACGAGTATAGGCCTACAATTCCGCAAAATAATAGGCGTAGGCCTACATTTTAAAGGTAACACGGAAAAATGAAAGTTAAAGGTTATAGCCCGGGGCAGTCATATAATTAAAATATTAGATGATGAAATAAGCATGATAAGGGGCTCACTGGGGGATTTCCAAATGGTGTAGGCCTACCAACTGAATTTCTTATAATCTTACCCCTTCCCCGGCCTTCATAATCGCCTTTGTTGTCCCTGTTTGTTGTTAATATAGTAGGCCTATTAGTGGTTTAGCCAAACGCTGAGTAGGCCTATTAAAGACAAAATCTCATCCCGGGAAAAAATCATCAGACATTTTACACGAATCTGATTACTAGCCGGGATAAGCCTATGATAGGCCACCTACATTATATCGGGCTTCAACTTTGTCAATTGGCCTACTGCTGTTAGGATCCTATGCCAAATAAATAAATAATAAAATGTAGATATTTATATAGCGCTTTATGCCGTAAACAGCCTCAAAGCGCTTTACATTTATTCCGCCGTTATTAGAATATGTCGGAACCACGTTTGCTGCCTACAAATGGCGCAGGGTTCATCAGTACAACGACTGTGACTACCCCTAACAGCTTCCCATTGCACCTGGGTGGGGTGAGGCAAGCGTGACAAAGCGCCTTGCCCAAGGGCGCAACACGGTGGCGGGACGGGGACTCAAACCCACGCACGTCAAGCAAGCTCTCAGATTATGAGTCCAAGGCGGCAAGGCCGTAACCACTGAGCCACCGTGCCCTCAATATATATTTCAAAAATATTAAATGACAATTTAAATGACTTATCCTTCACTTTTAGACATTTCTAAACAATTTTAATTTTTCACACTTTGCTGGGATCACTGGATACCTTTAAAATTGTATAGATGGGAATGTCTAAATTCGAGCGTAGGGCCTACGTTATAGGCCTGAGCGTGCCGGATAACGTGCAGGAATTTGTTCATGATTTTTACTGCGTTTCTATTCTGTAGGCATAGGCCTACCCGTGACGTGATTCCAAAGCCTTGTGCGTGTTATTTAAAAATCAGTCGTGTCCCATTTAATGTGCGCCAAAAATTCCCCCCTTCGATCTGCCAAATTTTCCCAAATTCCTGTGCCCCCCGGCCCGGCCCGTCTTGGCTTGTCTAAAATTTGTTTTTTCCTTCTCCATGGCTCCGTATTTGATCTTAAAAATACCTAAATATATACCAAAACTCGGCAACTCGTATAACGCAATGGATTGTGGGTGAACACTTGTCAAAATTGTCGTGTGTCAAAATTCGGCTACCGTATATCGTGCAGAACTCTGTGGAAATATACACAATATTTGATTTTTTTGCCTTGGATAGCGACAATCATAGGTAAGTTACAAATGATATGACTCCGCTTAAAATATGCTATCACTGTATCAATTTTGGAGTTCCTAGTTGAAATGGGTTAGAAAACAAAAGGTAAAATAGTTACCAAAATCGCAAATATAAGCTTAACGCACTTACGAAATATGGTGGGTATAGGTGACGAGAAATGCAATTTTTTCAACATTGCTGTAGTATGGTTGTGGTAACCTGTTACCTATGGCTTAATTAAGTTTCAGGGAAATAATGTCGCTAGTTAAAAATACAAAATATAGCTCAACATTGAAAATAGAAGCATTTTAACCAGTTCGTTTTTGATAGATGTGGAGCACTGAAAATCACCAAGTTCATGAAGCCATCAGGAACCACTTATTCCCATTTTACATATCAACATTATTTCTCTAATGCGTTAGCAACACATATCCAAAATTTTAACGAAATCCGTTGATAGCAAGCTTTCCAAAATGAAGTGAATTTAAAACATCAGTGATGTACCACCTTTTGGCTTCTACCTTCAAAAGCATGTAAGCTACATTGATACCGATGCCACCAATAGAACGAGAAGATTTGCCCCTTCATTTTGCATACCACTATGTCCAATTTTTTTTCTCATTTCTTCACAAAATGCGAAAAACCCGTAAAAAAATGCGATGGGTGTAGTACCCCCTTAAATATTACTTGAAATAGAATGTAGATTAAATAACGTAGATACATTACATACAAAATTTACGTACAATACTCGGAGTCTGCATACGACTTTACACTACATTATAGTTGAAGTGGTCAATATTCATTCTATAAATATACTCATTGAACCTTCTGCACCGATGAAACATAATGCAAAATCAGAAGTTAACAAAAATTAATAGTCGTTGATTATTAAACACGACACACTTCAACAGGAGTGCGTAATAAATCAATACAAAGAGTGCTCCATGCATACGTTTTACATGTCCATAAATTCATTGAAAGAGCAGAGTCAATTCAAGTACCTTAGCATTAAAAACTAAATCAATTTAATAGTTCGTGTAGAATCAATGAATATAAAATTTTGAATGTGAAAATGTTCTTTGTAATTGTTTGAATGTTTCAACCTAAGCGGTCCTAAACCAGGGTGGTTTATAGCTATTGTCAACTACTGCCAATGTAAGCCACCTTAAGAGGTGTTGTAACCCTATAAGTAATAACCGTGGAGTTTAAGATCATAAAATTACGACAGGGTCTGCATTAGAAGGATTAGGTGTGAGAGCCACATTCAAAAAAGTTCAGAAACTATAGTTTGATCAGCTCGTAATCGGCGGGCCTTATAACATCGCGGATTAATATCAATACATTTTATTTGCAGAATTGTCTTGTGACATCGAGCCAGAAAATTTACAAATTATTACTCGAAATCCTCTACTCTGTGTACTTTCTTTAACACGCAAAATATAGACCAGACAGATCAAATATATCAAACGTGGGTTTACTTTTCAGCGTAGGGGTAAAAGCCTAATAATTCCCGCCGATTACGAGCTGATCAAAGTATATGATGAAATGATGTAGCGAACAGCGCACAGCGTCCACACCAGGTAAAGAATGATTTTGTATAGGCCGTAAACGAACCAACATAAATTCAATACACCTGTCTTTATACACTCCCGGCCGGCTGCTGAGAGTAGCTACATAAGCTGGACTTATACTCCGCGCTCGGTGAGCGATTGGTTAAAAACCTATCATTGGCTAAAAACCAATCGCTAATAGTTCGGCGATGTAATTTATTCAGCTATGAGTTGTATTTTAAAATATCCAGGCTAAACCTATTGTTGAACGTCGAGTCTCAAATATGACTATATATATAGAATAGAAAATTCCTGAAGCAGATAGTTGCATATTCAGATGAATTGATTTTATTCCTAGCTATAAAATGTATTATATACCTCATATATAGATTCCTGTCATCTGATTGGTTAAAAGTGCAGTCATTGAATTAGCTATGCCCTCCTTTTTAAGAATTACGTAAAAACTGAACTATTCCCCGGGCAATAGTCTTTTAAAAAGACTATTCCCCGGGAATAGTCATTTTCACATCATCGGCGCGCGCGATGGCGTGTTCGCATTACGCGCGCGATGGCGTGTTCGCATTACGCACGCGGCTCCAACGCGATGCCTGCCAGTTGCGGTGACGCGATCGGTTCATAACGAAAAACTTTATTTGTAAATTTTACCATGGCCTATGAACAATAAAATAGGCCTTTTAACCAATCAGATGACAAAAATCTATATTAATTCGGTATATAAAACAAATATTGACTGCTTTATTCGGGACATGGTTAAGATTATAGGCCCGCGGTGATCTCAAAACCATGCTATGACCCTCGGCTGCGCCTCGGGTCATAGCATGGTTTTGAGATCACCTTGGGCCTATAATATTAACCATGCCCCTCATAGCAGTCAATATTTGAATATTATGAAAGCTTTTGTATTCAATCTATAATTATCTCAAATCCTTGAATATATTTTTGGTATTAATTTTGTAAAAACCTATTTCTTAACTTGCAGTTGAATAATTTGTTGAAAGAATATGGTAAGTTCCTATTCTGTGTTTTGAAAGCAAAAACTGACAAAAATGTATTTTACTTAAAGCCATAATGTACGATCTTATAATATATTTTAAAACCTGATTTTTGGGCGTATTTGTAATGTTTACACATGTCCCAACTGGCACCTAAATTTAAGCGGCCAAATATGTTGACTTTGTAGGTCAACAGAGCAGGGTTTGACATAAAGTCATAATTTTTTTATTATGAATTTATGTCCGCCGGTATATTTGCATGTTAAATGGCCGAAATAACCAGTGTAATTTCTTTTACTTTACCTTGTTATTTCAGCTTAAAATGGACAGTCACCCTTCCCGGCAATAATTACTAATATCATGAATTATATATTGTTTCAACATTTTGAATAAAGAATAACAAAATTAAAATTTGACGGAAATCGTACATTGTTACTTTAACTTGGAAACGTTGAAAATGCGTAATTAGCTTGTGCATATCGTAAAATGAGTCATTTCAGCTGATGAATGGTAACACCGCATTCGGAGTGGGAAATAAATTAATCTTTTTATCGTACAGGTGATCTAGAACAAAATCGCCATGCGTGGCCGTTGAAGAACTAGTGGATTCGCCCTACTATCACGGCAATTTTGGACATGAAGATATAGGGATGGACGAGGACGCTGTGTAGCGGTCACATTCTGCTGAAGAAAGTGCAACATATAGCATCAATTTGCTTTTTTCTTTTCTATAAACTATTTGAATGAATTCAACCTCAGTGTAGAGTATAGGCCGAAATTTTAAGGAACATTGTCACCATCAATATTTAAGATTAAGAGTAGCTTTTTGGAGTCATAAGATTATGGCTATTATCAGGATTAATATTAGGGGTCTTCAATCGTTTGTCACCATGGACAAACTGTATATGAAAAAACCAAAAGTTACATGCTCAACATAAAGTGTTAGTGACGTGAGTGGATGAGGCTCTTAGGAACCAATATTGTTTTTGTCCCAGTTCTAAATATTAGGCCACTACAATTTGCATTTCTTATTTACACATGGAATGCTGATTACGCACTTTATCGGTGGCTTGTTTAATATGAAAATACTGGTGCTGTGATTTTTGTTATGTAAAGAATCATGTTGCCTTTAAGAAAGTTGCATAAACTCGAGATTAAAATCTGCCACCAGAATCGACAGATCTATATCTTTTCTTCTATTATATTAGAGGTTTTGTTGCTTTGTCGCTTTCAAGTTATTGCTCTACACAATCACATTCACATTTTGTGCATAATGAAAATGCTATTTGGTTTAAGGCTAGTAATATGTAACATTATTGAGCTTAGATGTAGATAAACACCTCATGACTACTACATGACTCGGTTCGTGTACTGAAATGTCATAAGAAAGAACTTAGACAAAGATTACTTTTTGATTTAAGAAAACAATTGTATTGCGGTAGTATATATAAAGCGTCGTCCATTACACAGCAGAATGTAACTATTATACTAGCAACATGTAACTTTAAGTAACCCTGATATATCTTGATAAAAATTGCATGGTCTGATAACGTCTGAATTAAAGCAAGTCTGTGCCTTCAGGCCATATTTTTCCATTTTTTGTAATTTTTCTTAAATAATGCAGTTTATTTCTGCAGGATAATACATTGATCTTATAGGAAATGAGACAGACTCTGATTGCGTAACTGCCGAACATTCTTCGTAGGGCTTCGGATATTCATTTACGTATTAAGGCAGAACTACATGTCATTTTGTTTACACGCTTGCATTGTTCTTGTTGCTATTCTTGGATTTAGCTTCGTGGAATATCGTGGCTTTGTCAAATGACCAAATCGGATAAACGCACGTCTTTACTGTACTGTTAATGTGTGACATTTTGTCTATGTCCTCCTGCTCAGATATGATGCTATCCGCTTTAGAGTGTAAGGTCTACTATAAGGTTACTATAGAACAAGTAGAACTTCTTCATTAAACAAAAGGAACCGCAAGATGTTAAAATATTATATAACACACTCTGGCGTGTGCCAACAAGCTATAAAGGATATAACCTAAATACGTGATTGGTATTCCAAAATAAAAAACAAACCATATTGCAAGTAGGATGATAGTGTTTCCGTGTCAGAAAAATGGCTTATTCAAATAGAGCTAGTTACAAATACGTTCATCTACAGTTGAGTGGGTATTTTCTAATACAGAAAAACAACAACTTAAAAAGGCTTTAAGCTCAAATGTATCAGCAGCACAAAAGTGATGCACTACTTCCTCTCTCTAATACACTTGTCAGACTTTCAAGTCGCTTCCGCTTGCCGCTGCGGCAAGCGACATGATGTATCAGCCAATGACAAGCCTTGAATATGTCCGTTTGTGTGCAATGCGTGTGCGTCAAGCCGCTAAACAGCAAGCGGCATGCTAGTATGAAACCAGCATAATTGGAAATATTGGGCAAACACTAATTACATGATTTTGTTCTTGAAGTTTTGTCACCTACATGCTGTCATTGATTAATACATACCTTCAGAAACCCTTTATTTGCCCCAATATAATTCGCGTGTCTTTGATTAATTATGCATGTTACAGAAACAAAATGATATCCTTGCACTTTAAAATCGCAAACATAGATTTTCAGTTGTGCCTTTTTGTTGAGGTTGTGTTATATAGAGTCGGCATTTGGTGAGGATGGGTGCGCGTATTTCCATGGAACGAAACCAAATAACCGAATTTTTGCCAAAAAATATACAACAATAGTATTTAACGGCATTGCAACGATAAAAACAACTTTATTTTATTATATGCATTAGACATAACCCTATAGTTCATTATTCATAAACAATATTTGTACTCTATAGTATTTTTAACAAATCATCATGTTCGATAACTCTACCAAAAATTATAATGGTGTTAAAGGTCACTCTATCGAAACAAAACAGTCAGAAGAACAAACTTATTACAGCACATGAATTACACGTTTATCATGCTTCGCTTTATATATGCTTACTAAACAGAACGAACATATCCCTACTTGTAAAGCAGCATAAAAGCATAAATAAATTTACTTATGACACTATGTTTTCCAACAATCATTCACACTCGAGATAGGGGACATTAAACACGATAAAGGAATAGGTCTCGGAAAAGGTGTATTCAAATATCTCGATAGATACCAGTTTTGTTTTGATCGAAAAGTTAATATAAAATGATCGGTTAATGACAGAATGCCATTTGAACTACAAGAAAATGTCACCCACTTAACCCGTTTTAGCATAATGTTGCGCTCAACTCCTAGAGGTGTTAATAATTAACACCATTGTTATAGTCCCTAAGTGTATAAATAGGTCAACCTAAGAGGAGTTTGTTTCTTTTCAAATCATTGCAAGATTCGTTATCAAAATATATAGTATGCAGTCTTGATGTAAAATTCAAGACATATTCGCTATCAACTGAAAACCAGTGCATGTTACACTCTATACTCTTTACAAGATACCTAACTATCTTTGACGTCGTTTCGAGCAATTTGTTTTTCCCGTCAATATAAAAAACATAAGAGATTACTAAAAACTAGAGGTCTTGATAGAACCAGAGGCGCGGAATATCAGCGGCGTAAGGGCATATTTCATCAGGCCTGTCATGACAGCAGGTCACAGGCAGGCAATCAGACAGAGTAGAAGTGAGTAGACTTACAAAGCATCTTGTAATTGTTGATTGCGAACCATGGTGATCAAACAATCCCTGGAGACAAGACAAACACTAGGCTGTCAATTCTAAGTTACAGTGTGGTTTACTTGAAATCAAACCTTTAATACTATGAATGAACAGGCGGCACAGGTCCGGCAATGCTTTTTATCGTAAACGATAGTCAATTTCTGGGAGTGGTTGTAATTGATTTAGAATAAGTACAAAATAAACGCGTGACATGTTAAAGGCTTTATTTAATTGTTCAGAGTTGTGAAAACCTTAAGATACCAAATCAAATATTCAAATATTTAATGGTAGACTTGCCCATATTATGATGATGAGATAATATTACAAAATGAATCGTTTCTAACGGGCATAAGCCAGCTTGCATCAGATACTAGCGGTATATACGCACAAATGAACGGGCGTATGAACATCCATTGGGCGTAAGGTGTACATCGCAAGCTCAAAAATGTCAGAAATGTCTTATTAGCGAGCTCCGGTTTAACTTGTGTCACAGGGAACGCGAATAATTTGATGGATGCACAGTTCACCATGGACTTTTACTACCGTTACTTTTTTTTATCGTGTTTAGGCTTTCTACATGAAATTTGCATAGTTCCGCTTGACCTTATAGTCAGGTTCTTTCAAGACCTACCTTTCTTTATTACGACAGAAAAACAAGCGCTGACTCCTTCGGTTAAATGCTTGTGTTGACATACTGTCAGTACATATAAAGTCATGGTCTATTTAATCTGCTCTTACATTTTACCAAGCAACTTCGCTTGTACGTGTATATGTATAAGATCCTAGTGGGTTTTTTTTACTCGGAGCACCACGTTTTAGCTTACATGCTTTTTATCGGTAAAACCTTTATACAAAACCTGAACTCTAGGGACAAACCAAAATGGTAGTTTTCAATGGTGACCTAACTAATTGTCCGAGATGAGCGTTAAAAATGAGAAACGCTATGTACGTTATACAAAAAAAACCGCTATGTCACGACCATTTGTCTGTAATCTAGTGTCATGAATAGCAATGAAAACCAAAACTGTACAATCTTTAAATTTATAACATTACTTTCTTTCCATTTTTGTTACGTTTCTTATCAGTATTAGGCTAAAATACAATATTTCATCTTGACAAAACCAATTTGTTTTACTGACCTGACAGTTTCGACCATCTTGGACGATGGTCATCTTCAGAGTGATGTTTTTCCGACTTCTTTACATTCAACAGAGGGCGCACCAGCGCCCAGAAGTGGGTCGTACACATGACTAAGGTAATGGGCCCCCTCGTCTCTGTTCATGGTGTTCGGTGCACTCTTCCTTATCCAGATTGCTTCACGGATACGACGGGCTCCCGAATTAAATTCTTTCTCGAGGATTTGGGCATCTTTCCAATTGATAATATGATTTTGTTGTACGGCGTGGTCCGCAATTGCCGATTTGGACTGTTCACTGACCGATTGTTTCCTTGTTTGTCGAGTAAAAGTTCCTTTACTACGCGCTACTTTCTCTGTCTCTTTCTTATGCTCGTTCAATCTTGTTTCGAAGCGACGCCCAGTTTCTCCTACATAAGTACTGTCACAATTTGCACAGGGGATTTCATAAATGCAATCCGTAGCACTCATGGAGTCTCTTTTGTCATTTGGATGAACCAACATTTTTTTTAATGTGGTGTGGGGACGTACCGCAGTAGCTATACCATGTTTTCTAAAAAAGAGTGGCTGTCTCCGTCATTTTTTCAACATAAGGAACTATAACAAGTGCTTTTTTCTGTGGAATTCTTGTTCTTACTGGGCTTTGTTGCCTGTTGTTTACTATCCATCTTGCGTTTGACATGATTAAAAGTCCACTTGGGATAGCCACATTGTTTAAGTGCGTGCTTGATTTTGCCTTCTTCCTGATCTTTGTCCTCCTTTTCAGATATAATACTATTCATTCTGTCCAATAATGTGCGGATCACGCCCAACTTGTGGTGAATGGGGTGATGTGAAGCAAAACTTAAATACTGGTCTGTGTGTGTAGCTTTCCTGTAGACCAGTAGCTTGACCGAACCATCGGGTTTGCGCACAATCAAAGTATCAAGAAATGGTATGGATCCTTCTCGCTCTTTCTCATACGTAAATTTGATGCTGTCCGTGGGGTCCGTTTGATTGAGATGCGTGGTGAGATTTTCCACTTGGTCTTCCTTTATAATTTCTAAAATGTCATCCACGTAACGTTTCCATAAGCGCGGTTTACAATCCATGGGGGCTATTGCTATAGCTTGTTGCTCCAGAAACTCCAGATACAAGTTCGCGACAACCGGGGACACCGGACTCCCCATGGCTGCACCAAAACGCTGCTTATATATTTTCCACGAAACAGAAAATATGTGGTGGTTAACACAAATTTAAGGAGTTCAATGATGTCATCTACCGCGAGAAGAGTCCGTTTACTCAGAGTCTTGTCATGTTCTAATCTGGCTTTGATGACATTAAGCGATTCATCAATTGGTGTGTTTGTAAAAAGTGAGACGACGTCATGCGAGTTGAAGATTTCCCCTTCCTCTATCATGACTTCTGCTAGACTTTCCGCTAAATGCTTAGAGTTGGTGACATGGTGTTCAGTTCCTCCCACCAACGGTGACAGAATGTCCGCTAAGGCTCTAGATGTTTGATAGCCTATAGTCCCTGTATAGTCTACTATTGGTCTCACTTTATTACCAGGTTTGTGTATCTTAGGTGTGCCGTAAATTCTTGGTATGTTCTCCGTCGTTGGGAACAGAAGATCATATTGATATTTTTTAATCTTCTTATCTTTTTTCAACCTACTAAGAATGGCTACCAGTTCTCTTTTGTAGCGTTGAGTGGGATGAAATGACAACTGTTCGTATGTGCGTTCATCCGTTAACATTTCATGAATTTTGTCCTCATACTCAGATGTGTCCATAAGAACTGTTGCTTTGCCTTTGTCTGCTGGTAAGATAAGAATAGATTCTTTCTTCTTGAGATCTTGAATAGCACGTCGTTCCTCCGCTGAAATATTCGATTTCGGGGGGCGAGCATTGCGTAAAACACCAGCGATTTCTGATCGAAGAACAGTGGCTTCATTACTGGGAAGCTTATGACACGCTTGTTCCGTGGCTACAATGTATTCCTCGTACGGGATCTTACTCGGCGCCGGCGAAAAATTCAACCCTATGGCCAATACACTTTCCTGTACCATTACCTTAGTCATGTGTACGACCCACTTCTGGGCGCTGGTGCGCCCTCTGTTGGTGTACAGAAGTCGGAAAAAACATCACTCTGAAGATGACCATCGTCCAAGATGGTCGAAACTGTCTGGTCAGTAAAACAAATTGGTTTTGTCAAGATGAATATCTGAGTTTCTACAAACCTAATGAACCTCTTCAAGAAAGTATTAGGCTATTCCAGTTGAAATCCATACACCCCTTCTTTAAAACATGACCTTAATCTTTCACACAGAAAGTATAATTTCAAACCTGAATCCATTTGAAATATACACCCCCCTGCGTGGAAGATTAAGGCCATGTCTTCCATAGGTGGTGTATGGATTCCAACTGAAATAGCCCGTTGCATTTATCTGAATAAGATCTGGTTAAAGTAATTATCGATTGCCTCTCTTTGGGATTTATGTTGACAACACAACGCTATAATCCAAGGTAGATTTAAAAAAAGACTAGTTTGCGTCTGAATTCACCTGTCAATCAAATTCAGTGAACTGTTAAATCAAATGACCTTATTGTCGGTTATGATCAAATCAAACTGCAATCTTATCATAAAACATTATGTTCATGTTCATCCACCGCACCTCGCCTGTTCATTATCACGCAGGACCGTGCGTCGTTTTTGGGTCACCAGTTGCGTCTAACGCTGGCTGTGTGTTATTCATCGCGCAGTTTGAGCGCCCATACGCTGATACTTGGAATGCCTCTTTCATCTGGCAGCTCTGCAGGTAAACTTTTCATTCATTTTCCCTTTATTTCCCTTTAGATTGTAATTAAAGGAAGTGCTGGAGGCAGCACATAGAAACAATAAACTGCCTAACATAAGTAACACGACTCATTTCCTATATTCCGTATTTCGTATACATGTACATGTACATGTATATCCATTGCAGAAAAAAGCAGTGAGTTTTGGAGCTGTCTCTGCAAAAAGACTTCCTATTTACCGCGATGTATTAAGAGTCGTAACAGGTCAAGGATAGCTTTTTAACAACAATTTTTAAAAAGTACGTCAGTAAGGGAAATGCTTAAACCCTTGTCTTCCTGATTTATTTTATGGTTCTCCCCTCTCTCTCTCTCTTGTGATATGAAACTAAATATCAAACCTATCCATATTGCGGCGCTATGACGTCATAGTGTTAGTGCGCCCTCGTACGCAAAATTGGATATTCTTGCTGTTAACAAGAATAAAAATATATTTTCGGCTAAAAATCCGTTCAAAAATACGATTTTCACCGGATTGTTGGCTGAATATGATGAACATCAATATTCTAATCTAAATATCAAGTTAAGTTTGACTTTAACATGATTCAAAATCATTACATAACTTACGTGTTACACGTTTATCATGATGCGCTTCGTTTCCGAGACAGAACAAATAAGGAAGTTGTAAACATCTCAGCAGTTCCCTACTTTTACAACAGCATAAATAAACTCAAGATATTTTCCAACAATCAAATCACACGATTCAAGTATATGCCATTAAAAGCGATAGGGGACATTAAACACGGGAAAGGAAAAGTGTATTAAAATATCTCAGTAAATACCATACTGACTCTGACTTCTATTTCGATCGAAAGTTAATAGAAAGTACCCTTTATAACGACACTTAAGAATCCTATGATATACAGGAAAATGTCACCCACTTAACCTATTTTAGCAGAATGTGACGCTACAAGCACATTATTCCAAACAGATTTAACACCTTGCGTTCATTGCACTGGGTAATAATCACATCACTACCATTATAGTCCCTAAGTGTATGAATAAGTCAGACAAAAAGGAGTTTGTTTCTTTTCAAATCGTTGCAAGATTCGTTATCACAATACTACGCAGACTGTATGTAAAATTCTAGACACATTCGCGATAAACTCAAGACCGGCGCCTATAACACTTTCAAGATACTTAACTATCTTTGACGTTGTGTCGAGCAATTTGTTTTTCGACCGACAATGTTAAAACATAAGAGATTAGAAAACACAATGAGGTCTTGACTGAACCATCGGGCTGTCAGGACGAAAGGTCGCAGGAAGTCAGTCAGTAGTAGGAGTGAGTAGACTTCGAAGGCATCTTGTAGTTGTTGATTGCGAACCATGGTGATCAAACAATCCCAGGAGACTAGACAAACACTACGACTGTCAATTCTAAGTCACATCGTGGTTTTCTTGAAATTCAACCGTACTACTGAATAAAGTATAGCGGCTGCAATTTGTTTTGCCTCAAACTCTGGAGGTGGTTGTAACTGGTGGAGTGAGTCATTCGGGTAACAGTTTGGCTTTTGATTTCACTATACTCCTAAGGCAAATGTGAGTTTACAGTTCTTTTGCACGCCAATAAAACACACGTCTAATTAACACATAAGAGCTATAGCCAGGTCTGAGTCAAATACAACGAATGTTAAAAAATGGAACAAGTTACAGAAATCTTGTAACTTTATTTGTAATACCGTAAACGTTCGCCTAATGGCGCTTTTGGATTCTTAGAAATGTGAGAGCGCCATCCTTGTAAAATCTCAACAGCATTAAGGACACGTGTATGTTAAATTGAGCAACCTGGATATAATGCCTCAGAAAAAAATATCGTGACATGACCCAATACTTTAGGTCACTAGGCTATAGTTGCTAGAGCGGCAGATGTGTTTGGGTTTCTTCAGGTATTCTTTCTCAAAGTGCCATTTGACTTAATTTGTAAATCGATTCATACGTTATACCTAACTCATTTTGGTAAATCTTTTTATAACATTGTAATTTCTTCATATTTTTTAATATTCTTCAGTTGAAAATTACACCCTGCTATTGTCTGACCCGTTAGCTCAGTCGGTAGAGGGTGCGCCTTGAATGGTGAATGGTACTTGTTCGAATCTTGATTTCTGCTCCCACTTTCATGTGAAGAAGGGTCAAGAAATGTTTTTGGATTTTGTCCCCATTTTACGAATGAATATTGTGAATTTTTTTAAATTTAATTTTAATTTTCTTATTTTTTTTAGATAAATAGGCACTGCGAACAACCGGCAACAAAAACCGCTGACAAAATTTGCTCCACCTGCTACCTATCAATGCGTGATATATTCCACTACATTTAACAGTTAAATGACCTTTGAAAAATAGAACGGCCTCAATGTTTCAAATTGTGTAACTACATTACTTTATTCATTTATGCATTATAAATGATCAGCTATTTTTTCTTTTATTAAAAGGATCGAACCCAAGTAGATCAGACCATTGATCATATAACTATCAGACCACGAAGTAGTTACGTAACTCCGTGATGGTATCGGAACCAAGCACTGTTTGTATGGCGATCATTACCAAAGAGCTTTTAAATAGAAATAGAGTCGCAATAGATTATATAATCTTTTGTTCGTTTGATGCCGATTAGAAGTTGGGGAGGGACAGATTCACCTCTGTGAGAAGTCTTGGGAGGGGGGAGGAAGAGGGGCGGATGGGATATGGAGAATGAGAGAGGGCTGGAGGAAGGGATAATAAAGACAAGTAGATAAATAGAAATATAAGGAAAATGGTGGGAATGAGAGAGGGAGGGTGAGAGGGGACAATGAGAGCGAGGGAGTGATAAAATGTAGGCCTAGGAAAGAATAAGTACAGAGAAGGGAAAAGAAAGGAATGATGAATACATTTAATAATAATAATAATTATTAGGCCTATATAATAACTAAACACATAACAGCACTGGGCAGCCATTCGACGATGTCAATGCCTTTATTCGTTACGTAATTAAAACGCCCAGTCAGATGTATTTCACACCTACCAAACACAACTCACCCAATTTCGCAAACTGGACGTTGAATGTACACTCTCATGAATATTGATTGGCAACATTTTCCAATATGTCAGCGCTCTAATCGGAAACAATAGAACAATAGACCCTGCAGAGCGTTGATCATTACGATCACGCTATTTTGGTATGCCTTTTTTCTGTACTGATTGTTTCGATCGTGGTTCATTACTTAAGCGCTTGATCCGTTGACATAGTAACATTACGTAACTTCAATACCGGGCTTCGATACTGAATAGTTGTTGATTGCACATAATATGGAAAGCCATTGGGGTATTGTGTGCCTTCCAAAGCGCCTTATAACATGTTTTCATTGTGTTGTGGAATCCTAGCCAGTATTCAATGATAGCTATAGAGGCCTTGCGTTTATCGATTGGCTCCAAACAAAGGATTTGAACCGGTTTCTTCCCCGTAATCATGGCGCAGTGCAGTCCATTCAATCAAATGTTGTCATCAACCTATTTGATCGTAGTGCATTTTGTTATGTGTGTGAGACAAACTGTCGCGGTAGATGCAATCATGCTTTTGTTGAATGCATTTGAGTAGCCTAGTCCGCCATATTTACGGGATGATACGTCATATGCACAGCCTCTATTCAGTTGGTCGTTGTATGATTTTGTTCGTTCACTCATTCAAATTTTATTTATATCATTTGAAGACTGAGCCTATTATCAGGGGGATGACACTCACCTCATTTGCATGGCAAAATTACCCGTCTCCTCTGCAGCCAATTTGTTTTCGCTCCATCGAAATCAAGCTGGTCACGGAGGAGACTACCTTCCTTTGTGTTTGTTCATTTGTGTATGGAGAGCCTTTCTTGGAGTCCATGACTTAGGCTACTACGCTCTCAGCTAGAGTCCGACGCTGCATTGTACTAGAAATACCTTTTCTGTGAAATCGCTATAGAGCCAATCGGGAACACGTATTCAATTTATAAATATAGCATTAAATTAGTATCACATAGTGGCCTCCGTGCAGTGGAAAACCTTAATTCTTTCATCAAAAAGAAATGAAAATGACCAAAAAAAACCGGATCCACCTGTACGCCTATAAAATGGGCACAGAAATTTGTCTCAAATATGAATGAATTTTAAGAAACATACGGGATATGATGAAACAATGACCTGACGCCATGATAGCAGGATCTATTAGTTGTTTTATATACAATGCATATACCGTGTTGTCATAATACCAATATTTGGCATAATATATAACGACTAATATTTAGTATTGTAAATATGCAGTTCATATGCACAAACGAACACTGATCTTTATGATATTCAGGTTGTTGTACATCTCATATAACATGTCATATAGGAGGTCATATGTGTTGACCTTCTCCTATTGTATTTGTTCATCTGTGTATGGAGAGGATTAGCGCCATTAAACGCCATTAAAACTCCATCAGTATTAGGGCGTAGTTCAGTGAACTCACCAGATTGCTATTCCAAGTACTTTGATAAATACAGATAATATGTATTGATGGGTCGAGGCGATTGCATTGAAAACCTAATACATTATTCATAACAGTTACGTAATCAATCGATAGTGCGGACACTTTTCATTTGCAAACCACCAAAATTCGTGATCTTTTAGCGTTGGAAAAGAAACCACGTGAATAGAGTGCCCTCTCAAGAATATCAACTCTCTGCTATTATGATACATCCTCCGTGGAACAGTTTCAAACAAATATAGCTAGGGATTATTGGGGCAGAGGTTATCTTTTGAATCCTGTTAGAGGGCTATCATTTTTTTCGGAGGGGGGGGGTCCCAAATTTACAAAAAGTCTGCGTCAATAAAATTGCGCACCCCCTATTTCGGCAACTAAAATTTTATGATCCCAAACCCCAAAATTGTATTGAAATCAGTCTTTTTGAATTGTGGTCATCGTGTGACTCCTTACATTTTGGTCATAAAACATTTTATGACCCCCTCCTATTATTCTTTCCAAGACTTTATGACCCCAGTATATTTGGGCCCCCCCCCCCCCCCTTTCGAATAAAATGATATACCTCTTATGACCACTGATGCAGGCAAGGACACTCGCACGAATTGAAAGACTTGTCGCACACGACAGTTCGTCTCACACACATAACAAATGCTTATACAATCAAATAGGTTCATTACAACATTTGAATAAAATGAAACGATAAAAACAAAGCATGAAAAAAGACACATACAAGATAAAATAATAAAATTATTTAAACAATGTTAAAGATAAAATAGAGAATAAAATTTCCTCAAATCAGAAAAACAAACATTGACAGACATCATAATCTGTCAGAAATTACTACATGAGATTCGAACCATCAATCTTCTCCACAAGTTCTCTTTATCCTCGCACTATAGTCTAATGCTCTGCTCACTGGGCCACAACGTATCAGGTGAATGATTACCGCATTATCATGAACAAGTTTGTTCGATCTTGTTCATAATTGTATGTGTCGATAGGTTTCACCCTTTAACTACACGTACCCTTAATGATCAGTGATAATAGTCGGCTTTTACAGGGATGGCGCTCGCTCATTTCCATGCACTCCATAGCGCCATTAGGCGAACGTTTACGGTATGTTATTCGCGATAAACTCAAGATGGAACTTCTATTTAATCTTATAAAGTGCGTATCTATATATTTGTTATTTTTGTGCCAAAAACAAAATTTCGCCAAAAATGTCACTTACGTCAGTGTTGAATTCTGCCGACGAGTTGTAAACATCTCAGTTCCCTACTTTTAAAACAGCATAAATTAAAATATAATGTATTTTTCAACAATCAATCACACGATTCAAGTATATGCCATTAAATACGATAGGGGGCATTAAACACGGGAAAGGAAAAGTGTATTCAAATATCTCAGTAAATACCAGGCTGACTTTGAGTTCTATTTCGATCAAAAGTTAATAGAAAGTGACCTGTTTAATGACGCTTGAGAATCCTATGATATACAGGAAAATGTCACCCACTTAACCCATTTTAGGAGAATGTTACCCTACAGTCAGTCTACTCTGAAGTACAAAGTACCGATGCGATGCGAATACCATTTGGTCTAATGTCTATTTCGTCTATATCCATTTAATCTAAACCCATTAGGTCTATATCCAGTACGTCTAATAATCATTTGGTCCTATAACCATTTGGTCCGATTACCATTTGGTCCGATAACCATTTGGTCTAATAACCAATAAGTCTAAAACCATTTAGTCCAATAACCACTTAGTCTAATGCCCATTTGGTCTATAACCAATAAGTTTATAACTATTTGGTCTAAAACCCATTTGGTCTACAAACCATTTGGTCTAGCAAGCCATTTAGTCTACTAGCCAATTATTGGTCTACTAACCGATTGGTCTAATAGCATATGTGAGGCTGCATGGACGCAATAACGCTATTACAAATACTGTGAGTGTGAGGTCGTAGTCCAAGGGCCATCGTGGTCTTAAAGGAGCGTGTTTCATAACCAGTGTAACAGGTCTAGGCCTACATGTATTATCTACACATATAAACTCCATATGCAAGTGACAAAAACATGAAAACCTAATTTGTTTTAATGTTGGAATGGCAATACCTGCAAATGCCCCGCAACCGTGGCACCACCAGTGATGCATGATGAGCCTATTATCATATTAATCTTAAAAAGACAGAGGAAAGAAGAACAAATTGGCCGGCAAAATGTCACCTTCACCTGAGTAGACATATATACAATACCTGCAGATACATGAATTAGTCTTCATTTTTATTGGATATATCAATAAACAATAATAATTCTGCTAAGAATGCATAAGATTTGACACATGTAGTACGTTTATTTACATGTGCTCATCTCATTACACATGCTTGCCTCATTACATGTGTATTTTCAGCCCGTAACCAGTAGTAGAAGAAATGTCAATTTTTAAACGAATTGGCAAATAGACGAAATGGTATTAGACTAACTGGTTATTAGACCATAGGAGTATTGGACCTAACGGTTATTAGACCAAACGGTTATTAGACCAAATGGTTATTAAAAATATTAGACCA
Organism: Amphiura filiformis; assembly: GCF_039555335.1. Lineage (NCBI taxonomy): Eukaryota > Metazoa > Echinodermata > Ophiuroidea > Amphilepidida > Amphiuridae > Amphiura > Amphiura filiformis. The sequence goes on from NC_092638.1 coordinate 60,565,946, forward strand.
AATGGTTATTAGACTATACGGTTAGTAGACATACTGGTTATTAGACCAAACAATATTAGACTTAATGGACATTAGACTGATTATTAGACTAAATGGCAATTAGCCTTTCTGGTAATAAACAAATGGCAATTAGACCAAATGGTATTAAACCACATGGCAATAGACCTTTTAAAACACCTTGCGTTCATTGCAGTAGGTAACACACAGCGTCATCATCCCTATATCTTCGTGTCAAAAATTGCCGCGAATCCTCTCGTTTTTCAATAGCTACGCATGGCGATTTTGTTCGAGATAGGCCGATGAGCGACTCAGGCTAAGCATAGTACGACTATCATATGAGATACCACCAAGTTCTATTCTACACATTATTACGATTTGCGCATACTCTAGTATCCCATATAGTGTTGCTATTACAAGGAAATTCGATTTGTTTTCAGGTAAAACCCAGGTTTTGTTTTTAATACACTAACTTGAAATTAAATACACTAATTAGCGGCCATTGTTGTTTGCTCTGGATACATTTTACTGCATTTTAAGCGTAATGATTTTTAAATCGTAAGTTAAAATTGTGATATATTTAATTTTGAGAATTACAATTATATAAAGGAACACATTTAGCCCATTCACCTAAGAACCAGGTGCTTGTATAGAATATTCGATCACACGTCATATATCACAATGCATATGTAAACTTTCTTTATCTATGTCAATAATAGAATATTGATTTCACCAACGGAGTATGCAGCTGTATGAAAAAATATTTATAATATGGGGTGTTGACACTGACAATCACATCACTACCATTATACAGTAAGCCAAAAAATTAAGGTACCCGTTATGTTCACCCCCTGTATATCCCAAACAAAGGCTGATATTTAATAATTAGCTCAAATTTAAGACCTCATTCGTTGACATTGTTTAATAAAGACACGGCGATCAAAAAAACCAAAGAAGATGCAAATATAAAAGTTGCAGTTTGCCACATTGTATGCCCTATTGATTTGTACACAAAGCGTTCGCGAACAAGATAACTAGCGCTGTGCTTTCATTGATTAGCACGAAAAACTAGCGTCGTGCTTTCATTGATTAGAACACAAATGTGCAACTTTTTATTTCGTATCTTCATCAGGTTTTGGGCTACCCTTTCTTTAATTCTCAACCAATTTCAACAAATAAGTTCAGGCATCGGCTGGTTGTTTTAATTTTGACACATTTGTCTTTATTTAGGATATACAGGGGTGAACACAACTGGTACCTTAATTTTTTGGCTTACTGTAGTCCCTAAGTGTATGAATTAGTCAGACAAAAAGGAGTTTGTTTCTTTTCAAAAGCAATCGTTATCAAAATACTATGCAGACTACCTGTAAAATTAGACACAATAGCGATATACTCAAGACCGGCGCCTATAACACTTTCAAGATTCCTTGACGTTGTGAGAGCAATTTGTTTTTCGCCCAACAATTAGAAAAAAATGAGGTCTTGATTGAACCATCGGCGGCATAGAGGCCTAAACATCAGGCCTGTCAGGACGATAGGTCACAGGAAGTCAGTCAGTAGTAGGAGTGTGTAGACTTCGAAGGCATCTTGTAGTTGTTGATTGCGAACCATGGTGATCAAACAATCCCTGGAGACTAGACAAACACTACGCCTGTCAATACTAAGTCACATCGTAGTTTTCCAACTAAATACTACTAAAAGAGTAGCGGCTGCAATATTTTTGCCTCAAATTCTGGAGGCACAAAGGTACTACATCCTCACTGTAATTGGAAATATTAAATATGATTTTTTTTCCTTAGAATTTTTGTCGCCTACATGCCGTTATTGATTAATCCAAACATCCGGAAAGCCGTTTATTTTCACCCACATAATCCGTGTGTGTTTGATAAATACTGCATGTTACACAACAAAATTACACTTTGCACTTTGGTATTGCAATTAATGCAGGTTGTCCCTAAAAGAACTGTATCGTCGGAAACTGACTTGTTTAGATATTTTAACGCATAAACTAAACATAACTAAATAACCAATGTGGTTGAGGAATATCAGCTATCACATACTTTGTCAATTGACCGCTCCGTTTTTGAAATAAATGAGTTTTACGAAACTACCTCACTTTCAGCCCGTTCCACAGAGTCAAATATAATGCGCATTGATTAGCGCTCCGAATACAGATCATCGATTGAAAAGGTTTGAAAATGAGGAAGTTTCGTAAAATTCTTATATTTCACGAACGGTGTGGTCAATTGCCAAAATTCAAAAAGTATGTGATAGCTGATTTATTTCTGAACCACACCAATTATTTAGTCATCTTTAGTTGTGGCGTTTAAATACCCAAACGATTATGTTCCGACGATACAGTTCTTTCAGGGACACCCTTAGCTATTATAGAGTGTCAGTTGTACCCGTTTGCTGTGGTAGTGCAGTATAGAGTCAGCGTATTTGGTGGATGTGGGTGCGATGGTTTTTTCCTTCAGCGAAAAAAATCATTTCTACAGAGTAGGGTTTTTCTACAGTATTGTATTACGATGGCTTACACAACCCTTTTCTATTATTATCTGTACGAGATTGAACCTTATTGGTTATTATTTGTATTCAATAGTACTAATGGACAGTATTCCGCCAAGTGTAAAATGATTATCTTAAATTACCGCTTAGGGAGCAGTGATGTGATTACATTGTGAGCTCAAAAAACGTCAGAAATTTCTTAGTAGCGAGCTCCGGTAAAGCTTGCGTCACAGGGAATACAAATGTTTGATATGGATGTACGGTGTGTCCGTGGGTTTTTACTTACCTTTCATCGCATTTCGGCTTTCCTCATGAATTTTTCATACTATTACTGGACCTTGTAGTCAGGCTCTTTCAAGCCTTAACTTTCTCAATCACGACAGAAATGCTTTTAAAAACCAGCTCTGACTCATTCGGTTAAATGTTCGTGTTGACATACTGTCAGTATATTTAATATCGCGGTCTGTTAAACATGACCTTAGATTTTGAGCAAGCAACTTCACTTTTATGCATGTATGTAAGCGGGTTTTTTTCTTTTTGATTAGGAGTGCTGCTTTTTACCTGACAGGTTTCTTTGTCAGTAAAACTCAAGAAAATCTGAACTCGAGGGACAAAAAACCAAAATGGCACTTTTTCAGGATGACTTAACTAATTGCCCGAGATGTGCTTACAAAAACAAAACAAAAAGCACTGAATCGGAAATGACACGTCTGTTACTGCTACAATCTCGTTTCAAGAATAGCATATTACAAATAATGTAATCTTGATTAAAGTTTACAAGATTTCTGGAACTTCTTCATTAATTTTTTTATTGACTTACACCTGGCTATAGCTATATAAGACGTGTTTATTGTCGAAACTCAAATTCACCTTTGGGTGAAATCAAAAGCCAAGCTATTTTTATTCCGAATCACTCACTGCATCAGTTACAACCACCTTCAAAATTTGACTATCATTTGTGGCAAAACAATTGCAGCCAGTACTTTATTAAGCAGAATTTACGGTTGAATTACAAAAAAATACGATGTGACTTAGAATTGACAGGCGTAGTGTTTGTCTAGTCTCCAGGGATTGTTTGATCACCATGGTTCGCAATCAACAACTACAAGATGCCTTCGAAGTCTACTCACTCCTACTACTGACTGACTGCCTGCGACCTGTCGTCCTGACAGGCCTGATGTTTAGGCCTCTATGCCGTCGATCATTCAATCAAGACCTCATTTTGGTCGAATCTCTTATGTTTTAACATTGGCGGGCGAAAAACAAATTGCTCTCACAACGTCAAAGATAGTTAAGAATCTTGAAAGTGTTATAGGCGCCGGTCTTGAGTCTTTATCGCGAATGTGTCTAGAATTTTACATGAAGTCTGCATAGTATTTTGATAACGAATCTTCCAATGATTTGAAAAGAAACAAACTCCTTCTTGCCTGACTTATTCATACACTATAATGGTAGTGAATGTAATTATTACCCAGTGCAATGAACACAAGGTGTAAAATCTCTTTGGAATAATGTGCTTGTAGCGTAACATTCTTGAATCGTGTGATTGGTTGTTGGAAAATACATTATCTTGAGTATATGCTGTTTTACAACATGACCTTAGATTTTGAGCAAGCAACTTCACATAAGTGCTACTTTCTTACCTGACAGGTTACTTTGTCAGTAAACCTCAGTCAAGAAAATCTGAACTCGAGGGACACAAAATGGCAGTTTTTCCAGATGGCTAACTAACTGCTCGAGATGTGCATTAAAAAACAAAACAAAAACACTAAATCGGAAATGACACTTCAACGTCTGTGACTGCTTCAACCTGAGAATAATATATTACAAATAATGTAATTTTAAAATAAAGTTTTCATTTTTGTTTAATATTCTTTTATGTGACTCGGACCTGGCTATAGCTTTATGCGTTAATAAGACGTGTGTTTTATTGGTGTGCAAAAGAACTGTAAGCTCACATTTACCTTTGGGGTATAGTCAAATCAGAAGCCAAGCTGTTACCCGAATAACTCGCTGCAGCAGTTACAACCACCTGCAAAACAATTGCAGCCGCTAATTTATCCAGCAGAATTTACGGTTGAATTTCAAGAAAACAACGATGTGACTTAGAAGTGACAGGCGCAGTGTTTGTCTTGTCTCCAGGGATTGTTTGATCACCATGGTTCGCAATCAACAACTACAAGATGCCTTCGAAGTCTACTCACTCCTACTCCTGACTGACTTCCTGCGACCTGTCGTCCTGACAGGCCTGATGTTTAGGCCTCTATGCCGCCGATGGTTCAATCAAGACCTCATTTTTTCTAATCTCTTGTGCTTTAACATTGTCGGGCGAAAACAAATTGCTCTCACAACGTCAAAGATGGTTAAGTATCTTGAAAGTGTTATAGGCGCCGGTCGTGAGTTTATTGCAAATGTGCCTAGAATTTTACATGTAGTCTGCGTAATATTTTGATAACGAATCTTGCAATGATTTGAAAAAGAAACAAAATCCTTTTGCCTGACTTATTCATACACTTAGGTACTATAATGGTAGTGATGTGATTACTACCCAGTGCAATGAACGCAAGGTGTAAAAGCTCTTTGAAATAATGTGCTTGTAGCGTAACATTCTGCTTACATGTAGTCTGCGTAATATTTTGATAACGAATCTTGCAATGATTTGAAAAAGAAACAAACTCCTTTTGCCTGACTTATTCATACACTTAGGTACTATAATGGTAGTGATGTGATTACTACCCAGTGCAATGAACGCAAGGTGTAAAAGCTCTTTGAAATAATGTGCTTGTAGCGTAACATTCTGCTTACATGTAGTCTGCGTAATATTTTGATAACGAATCTTGCAATGATTTGAAAAAGAAACAAACTGCTTTTGCCTGACTTATTCATGCACTTAGGTACTATAATGGTAGTGATGTGATTACTACCCAGTGCAATGAACGCAAGGTGTAAAAGCTCTTTGAAATAATGTGCTTGTAGCGTAACATTCTGCTAAAATGGGTTTAAGTGGGCGACATTGTCCTGTATATCATAGGAATCGTAAGCGTCCTTAAACAGGTCACTTTCTATTAACTTTTGATTGAAATAGAATTCTAAGTCAGCCTTGTATTTGAGCTATTTGAATACACTTTTCCTTTCCCGTGTTTAATGTTCCCTAACGTTTTTAATGGCATATACTTGAATCGTGTGATTGATTGTTGGAAACTACATTATCTTGAGTTTATTGTGTTCTAAAAGAAGGTAACTGAGATGTTTACAACTCGTCGGCAGAATTCAACACTGACGTAATAGTGAAATTTTTGGCAAAATTTTGTTTTGGGCACAAAACTGTATAAATACGCACATTCTAAGATAAAATGCAAGATTTCTGTAACTTTTTCAACTTTTTTAATATTCTTTATATTGACTCAGACCTGTATAAATAGCTCTTATGCGATAATAAGACATGTTTATTGTCGTGTAAAAGAACTGTAAACTCATATTCACCTTTGGGGTATAGTCAAATCAAAAGCCAAGCTATTTTTTTATTCCGAATCACTCAATGCATCAGTTACAACCACCTCCAAAATTTGACTATCATTTGTGGCAAAAAACATTGCAGCCGCTACTTTATTCAGTAGTATTTACGGTTGGATTAACAAAATCACGACGTGACTTAGAATTGACAGGCGTAGTGTTTATCTAGTCTTCTGGGATTGTTTGATCACCATGGTTCGCAATCAACAACTACAAGATGCCTTCGAAGTCTACTCACCCTACTCCTGACTGACTTCCTGCGACCTGTCGTCCTGACAGGCCTGGTGAATAGGCCTCTATGCCGCCGATGGTTCAATCAAGACCTCATTTTTCTTCTAATCTCTTATGTTTTAACTTGTCGGGCGAAAAACAAACTGCTCGACACAACGTCAAAGATAGTTAAGTATCTTGAAAGTATAATAGTCGCCGGTCTTGAGTTTATCGCAAATGTGTCTAGAATTTTACACGTAGTCTGCTTAGTATTTTGATAACGAATCTTGTAATGATTTGAAAAGAAACAAACTCCTTTTTGCCTATAATGGTAGTGATGTGATTATTATCTAGTGCAATGAACGCAAGGTGTTTTAAAATTCTCTTTGGAATAATGTGCTTGTAGCGTAACATTCTGCTAAAATGGATTAAGTGGGTGACATTTTCCTGTATATCTTAGGATCTTAAACGTCATTATAAAGGGCACTTTCTATTAACTTTCGATCGAAATAGAACTCAAATTCAGCCTGATATTTATTGAGACATTTTAATACACTTTTCCTTTCCCGTGTTTAATGTCCCCTGTCGTTTTTAATGGCATATACTTGAATCGTGTGAATGAGTTTATTTATGCCGTTTTAAAAATAGGGAACTAAGATGTTTACAACGTCGTTATTTGTTCTGTTGCGGAAACGAAGCGAAGCATGATAAACGTGTAACACGTAAGTTATGCAATGATTTTGTTCTACTGATTGTAATAGGTGATTTTTTTTATTATTAGTTCAGGCATATTTAAAGAGGGAGCCTTGATCAGTGGATATAATTAACTGATATTGTTAATGTCTCTCTTTCTACCGGAGTTTTTCCAAAAGGAGCTCATTCTGCAATTATAAGGCCGCTCCTTAAAAAGCCAACTCTGGACCAAAATGTTCTCAAAAACTACAGACCTGTTGCCAACATAACTTTTGTTGGCAAATTAATTGAAAAAATTGCATGCTCACGTCTAACAGAACATATGGATTTAAACCACCTTGCAGATCCTTACCAATCAGCATACAGACCACTGCACAGCACTGAATCAGCACTTATAAAAGTAAAAAATGACATTATGTTTTCAATTGATGCTAACCGAGCTGTTCTTCTTGTATTATTGGACTTGTCAGCTGCCTTTGACACAATTGATCACAACATCTTAATTTCTCGTCTTTCTAAGCGAATTTGTGTCAAAGGACCCGCATTAAACTGGTTTCGTTCATATCTTGCTGATTGGTCTACCCAAGTGGATATAGCAGGTCAACTCTCAGAGCCAATTATCTCGCAGTTTGGTTTGCCACAGGGCTCTGTAGTTGGACCTGTTGGCTACACTGTGTACACCCTTCCAGTTGGTGACATTGCAAATTATCATAATATTTCTCATCATGTTTATGCCGATGATACACAATTATATGTATCATTTGATCCCAAAGTGCCGGGCGATCTTGACAGTGCAATATTTCGACTTCAAAATTGTGTATTGGATATAAAAAACTGGATGACCGCAAACAAACTGTCGTTAAATGATAGTAAAACAGAATTCTTTATAGCTGCATCACCATATTATTATAACAAACATTTGCCACCTAATATAACTTTATCTATTGGAAATGAACGCATCGAATCTGCAAAGACCATTAGGAATCTGGGTGCTTTTTTCGATACTCACATGACTATGTCTTCTCATACAGGGTTCAAAAGAAATAACTCCCCCCCTAAAATTACAAAACATTTCTTAGCATAACTTGACATACATTTGGTTGATTTGAAAATTTTAAAAACCTGTAAATAGATGAATCTTTTTGCTACCCTCCCAATTTCCTTTTTTTGGAAAATCATTTTTTGTTGGTTAAAAATGTTCACATTTTCCAAAAATGATGCTTTCAGAAAAAGTTGCACTTTTCAACATCCTATACATGTAATGTACAGAAATGTTCTCGATGTCAACGTGATCAATGTTTTGATTGGTTTAATTGTTAGTTAATTTTCTTAAATTTTGTGTATCCGATTACTCAGTCACCCATGCAATCATCTTTCAGTGTAAAACAATGATTCATCGACATGAATTTTGACATGAATGAGGTTTTCAGTCGGTGCTTCAAAAATGGTAAAATAACTATAGCAGTAGAAATAAGGTTTGTAGTGTGATGCTTATTTCTTTCGTTGGCTAGAAGAGATGAAAAATTTAGTTGCAAATGGTAGACAGAAACGGTAAAAAAAAGATCTATAGCAACGGATCTCTTGAATAAAGGCGTACATAACAAAGAAGAAATGGTCAACAAAGATTGGAAGTTGGAAGTCAGCATCCAGCCAATTAACTGCATGCAGCCAATCTCTTGTCGCCACATCATGAGTGTTACACCTTTATCCAAGAAAGCCATAATTTTAAATCAAAATGCAAGATGCTTCAACTGACCCAATACAGGTAAATGTTCACCATTTTGGTCAAATTTATGCGTGGAGAGCTCATTTCTCCTTCCTAGTGATTTTATCATTTTGAAACAACTGATGATTAAAAACATCAAAGAAAATCTCATTTTACGCCTAAATTAAGTTCAACAAATCTTTCTTATTGCACTGAATGATGGTTGCATGGGTGCCTGAAGGATCAGAGACAGAATGGTGAAGGAAAAAAACAAGAATTAAATCAACCATAACATTAATATCGAGAACGTTTTGTACAAAATGTGGTAAAGTGCAACTTTTTCTGAAAGCATCATTTTTGGAAAATGTGATTATTTTTGACCAAAAATATTGCTTTTGCAAATGAAACAACTTTGGGAGGAATGAAAAACGATTCCTCTATTCACAGCTTTTTGAATTTCTCAAATCAACAAAATAAATGTCAAGTTATGCAAAGAAATGTTTTGTAATTTTAGGGGGGGAGTTATTTCTTTTGAACCCTGTATTACAAATGTTAGCAAATATGTTATTTTTCATCTTCGAAACATCGCTAGAATTAGGAAATATATAGACCAACCTACATGTCATCATGCCACACGTTCATTGATACTTTCTCGTCTTGACTATTGTAATGGCCTTCTCTCGTCATCACCATCTACTCATATTATTCGTCTACAACGTCTTCAAAACTGGGCAGCACGTCTTGTATTTGAAGTTGACCGAAAACACTCTGCGGGTCCACTTTTGAAATCACTTTATTGGCTACCAATACGCCAAAGGATCATTTTCAAATTACTTTTGCTTGTATATAAATGTCTTCATAACCAAGGACCAACATATTTGTCAAATTGCTTATCATTGTATGTTCCTAAGAGACAACTCCGATCTTGCGATGATTATCTTCGTCTTGACTATCCCATGACTAGAGTCTTAGCTGGTGATAGAACTTTTACAGTTTTGGCATCAAAAGAGTGGAATAAGCTACCTGTCTATATTAGACAATCTTCATCAACAAATGCATTCAAAAAAGCGCTTAAAACTTATTTGTTCCCATAACATGTTCTTATTGATATTGTAATTTGTATTATTTTTAAGATGCACCTTCAAAATGTAGTTTTAAGTTGTAGTATTAAGGTATTTTAATTTGTAAGCGCTCTGAGCCTTATGGAAATGGCGCAAATGCTCTATGTATTGTATATTGTATTGTATAATGACCTTTAACTGCATCATGAATTTGTTTTTAGAATAGGATGATTTGTTTTAAGTACAAAAGTACAAGTGAAAACAAATAAAGACAATAGGGTCACAACACACGCACTTCATCCTACCAAATACTCTGCCTCTATTCTTCACCACCACACTAAGTAGGTACGATTAGCAACTCTTTGTTGGCTATGCCAATAGTACAAGGATGCATCAGTTATCAAAAACACACTGATTATTTGGTTGTATCGGAATAAAACACTTTCCGGTGGTATGGATCAATCAATGCAGGCAATAAATTCCAAGAAATAATTTTTGTTTTAATAAAAGTTCCAATTACGGAGAGCCAATAGTGCATCTCGTTTGTGCTGCCGAGACATTTTAGTTTTAACTTTCGTCTTAATCAGGGGTGTACTATAGATTTGTTTATCAAAAAAGGCATGGGGCTGGTGTATCACTATGCGTGAGCGAACTGCATACAACCACTACACTATTCAATAGCCTTACTGTGATGTGGCGGTAGTTTGAAAAGCAACAAAATATGATGCGCGAGCATACTGCCAGGCAAAATAAATACAATGGAAATTGTGAGGATGCGCGCACATATTGCCAGGCAATGACGTCAGAAGTCAACTCATCTATATAATCCCAAGCAAATTGTCCCCGGTTAACTAAAACGCTGAATTAAGCGCTCAAATGACTCATGCCAATCTTAGGCCTATCCTTCGAACTCGTTTGAACTACCAGGATAGTCTAATCTTGAGTGTAGACAGGTTGTTGAAGCATAACAATTGTTTGTTTCTGTTTTAACAAAAATGATTTTGAATCCTTTAAGGTCAGACTTAACTTGATATTTAGATTAGAATAGTGATGTTCATCATATTCAGCCAACAAGCCGGTGAAAATTTTTTGAACGGATGTTTAGCCAAAAATCTATTTTTATTCTTGTTTAAAACAACAAGAATTTCCAATTTTTCGTACGAGGGCGCACTAACACAATGACGTCATAGTGCCGCAATATGGATCAGTTTGCTATTTAGTTTCATATCACAAGAGAGAGAGGAGATCCATAAAATAAATCAGGAAGACAAGTGTTTAAGCATTTGTCTTACTGACGTACTTTTTAAAAGTTGTTGTTAAAAAACATTCCTTGACCTACGATTCTTAATACCTTGCGGTAAATAGGAAGTCTTTTTGCAGAGATAGCTTTTTTCTGCAATGGATATTACATGTATAAGAAAATTCGGAATATAGGGAATGATTCGTGTGTTGTTAGACAGTTTATTGTTACTGTGTATCGCTTTCAGCACTTCCTTGAATTACAATCTAAAAGGAAATAAAGGTGAAATGAACAAAGTAATGATTGTAGCCACGGAAATATCCACAAAAAGGAAGAAAGTTGAATTTTAAAATTTTTAAGTTACATTCTACCCTTTTCTAGAACAATATATGGATTTGATTTTAGGGAATATAACAATGTATCGTGATATAGCTGTTTATGTTTTTTTCTTACTTAAGCTATGTTAGTCATTAATTGTTCACACAAAGTTCTTACATGGTGACCAGTAGAGGGTGTGCAAAAATCAGGCGTTAACCTGATCAGAACTGGCTGCGAAGTCTTTGTCATCCACTACAATTGTAAAGTCAATCGGTTACATGTCTGAATCTCGCCAAATGTGACAAAATTATAAGCGTTTTTTGTTCAATCGTTATAGATTTCGTACCAGTAAAATTACTTTTACTATCAAGGCAGAGATTATTATCCTTTTGACCATGTATAATAATGTCATAACAGGGCTGATATGCTTTGTATTGCTAGTGAGTATCTGGATGGATATAATGGATACACGATGAATATATTACCGGAATACAATTATTGCTTCTTTCAATCAAAAAGTAATCGTTGTAAAATGACAAAATCGTTCGTTTAATATGTGATGTGATCAAGCAAAATCAGTCGGAAGTCAAAAACATTGATTCTCAGATATAGTCGAACAAAGTAAATACTTTCTTCTCTTTCCTATTGTTTTGGAAACCCTTCAACTGCTCATATTTTTGAAACAATTTGTCCACTTTCAATGGGGTTTTTTTGCAAAATATAGCTTTGTGAATGCTTTATACAAGTAGAAAAATGTAAATTGAATATGCCCGACTCCAGACTGAATTTTGCTTGATCACACCACATATGATATGACATTTAAAAACATCATACAATCCTATTGTAGCCGTGATTCGCTATCTACATATAATATATAATAGTAGATATTACTAGCCTTGAAGCAAAAAAATATTTCATTATTTCTGAAAAACATTAGTTGAGAAGTTGAATGTTATTCAACAGACCGAGAAACTCTCATCTATGCAATATTCATATATCGTTTATGTACCATTCTTATGGGGAACATAATTCTTTTTTCATTATGTTTCATCGTTTGAGATGATCAATTTAGTATTTGTATGCAATGAAAATTGACCACTTCAACTTTAATGACTAAATTTGATGTAGCAAAATAACGACATATTCTAAGGAGTAATCAGCATGTATAAATGATATAAAATTGTCGTCACTTGTAGAAGCGCCGCGTACATAAGCACAGGCTTTGACCAAAATGTTTTGTGGCTTTGATAAACCATTGCTGGAAGACTTTATATACCATTTTATTTTTAATGACAGGCTTCCGTTCTATTTTGACTAAAAGGCCAAGTAATGTGTTTTAGTCGATAGCATGTCGATAAACAGGTATGTTAGTGCTTTGTTGTCGACATTATTCAGAAAACAAGCAATCAATTATTAACTCATAAGAACAACAGACAGGTCTCATTCCAATAAAACAATGTTTACAAGAAAAAAGGTAAAGAAATATTGTACATTTAAGTGTAAGGCTTATATCATTTGTGATTTATTATTCAAGATTGTAGTAGTGGCATAAGTGTCACTTCCGGTTGTTGTTATACAACGCACATCTCATATCTAAGTCAATTAGTTAAGCCTTCTTTACGGATTGCCATTTTGCTTTTGTGTACCTAGAGCTTAGATTTCTCAAAAGGTTTGCTGACAAAGAAGCCTGTCAGTTATAAAGCAGTGCTCCGAATGAAAAAGAAAATGCCTATTACATACAGCGTAAAAGCTAGGTTGCCTTCTCAAAATCTAAGTGCATGTTTAACAGACCGTGATTTTAAATGTACTGACAGTATGTCAACACGACCATTTAACCAAAAGAGTCCGGGCTTGTTTTAAAAGCTTTTCTGTCGCGATAGAGAAAGGTAGGATTTACAAGAGCCTGGCTATAAGGTCCAGTGGTACTATGAAAAATTCATGAAGAAAGCCTAAATACGATGAAAGTGTAACGGTAGTATAAGCCCACAGACAAACTGTGCATCTATCAAAGAATTGTATTCTCTGTGACGTAAGCTAAACCGGAGCTCACTGCTAATACATTTTGACGTTGTTTGAGCTCATTATGTAATCACAATGCTGCCCCAAAACCCGTAATTTAAGATAATCTTTATACACCATCTAATAGATGCATATTTTTTCCGTTGTTTGAATCAACACAAATGATAGAAATTATTCGTTGTGTAACATTATCTCACCATCATAATAGTGGGGAGTAATCTGTCCATTACTTTTTGATTTGGTACTAGAAGGTTTAGAGCAATCCCAAACAATTGTTTTTAAATAGATAAAACTACAAATCCCTAAATATTGCTTCATCAGTTGCTGTTGAGCCTGAATTGTTTATCCCATTCACTCGCTGCAGCAATAATTTGTGGCCGTCTGTTTGTTCATAGTATTAAAAGTTGGATTCAATTTAAGTAAACCGCGTTGTTACTTAGAATTGACAAGCGTTTCTGTTTGCCTTGTTTGCCCTGCACACCGTCATCATCCCTATATCTTCGTGTTAAAAATTGCCGTGATAGTACGATGAATCCTCACGTTTTTCAACAACTACGCATAATGATTTTGTTCGAGATAGGCCGTGCGACTCAGGCTAAGCATACAATAAGATTTTGAGAGCCTGCCACACTGTTTCTATTCTATGTTTTACGATTTTCGCATGATCAATATATGGCTGGCCGTAACCGCCACAACGTGGAGCTGCTACGCGTAGCTTACTTTTCGCTTCGCGGAGCTAAATTGACCAATCATGTTAGATCTTTTCATTACGCGGAGCCAGTGGATGCATCCTCGTCAGAGAGAGAAAACTCTTGCCAAAATTAATGTTTACTATGGGGATTTTAAATGAATCGATTGTAAATGAACCACGACCAGTTGTACAGGATCAATACCATTGTTTGATTAGTGTATAGTCAATGTTACCTTGCATGCATGTGTCATGTGTGTGGCGTGTTTGTTTGTTTGTTTGTTTGTTTGTCTACTGTGTCAGGCCAGGATCACTGACACCCACGGTACTGATACTCTCATACTATCACGGTGATCATATTGTTGAATGTTGTTGACTTTAAAATAATCATGATGCAGTCATGTCTACAGTAGAACTCACCACGACCTTTGAAGGACTTAAACCCTATTAAAAGCTATTAAACCAAGATAACACTCAATAAAAACAGCTCAACTATGTTACATCAGATCTTCTCTGGTTAAATACACACTGCACTTGTGTCTGTTTTACCTGTGCAATGAGCAATGAGCTGGTATTATAGTTTCAGTTGGGTGAACGATTATAAAGCGAAAGCAAGGTAACAATACTGTGGGCTTTTGTTTACGAAATGAGACAATAGTCTGCTTATTGTTAACCAGCGTTCTTGAAAATGAGAAGCTTAATGACTTAACACGGTTTAGAAATAATTTCTTCATATTTTTTGGTGTTATCTGTCGTTTACATATCCTTCCTAAAACACTAGTACCAATATTTCCAAACACCTAAAATCAGCTAGGACATGTTACAAAACTATATTTTCTAGAATTTCAGAGAATACTTTAAATATTGGCCGGTTATTTTTTACACAGTGACGTCAACTAGGCAATGGCCTATACTTCTAACATACACTATTTGTAGAGGTCACGCGTCAATGGTGAGCGCACTGAGTATTGTGTATAGGAAAACGGACAGTAACTGCAGTATGTATGGCCTACTACTAGTATATAGAGTAAATCCGAACTGGTTTGCAGTTTGCTGAAAGTCGAATTCCGCAGGGACACCGCGCAAGTTATACAAATTAGCTCCCGGCGATACACTGCAGATCGCAGAACTGTGTGCATAGTTTACCACCACTCTGACTAGCTATATAGTTATGTACAATACTGTATGAGTTTCTTATGAGTGCATGTCCATCTTAATAATAAGTCAGTTCGTACTTTTCATAAACTACTTTTTGAATCATAACTTTCGTGACCGAGGATATCTTGCAACTACGTGACGCTCGTCTGGCAAATTCTTAATGAATAAATTCGCTTCACGTAATGAGTAAGTCGTACTTAATTAGTCAGTTTTACCTCCGAGTAATGAAAAACTCTAACATGATCATGATTGGTCAATTTGGCTCCACGGAGCAAAAAGTCAGCTACGCGTAGCAGCTCCACGTTGTGGCGGTTGCGGCCTACCATATCAGTATCCCATATGATATTTCTATTGCAAGAAAATTTTATTTGTTGTCAGGTTTTATCTTAAATACACTAACTGGAAATTAAATACACTAATTAGTGAGGACCGGTATTTTGCTGTGGATATGTTTAACTGCAATTTGCGGGTAAAAATTTGAAATCCTGAGTAAAAATTGTGATCATTTTCAACTCTTTGAGAAAAAATTTATATAAAAGAATGCATGTAAAATCCAGCTGCAATACAATGTACATTATTGACACACTATCACTCTCTTTATCTACGGCAATAATAGAATATCGATTTCAATCGAATTGAACACATTGCTCAGTTTTGAGTTTGTAGTTGACTACTAAGCGACCTAAGCGATCGATTGCTAGCCAATCAGGTAGAACTCTTTTTCTTGCGTTCGGTGAAATACCAGTCGCCCGTCGCTCACCAACGGAGTATTAAATTTATATTTATCGTATAGGAAGTCGACACTGTGCCCTGTTTGCTCACCATGGATCGCAATCAACAAGGTGCTTTTGAAGTCTACTCACTTCTACTCCTGTCTGCATGTATGCCTGTGACCTATTGTTATAGCAGGTCTAATGAATAGCCTATACCCTTATGCCGCTGATATTCTGCGCCTCTGGTTTAATCAAGACCTCCGTTTTTTCATGATCTCTTGTGGTTTTTTTATATTAGCGGGCAATAAAATGCTCGAAATAACGTCAAAGAAATTTAAGTATTTTCAAAAGTGTATAGAGTGTAATAGGCGCCGGTCGTAAATTGATCGTGAATGTGTCTTGAAGTGTACATCAAGTCTGCATACTATTTTGATAACGAATCTTGCCATGATTTGAAAAGAAACAAACTCCTCTTTGGTTGACCTATTTATACAGTATAATGGTGGTAATTATTACCCTGTGCAAGGAAACACAAGGTGCTAAGACTCTTTTAGTGTCGTTAAACGAGTCACTTTCTATTAACTTTTCGATCGAAATGGAACGCAAAGTCAGCCTGGTCAGCCGTGGGCTTTAACTACCGTTAGCCTTTCATCGCATTTACCCTTTCATCGTGAATTTTTCATAGTCCTACTGGACTTTAAAGTCAAGCTCTTTTCAAAACCTACTTTTGTTTCAAGAAAAAAGACAAATTCTGAATCTTTTGGTTCAATGTTCGTGTTCACATACTCTCAGTAGTGGGCCAATAATGGACTTACGATCACCCCTAGTCATTTGGGCGTTATTTGTAGCGTGTTTGTGCACCAGGCACAAATCTAAAACGGATCTTCAGCACAAAAGTAGTACACTACATCCTCACTGTAATTGGAAATATCAAAATGTGATTTTTTTCCTTAGAAATTTTTCGCCTACATGCCGTTATTGATTAATTCAAACATCCGGAAACCCTTTTTTGCACTCTCATAATCTGTGTGTGTTTGATTAATACTGCTGGACACACGGATTATGAGATTATTACATTTATTTATTACATGTTGCACTTTTGTATTGCAAATAACAGTGCCCGTTTGCTGTGATTGTGCAATATAGAGTCAGAGCACTTTGTGCGGGTGGGTGCATGTTTTTCCCTTCAGCGAAAAATAAATCTACAGAGTAGGGTCTTTTACAGTATTGTATTACGATGGCTTACACAACGCTTTTCTTTTATTATCTACATGGGATTGAACCTTATTGGTTATTATTTGTATTCAATAGTACTAATGGACAGTATTACACAGTAAGTGTAAATTGATTATCTTAAATTACCGCTTAGGGAGCAGTGATGTGATTACATTGTGAGCTCAAAAAAACGTCAAGAATTTCTTAGTAACGAGCTCAGTTGCGTCACAGGGAATACAGATGTTTGATAGATGTACGGTTTGTTCGTGGGTTTTCACTTACATTTACTCTTTCATCGCATTTCGGCTTTTCTCATGAATTTTCATTGTATTACTGGACCATGTAGTCAGGCTCTTTCAATCCCTAACTTTCTCTATCACGACAGAAAAGCTTTTAAAAACCAGATCTGACTCTTTTGGTTAAATGTTCGTGTTGACCTACTGTCAGTACATTCAAAATCGCGGTCTGTTAAACATGACCTTAGATTGTGAGCAAACAACTTTACTTTTACGTATGTATATGTAAGCGTTTTTCTTTTCTTTTTTGCGGGGGTTTTTGCTGCTTTTTAACAGATATGTTTCTTTGTCAGTAAATCTCAAGAAAATCTGAACTCGAGGGACACAAAACCAAAATGGTAGTTTGTCAGGATGGCTTAACTAATTGCCCGAGATGTGCGTTAAAAACAAAAACACTAAATAGGATATGACACTTCAACGTCTGTGACTGCTACAATCTTGTTTCAAGAATAATATATTACAAATATTATTCCATTTTTTTAATATTCTTTTTACGTGACTGAGATCTGGCTATAGCTCTTATGTGTTAATAAGACGTGTTAATTGGCGTGCAAAAGAACTGTAAGCTCACATTTACCTTTGGGGTATAGTCAAATCAGAAGCCAAGCTGTTACCCGAATGACTCGCTGCAGCAATTACAACCACCTCCAGAATTTGAGGCAAAACAATAATGCAGCCGCTACTTTATCCAGCAGAATTTACGGTTGAATTTCAAGAAAACCACGATGTGACTTAGAATTGACAGGCGCAGTGTTTGTCTAGTCTCCGGGGAGTACACAAAACGTTTTCGACATCATTCGCAAAAGGTCATAAAAGGTTGTCGGGTTATATAAAGGGTATATTAAGAGTATAAAACGTTTTCATAACCTTAAAAAACGTTTTTTGATAATCTACTTCTCAGCAAACAAACAAAAATGTTTTACAGAAAACGTTTTAATAACATTCCAAAAACATTCTTGAAAACTCGATACAAAACATTCTAAACAAAATGTTATTTTGGTGTTGAAAAAATATTTCGCGAAAAATGTTTGCCCAAAATATTTTCAATGACGTTTTAAAAACGTTTTCATGACCTTTATATAACCCGACATTTAAATGTTATTAAAATGTTTTGAAAAAAACATTTTAAGAAAATTTCTGTGGTTGCTGGGTTCAAATATTTTAACATGTTATTTAAGTATTGACACAATATTTGGCAAAAATGTTTGCAAAAATAGTTTACAATAACATTTTTGAAAACATTTAAAAATATTGTTGTAGTGTGTTTTCATAGAAAACGTTTTAAAACATTATCATGACCTTTATATAACCCGACATTTTAATGTTATTAAAACGTTTTTACCTAAACCAAAAGCCAAAATATAACTTATTTAAAACGTTTTAAAAACGTTTTTGTGTTTGCTGTGATGGTCTCAATACGGATCAGTTTTGCCTCCTGATAGTTTACTAATTAAAAGTATCTTAACGGATAAGTTTCTGGCCTATTTACATGAAAGGGCCAAAAATAGATTTTGCCACAAAAATCGTAAAAATATGCTAATTTCACTAGATGTTTGCCTAAATGTACATTGAAATCATTATTCTAATCTAAACATCAAGTTTGAACTCAAAAACAAATATCACTAGCCTCAACAACTCCCTGCCCTAGAAGTTTGATCGACCACCATGCCCGGGTATTAAGGTGGTAAAAGCTTTTAAAAAACTAGCCCTGACTATTTCAGTTAAATGTTCGTGTTGACATACTGTCAGTACATTTAAAATCGCGGTCTATTAAACATGACCTTAGA
Source organism: Amphiura filiformis (assembly GCF_039555335.1). Taxonomy (NCBI): domain Eukaryota; kingdom Metazoa; phylum Echinodermata; class Ophiuroidea; order Amphilepidida; family Amphiuridae; genus Amphiura; species Amphiura filiformis. The sequence continues at coordinate 60,585,067 of NC_092638.1, forward strand.
TATTGAGCAAGCAACTTCACATAAGTGCTACTTTCTTACCTGACAGGTTACTTTGTCAGTAAACCTCAGTCAAGAAAATCTTAACTCGAGGGACACAAAATGGCAGTTTTTCCAGATGGCTAACTAACTGCTCGAGATGTGCGTTAAAAAACAAAACAAAAACACTAAATCGGAAATGACACTTCAACGTCTGTGACTGCTTCAACCTGAGAATAATATATTACAAATAATGTAATTTTAAAATAAAGTTTTCATTTTGTTTAATATTCTTTATGTGACTCGGACCTGGCTATAGCTTTATGCGTTAATAAGACGTGTGTTTTATTGGCGTGCAAAAGAACTGTAAGCTCACATTTACCTTTGGGGTATAGTCAAATCAGAAGCCAAGCTGTTACCCGAATGACTCGCTGCAGCAGTTACAACCACCTGCAAAACAATTGCAGCCGCTAATTTATCCAGCCGAATTTACGGTTGAATTTCAAGAAAACAACGATGTGACTTAGAATTGACAGGCGCAGTGTTTGTCTTGTCTCCAGGGAGTGTTTGATCACCATGGTTCGCAATCAACAACTACAAGATGCCTTCGAAGTCTACTCACTCCTACTCCTGACTGACTTCCTGCGACCTGTCGTCCTGACAGGTCTGATGTTTAGGCCTCTATGCCGCCGATGGTTCAATCAAGACCTCATTTTTTCTAATCTCTTATGCTTTAACATTGTCGGGCGAAAAACAAATTGCTCTCACAACGTCAAAGATGGTTAAATATCTTGAAAGTGTTATAGGCGCCGGTCTTGAGTTTATTGCGAATGTGCCTAGAATTTTACATGTAGTCTGCGTAATATTTTGATAACGAATCTTGCAATGATTTGAAAAAGAAACAAACTCCTCTTGCCTGACTTATTCATATACTTAGGTACTATAATGGTAGTGATGTGATTACTACCCAGTGCAATGAACGCAAGGTGTAAAAGCTCTTTGAAATAATGTGCTTGTAGCGTAACATTTTGCTTACATGTAGTCTGCGTAATATTTTGATAACGAATCTTGCAATGATTTGAAAAAGAAACAAACTCCTTTTGCCTGACTTATTCATACACTTAGGTACTATAATGGTAGTGATGTGATTACTACCCAGTGCAATGAACGCAAGGTGTAAAGCTCTTTGACATAATGTGCTTGTAGCGTAACATTCTGCTAAAATGGGTTTAAGTGGGCGACATTGTCCTGTATATCATAGGAATCGTTTTTCGAAATCGAATTTCATTAAAAATATGTTATTATTAGTCGTTGAACTCAAAATTATACTGATGTTTATTAAAATTAAAGTATTCAATAGTAAAATGGTCATAAAGAGTTAAAAATATCAGATTATTAGTGACAATAAAAGTAATTGAATGCAACACTATCTTGCATAATTATAATGGCCCACTTTAATACGGGAAAATTCTGATTTTGGAATCTACCAGTTTATTGATAGAGAACCCCGAAAATCCGACTATGGACTTTGAATTTTAAGCAGAACTTTACCCCGGACTTTGCTCTCTAAAAACACATTGTCAATCATACTTGTTTATCAGTCCATTAACCACAAGTACTAAGCATGGTATAGTACAAGACGCGCTAGATGTTTGATGAGAGATTAACTTTCGCGTCAACACAAAAGCGCCGCAAATACCACAGATAGTTGTGTACGGTGTAGTTAATGGTAATGGCGCGGGCCCGGAAGATTTAAACCATAGCGAGATATGGGCGACCAATCACAAGGCAGATCCATTTAAAGATGCATTACATCATGGCCAATTTTAGTTAGGCCAGAAATTGGCCTAACTCTCCATAGAGTCCCGTGTTAAAAAATCTTAACCGCAAGGCAAAGTCAGTAGTCCACTTGGGAAGCTAATAAACAGAGGGAGTGCGGTGACTGAAAAGATCAGATACAGCTGTGAAAATCTATCAGTTGCACACAAATCAATATAAATCAGAGTTTTATGCTTAAATGTAATAGCCAGAGTATGCAAAATGGGCAATTGGACTACGGAGAAGTCTAAGGAATCGTAAGCGTCCTTAAACAGGTCACTTTCTATTAACTTTCGATTGAAATAGAATTCTAAGTCAGCCTTGTATTTGAGATATTTGAATACACTTTTCCTTTCCCGTGTTTAATGTTCCCTAACGTTTTTAATGGCATATACTTGAATCGTGTGATTGATTTGTTGGAAACTACATTATCTTGAGTTTATTGTGTTCTAAAAGAAGGTAACTGAGATGTTTACAACTCGTCGGCAGAATTCAACACTGACGTAATAGTGACATTTTGTTTTGGCAACAAAACTATATAAATACGCACATTCTAAGATAAAATGGAAGTTCCATCTTATCACGAATAACATATTACAAAATAATGAAGTTGCAAGATTTCTGTAACTTTTTCAACTTTTTTAATATTCTTTTTATTGACTCAGACCTGTATAAATAGCTCTTATGCGATAATAAGACGCGTTTATTGTCGTGTAAAAGAACTGTAAACTCAAATTCACCTTTGGGGTATAGTCAAATCAAAAGCCAAGCTATTTTTATTCCGAATCACTCACTGCATCAGTTACAACCACCTCCAAAATTTGACTATCATTTGTGGCAAAAAACATTGCAACCGCTACTTTATTCAGCAGTATTTACGGTTGGATTAACAAAATCACGACGTGACTTAGAATTGACAGGCGTAGTGTTTATCTAGTCTTCTGGGATTGTTTGATCACCATGGTTCGCAATCAACAACTACAAGATGCCTTCGAAGTCTACTCACCCTACTCCTGACTGACTTCCTGCGACCTGTCGTCCTGACAGGCCTGGTGAATAGGCCTCTATCATGTCTATGCCGCCGATGGTTCAATCAAGACCTCATTTTTCTTCTAATCTCTTATGTTTTAACTTGTCGGGCGAAAAACAAATTGCTCGACACAACGTCAAAGATAGTTAAGTATCTTGAAAGTATAATAGTCGCCGGTCTTGAGTTTATCGCAAATGTGTCTAGAATTTTACACGTAGTCTGCTTAGTATTTTGATAACGAATCTTGCAATGATTTGAAAAGAAACAAACTCCTTTTTGCCTGACTTATTCATACACTTAGGGACTATAATGGTAGTGATGTGATTATTATCTAGTGCAATGAACGCAAGGTGTTTTAAAATTCTCTTTGGAATAATGTGCTTGTAGCGTAACATTCTGCTAAAATGGATTAAGTGGGTGACATTTTCCTGTATATCTTAGGATCTTAAACGTCATTATAAAGGGCACTTTCTATTAACTTTCGATCGAAATAGAACTCAAAGTCAGCCTGATATTTACTGAGACATTTTAATACACTTTTCCTTTCCCGTGTTTAATGTCCCCTGTCGTTTTTGATGGCATATACTTGAATCGTGTGAATGAGTGAGTGTTGGAAAAACATTATCTTGAGTTTATTTATGCCGTTTTAAAAATAGGGAACTAAGATGTTTACAACGTCGTTATTTGTTCTGTTGCGGAAACGAAGCGAAGCATGATAAACGTGTAACACGTAAGTTATGCAATGATTTTGTTCTACTGATTGTAATAGGTGATTTTTTTTTATTATTAGTTCAGGCATATTTAAAGAGGGAGCCTTGATCAGTGGATATAATGACCTTTAACTGCATCATGAATTTGTTTTTAGAATAAGATGATTTGTTTTAAGTACAAAAGTACAAGTGAAAACAAATAAAGACAAATAGGGTCACAACACACGCACTTCATCCTACCAAATAATCTGCCTATTCTTCACCACCACACTAAGTAGGTACGATTAGCAACTCGTTGTTGGCAATGCCAATAGTACAAGGATGCATCAGTTATCAAAAACACACTGATTATTTGGTTGTATCGGAATAAAACACTTTCCGGTGGTATGGATCAATCAATGCAGGCAATAAATTCCAAGAAATAATTTTTGTTTTAATAATAGTTCCAATTACAGAGAGCCAACAGTGCATCTCGTTTGTGCTGCCGAGGCATTTTAGTTTTAACTTTCGTCTTAATCAGGGGTGTACTATAGATTTGGTTATCAACAAAGGCATGGTGCTGGTGTATCACTATGCTTGAGCGAACTGCATACAACCACTACACTATTCAATAGCCTTACAGTGATGTGGCGGTAGTTCGAAAAGCACGGACCCTGAACAAAATATGATGCGCGAGCATACTGCCAGGCAAAATAATTTTTACAATGGAAATTGTGAGGATGCGCGCGCATATTGCCAGGCAATGACGTCAGAAGTCAACTCATCTATATAATCCCAAGCAAATTGTCCCCGGTTAACTAAAACGCTGAATTTTAGTTTTTAGATAGGCCTAAGATTGGCACGAGCCATTTGAGCGCTTAAAAGCGCTCAAATGGCTCGTGCCAATCTTAGGCCTATCCTTCGAACTCGTTTTAACTACCAGGATAGTCTAATCTTGAGTGTAGGCAGGTTGTTGAAGCCTAACAATTGTTTGTTTCTGTTTTAACAAAAATGATTTTGAATCCTTTAAGGTCAGACTTAACTTGATATTTAGATTAGAATAGTGATGTTCATCATATTCAGCCAACAAGCCGGTGAAAATCGTATTTTTGAACGGATGTTTAGCAGAAAATCTATTTTTATTCTTGTTATCAACAAGAATTTCCAATTTTCGTACGAGGGCGCACTAACACAATGACGTCATAGTGCCGCAATATGGATCAGTTTGATATTTAGTTTCATATCACAAGAGAGAGTGAGAGGAGAACCATAAAATAAATCAGGAAGACAAGTGTTTAAGCATTTGTCTTACTGACGTACTTTTTAAAAGTTGTTGTTAAAAAACATTCCTTGACCTACGATTCTTAATACCTTGCGGTAAATAGGAAATCTTTTTGCAGAGATAGCTTTTTTCTGCAATGGATATTACATGTATAAGAAAATTCGGAATATAGGGAATGATTCGTGTGTTGTTAGACAGTTTATTGTTACTGTGTATCGCTTTCAGCACTTCCTTAAATATAATCTAAAAGGAAATTAAGGTGAAATGAACAAAGTAGTGATTGTAGCCACGGAAATATCCACAAAAAGGAAGAAAGTTGAGTTTTAAGATTTTTAAGTTACATTCTACCCTTTCTAGACCAATATCTGGATTTAATTTTAGGGAATATAACAATGTACCGTGATATAGCTGTTTATGTTTTTTTCTTACTTAATCTATGCGAGTCATTAATTGTTCACACAAAGTTCTTACATGGTGAACAGTAGAGGGTGTGCAAAAACCAGGCGTTAACCTGATCAGAACTGGCTGCGAAGTCTTTGTCATCCACTACAATTGTAAAGTCAATCGGTTACATGTCTGAATCTCACCAAATGTGACAAAATTATAATCGGTTTTTTGTTCAATCGTTTTAGATTTCGTACCAGTAAAATTACTTTTACTATCAAGGCAGAGATTATTATACTTTTGACCATGTATAATAATGTCATAACAGGGCTGATATGCTTTATATTGCTAGTGAGTATCTGGATGGATATAATGGATACACGATGAATGTATTACCGGAATACAATTATTGCTTCTTTCAATCAAAAAGTAATCGTTGTAAAATGACAAAATCGTTCGTTTAATATGTGATGTGATCAAGCAAAATCAGTCGGAAGTCCAAAACATTGATTCTGAGATATAGTAAATGGGTATAATGGGTTTTTTTTGCAAAATATAGCTTTGTGAATGCTTTATACATCAAAGTAGAAAAATGAAAATTGAATATGCCCGACTCCAGACTGAGTTTTGCTTGATCACACCACATATGATATGACATTTAAAAACATCATACAATCCTATTGTAGCCGTGATTCGCTATCTTCATCTAATATATAATAGTAGACATTACTAGCCTTGAAGCAAATAATATTTCATTATTTCTGAAAAACATTAGTTGAGAAGTTGAATGTTATTCAACAGACCGAGAAACTCTTATCTATGCAATATTCATATATCGTTTATGTACCATTCTTATGGGGGACATAATTCTTTTTTCGTTATGTTTCATCGTTTGAAAATGATCAATTTAGTATTTTTATGCAACAAAAATTGACCCCTTCAACTTTAATGTAGAAAAATAACGACATATTCTAAGGACAAATCAGCATGTATAAATGATATAAAATTGTCGTCACTTGTAGAAGCGCTGCGTACATAAGCACAGGCTTTGACCAAAATGTTTTGTGGCTTTGATAAACCATTGCTGGAAGAAAAATATACCATTTTATTTTTAATGACAGGCTTCCGTTCTATGTTGACTAAAAGCCCAAATAATGTGTTTTAGTGGCATGTCGATAAACAGGTATGTTAGTGCTTCGGTGCGGATATTATTTATCAGAAAACAAGCAATCAATTATTAACTCATAAGAACAACAGACAGGTTTCATTCCAATAAAACAATGCTTAAAAGAAAAAGGTAAAGAAATATTGTACATTTAAGTGTAAGGCTTATATCATTTGTGATTTACTATTCAAGATTGTAGTAGTGACATAAGTGTCACTTCCGGTTGTTGTTATACAACGCACATCTAAGTCAATTAGTTAAGCCTTCTTTACGGATTGCCATTTTGTGTACCTAGAGCTTAGATTTCTCTAAAGGTTTGCTGACAAAGAAGCCTGTCAGTTATAAAGCAGTGCTCCGAATGAAAAAGAAAATGCCTATTACATACAGCGTAAAAGCTAGGTTGCCTTCTCAAAATCTAAGTGCAGGTTTAACAGACCGTGATTTTAAATGTACTGACAGTATGTCAACACGACCATTTAACCAAAAGAGTCCGGGCTTGTTTTAAAAGCTTTTCTGTCGCGATAGAGAAAGGTAGGATTTACAAGAGCCTGGCTATAAGGTCCAGTGGTACTATGAAAAATTCATGAAGAAATCCTAAATACGATGAAAGTGTAACGGTAGTATAAGCCCACAGACAAACTGTGCATCTATCAAAGAATTGTATTCTCTGTGACGTAAGCTAAACCGGAGCTCGCTACTAAGACATTTTGACGTTGTTTGAGCTCACAATGCTGCTCCAAAACCCGTACTTTAAGATAATCTCTATACACCTGACATATTACTGTCCATCTAGTAGATGCATTTTTTGTCCGTTGTTTCAATCAACACATAATGATAGAAATTATTCATTGTGTAACATTATCTCACCATCATAATAGTGGGGAGTGATCAGTCCATATACTTTTTGATTTGGTATTAGAAGGTTTCGAGCAATCCCAAGCAATTATTTTAAATAGATAAACCAGTGTGTTGCGTCTTTGAGCAAGATAGCTTAATTCCCAATTGCTTCACTCCACCCAGGTGTAAAATGGGGAGCTGCTGGGGGTAATCACAATCTAAGTCGCGGAGAGTACCTGCACATCAGTTGCGGACTTGGTGAAGCGGAAATGATTCTGATATATCCTAATGGCAGCGGAATAATTGTTGAAGTGTGCTGATAATTAGGCGATGCCTAGCTGAATCGCACGTTAAATCAAACAACATTTATTTATTTATTTATTTATTTTAAATTATAAATCCCTAAAATTGCTTCATCAGTTGCTGTTGCGCCTGAATTGTTTTCCCATTCATTTCTGGCCGCCTGTTTATTCATAATATTAAAAGTTTGATTTCAAGTAAACCGTGTTGTTACTTAGAATTGACAAACATTAGTTTTTTTCTTGTATCCAAGGACTGTTTGTTCACCATGGTTTGCAAACAACAAGATGCTTTTGAAGTCTACTCACTGACTGCATGCCTGTGACCTATTGTTATAGCAGACCTGATGAATATGCCCTTATGCCGCTGATATTCTACGGCTCTGGTTCAATCAAGACCTCCATTTTTGTATAATCTCTTTTATTTTTATACAAGCGAGCGAAAAAAGAACTCGAAACAACGTCAAAGAAAGTTAAGTATTTTCCAAAGTGTATAGAATGTAACAGGCGCCGGTCTTGAGTTGATCGTGAATGTGTCTTGAAGTGTACATCAAGCCTGCATACTATTTTGATAACGAATCTGGCAATGATTTGAAAAGAAACAAACTTCTCTCTGGTTGACTTATTCATACACTATAATGGTTATCATTATACATGTATTACCCAGTACAAGGAAACGCAAGGTGTTAAAACTCTTTAGAATAATGTATTACTGGCATAACATTCTGCTGAAGTGGGTGACATTTTGCTGTAGGTCATATGCCATTCTTTTAGCGTCGTTAAGGGGGTACTACACCCCTCGATAAATTTGTGTCTATTTTTGCATATTTCTCAATAACACAGTGGTAACAAAAGTTATGTATATTATAGGGGCAAGGAATCCAATTACTACACTGGAATTTCAGTGACCCAAGACAAGTGGTTTGTTATTTATGATACGAAAAGAGGTACCGCTAGAATGTACCTCGTTTCCTATCATATATACTGAACCGCTTGTCTTGAGTCACTAAAATTTTAGTGTAGTAATTGGATTCCTTGCCCCAATAATATACATAACTTTTGTTACCAGTGTGTTATTATTTTTGAGAAAAATGCAAAATAGTCTAAATTTACACAGGGTGTAGTACCCCCTTAAACGAGTCACTTTCTATTAATTTTTTGATCGAAACGGAACGCAAAGTCATCCTGGTCAGCCGTGGGCTTTTACTACTGTTAGTCTTTTATCGCATTTAGCTTTTCCTCGTGACTTTTTCATAGTCCCACTGGACCTTAAAGTCAAGCTCTTACAAAACCTACCTTTCTGTAAGAAAAGCTTTTAAAACAAGGTTTGAATCTTTCGGTTCAATGTTCGTGTTGACATCATACTCTCAGCACATTTCAAATCACGGTCTGTTAACCCTGCTCTTAGATTTCGAGGAGCAACCTCGCTTTTGCGCCTTTTTGTAAAAAAGCTTTTTCTCTGTTCATTTGGGTGGCGCTTCTTAGGTGACAGGCTTCTTTGTCAATAACCCTATAGAGAAATATAAGTTTAAGAAACACAAAACAAAATGATAATCCATTAGGATGGCTTAACTAATTGACTGAGATATGCATCAATAGTTTTCAACTTTACAGGACTTGTGTTTCGTACATAGTCGTGGTACGTGACACGTGACGTCATTAAAATGTCAATTATATATAATCAAATAATTATAGTGAACATAGTATACATGTGGACCACACATTAAATGTCATTCAAGCGTGACGCAGATTACGTGACAAAGGTACTCCATTAAAATGAGTATGAAATGCTAAGTTACTTTCCATCGTAAAATGTAGGCTTCAAGTTGAAGTGGCCAATTTTCATGCTATAAAAATACTAATTGAACCTTCTTTATCGATGTAACATAATGCAAAATCAGAATGTAACAAAATGTAATAGTCATCAATTATTAAACAATTAAGGGATCTGGAATGAGCGTTTTGAGCGTTTCGACAGTATTTTTGTGGGACATGAGAGCACATCAGACATATCGAATTGCATTCTGAATACGAAGAATGTCTTTCTGATATCAAATAATTTTCATTTTTGAAATTCACGATATAATACAAATTTTATGACAAATTACTAAAATTTGATATTTGTCACATTTTTGATATATAACAGTCTTCGAAGTTAATTTCATAAATCTAATGATATATTCTTAAAGTGTATGTAGCTGGGAGGAAAAGCCGACGATCAATTGAAAATTTTGATCTTTCATATTGAAGATATGGATTCCCCAAAATAAGACCTTCAATACGAAAGGTCACAATGTTCAATTGATCGTCGGCTTTTCATCCCACCTACATACACTTTAATTATAAATCATTACTTCGAGTACTGTTAAATATCAAAAATATCAATTTTTAATCATTTGCCATAAAATGTGTATTACATTACGAATTTCAAAAATCTAAATTATTTGATATCAGAAGGACATTCTTCGTATTCAGAATGCAATTCGATATGTCTGATGTGCTCTAATGTCCCACAATAAATACTGTCCAAACGTTCATACCCCATCCCGTAATCAATTATCAAAAGGAGTAGATTGTAAAATTAACACAAAAAGTGCTTTATGCATGCGTTACGTGTCGATAAATTCCTGAAAAGAACAGAGTCATTTAAATCACATTAGGCCAACAAAAACATTGTTTGTTGGTCCACCACGACTTTGAAAGAAGGGTTGCGGGGCCTCTGGATGTGACCACGGTTTCCTTTGGGTCAATGTCTCTCCATGGGCCACTTTTGGATGACCCCGCGTAATCTTCATTAAGATGGACATCTTCCGTGATGTTATCTTTATATACACCAGGCACAAAAAGAAACTCGTCACTTATATACATCCTTGCTGTTCAATAACTTGATAATTTGGGATTATTCTGAAATATACATTTTGTTATTTGGACTTTGCTTTCTTATTTGACACCCTGTTCGTGAAAAACGAACAAGAATTGACCAAGATATGCGCCTCCAAAGCCTCAAACCCCAAAAACAAAAGTTGCATTTTCAACGATTTTCAATGGGAACGCATCGTTGTATTGCACACAAGCACCACGTGCTAATCAATAAAGCACACAGTGTAATAGGCACAATTGAATCGTTAAAATTGCAACTTTTTATTTTGGGGTTTGAGGGTTCATGATGCAGTCATGTCTACAGTAGAATTCATCTCGACCTTTGCAGGACTTAAACCCCATTAAAAGCTATTAAACCAAGATAACACTCATTGAAGCAGCTCAACTGATTAAATCAGATCTTCTCTGGTTGTGTACAAGTGTCTGTTTTCAATGTGCGACATCGCAATAAAGCTGGTATTACAGCTTCAGTTGGGTAACCGATTATAAAGGAAACGAAAGGAAACAATGGTATGTGTACCATTGTTCACGAAATGACACAAAGACCTGCTTTTTGTTAACCAGCATTCTTCAAAATGAGCAACATAATGATTGTTGACTTAACACAGTTTGGAAATAATTTCTTCATATTTTTGGTGTTATCTGTCGTTTACATATCCTTCCTAAAACACAAAAGTGCGACCCTCTCCAAACATCTAAATTAGCTAAAAATTTAGGACATGTTACAAAACTTTATTTTCTAGAACCTATTTAGAATAATTTAAATGTAGCTTTTACCGTTTTTTTGTGGCATCCTTCAGAAGTGAGCGGTCCGATACCAATGTTTTCGGTCAAATCTCCATTCAATTAACACGGGGAGTTGGCTAGCTATGCCTTGCCCTCACTCATATTTTACAAAAGTGCGACCATTTCTGAACATCTAACCTAGCTGTAATTTTAGGTCATGTTAGAGAAATATATTTGCTAGAAGTTTTGGAGAATAAATAAAATATTGGCTGGTTATTTTTCACACAGTGATGTTAACTAGGCAAGTGTCCATTCTCCCAACATACATCATTTGTTGAGGTCACACGTCAATGGTGAGAGCACTGTGTATTGTGTATAGGAAAACGGACAGTAACTGCAGTATGTTGGAGGCGCATATCTTGGTAAATTCTTGCTCAATGTTCACGAACAGGGTGTCAAATGAGAAAGAAAAGTCCAATTAACAAAATGTGTATTTCAGAATAATCCATAATTATCAAGTTATTGAACAGCAAGGATGAATATAACTGACGAGTTTCTTTTTGTGCCTGGTGTATGTCCACGATTTTGGCATCTAAGTGCAAGGTTAACTTAAATGAATTTAAAGGGACATTTCGTGATCCACAGCCTCATCCCCCCACTTTTCCCAAAAAAAGGTGAGATTTTTACACCACTAGATACCTCTGGCTACATAATGTTTATGTACCAAATATTTCTTGCAGATTAATTCGTTTAGCAAAATATCGCCAAATTTGAATTTCGTTCTGGTGCACCAGAACGAAATTACAACACATTGTCTATGGAGCAGTGTAATACACATAAACATGCATAACTCGCAAACGCAAAATCGGAATCAACTGAAAGTTAGGAAATAAGCTTTTTTCGTGGATATCTACTGACAAATGTCATAAAAAGAGGATGCTAGGATCACGAAATCCTCCTTTAAGACTTGGTGCACAATCAATGAATATACAATTTTCCTTGTAGATGTTTGGAACAGTACAACCTAAATGAAGAGAAAGTGGTCCTGAGGCTAAGCATATTATGACTACTGCCACCTAGAGTTTTTTAAGGGACACCGACACTTTTAGTATTCTAAAAATAAGCGTAGGTCTAGGATCATATTATCATCCAGATTTAAGAAAAATACAGCATATTTTTTGGACGGGATTAAAAATATTGTCATGTTTTACCAAATGAAACATAGCTCAATCCTAACGATTTTGTATGTGAAATTTAAAATCCCAATTTTAATATTCGATCAGTTTTGGAAAATAAGAGCTAAAAACATGCATTTTTGCCGTGACAATTAAGCCTCAGTTAACCGAATGCAGCTGCATCATTATTAAAAATGTCCTCTAGTAAAATATGCTAATAACTGTACATATATAATTATCAGAAACATAAAAAATATAACATGTATTCATATTTATTATCCACGTCAAATTTGTTCAATTATATGTCGTTATGGATTATAGATCCACATTAAAGAAACCAAACCGACAACTACGTGTTCAACATTAAAGTGTTAGTGACGTGGGCGGGTGAGGCTCGCAGGGACCTATATTGTTTTTGTCCCAGTTCTATGTAATTATTAGGAGACTACAATTTGCATTTCTTATTTACATTATTTACACACGGAATGCTGATTACGCACTTTGTCGGTGGCTTGTTTCATATGAAAATATTGGTGCTGTGATTTTGTTATATAAAGCAATCTTGTTACCCATTAGAATGTTACATGAACTCGAGATTAAAATCTCCCACCAGAATATATATATCATCTTCTATTATTTCCTTAAAGTAAACTTTCTTGCTTTGTCGCTTTTAAATTATTGCTCCGCCCATAAGGTTGTTTGATGTGATCATTTATTATTATTCATTTTTCAAACAAAACATAATGTACAGCCCAATTACACAGTTATAAGTGGTATCATGCTAATGTATACAGATGCTTTTGAGTCATTTTGCACCATATTTCCGAAATTAGTCAAATGTGCAGCATTTTAAAAACTTTTTCGGCTATCAAATTTATCTATTTATGACATGATTGGTGGCGCTATTTAGTTACTTGAAATTATTCTTTTCAGGTTTTTAATACAAATAATTCCTTTTATTTTTTGGTGTAATATGTTTATAAATTTTCGTTGTTGTTTGTTTCACATATTCCATCCGTTTTGATGGCAGTATTAATTACATACCCCTTGTATGTAAATAACGAAATATGACAGGGTGGTGGCGGATGCGATATCGCCATTTTTGACGTCGCCATTCGATTAACACGTAATCATGAAATTGTCACAAACAATTCTAATTTGTTATGTGGTGTCAAAGCAAAATTATCTCACTCTAAAACCGTTGGGGTACGACAAAGTACCCCACTGTAAGTATGTTGTTTTACATTTATAACTGCTAACCGTCTATTTTGAATGGAGCCGTCAGCCCTGTATTTTCGCCAGCCTCGAACGTCACGTGTCGCGTGTCCTATGCCGCCTGAAATATGATTTAGAATAAATAGCGCCACCTATAGTTTGTATTTAGTTGATAATGAAGCCAATTCTACATACATCAAACCGTGCCCAAAAACATTCACATGTCGACCAATATTTTGGGGAATAATTACACATTATTTGATTTAAGGCTAGTAATGGTAACATTATTGCGCTTAGATGTAGATAACGACTGATCACTATTATGACAAAATCCATGTACTAATATTTTATAGTTTAATTGTCAGCAGATGGAAGTTTGCAACAACAAAAAAAAGTTGTTTTTGATTTCAGAAAGCAATGCTTGTACTGTGGTAGAAATCATCTACCATCTGACCAACACCACTCCACTGATTGCCAGAGTCAAGATTCATCAACTCAAATTTCTCGGCCATATACTACGTCTTGAAGACGACGAGCCTGTGAAAGAATCTGCCCTTTATATTCCACACATGGGAAAAGGAAACCGGGACGGCCGCGCACACTGTACTTACAGTATGTCCAGCACCTCCTAGGAGATATTGAAGGATGCTGCAGCCAAACAAAATTGTTTCACTTGCCCAAGATCACAATAGTTGGAGAAAGCTTGTAGTCGCCTGCTCCGCAGCCGAATGATGATGATGAGTGTATTATATACCGTTTCTGAAAATAACCAATATACTAAAATGGAACATATATCAACCTGGATATGCACTGACACCTAATATGGTTCAGGGAAAATGTTAATGTCTAACTTAATAGAAAACGTAATTATACTGGTATAAGATCTAATTTCTGATTGAAAAATATGCAAAATCCCTACAATGCGATTTAATACATATTTCCAAACGTGGTTTATATTTATCATAATTTTTCTGTTATTAAATAGGCTTAAAAACACGTACATCATGGTAGGTTTTACTTGTTGATAATGATAATGATATATTTCGTAAACTTGGTAACATTACAATCAGTATAACAGTTCTAGCTGGAAAGACAAATCTACTGCCAGAAGTGGGTAAGTGCACTAGCTGTCATGTGTAGTTGCCATGTGTAGATGAGTACAATATATTGTGTGTAAATTGTCAAATGTTATACGACGCATTTTAAATTTAAAAAGAAACGGGCTCTGGAGGTACCTGAATCCTGTCCAAAATCAAAACCACAAAGGGTGGAATTAAAAGATATAATATGGAAACTGTTTCAACTCGTGAGACACCAAAAACGTATCATATTATCATACTAGAAATATATATTACAATCACCCAATTGTGATATTCACATTATACCGCTCATATCGTTCAAATTAAAGGCCGTACATACCGTACAAATACCACATAATATCTTTCGAATCTTAGTAGTATTACTTCATACATGTTTGTAAAACCATCCAGTGTTTAGCATTAATTCCAAATCATTTAAACGATAGAAGTTCCGCTGCAATTAAAAAAAATTACTTATTTGTATTATATGTGGGGTTCACCCAAAAAACATCAAGGTCGCAAGCCCGGCAGTTCTGAGGCCGGAAACTTGCTACCAATGGAGTTCCAATTCATTTATACCCCTGTGGGGCATGAAAGCAAGGTAAATGGCTAAAGCCCTCTCGAGCAATTACAATTTCAATATCTCAAAAAATTCCCCCTCACAACGGCAATTGACTCGTCCGTTGCTAGTAAGCCAACAGCTCAATAACGTTATTGCGTTTGAAAATACGACGTATTTTTGAATCATGAAAATGATAAAGATATAATACCCTTTTGCCATTTCATATTTTGTTAGATTCTGTGAGTACCTAATATCCCGGCCTAATACGGTACAAATTAAATTGTCGTATGGTCAAATCAAATGTTTTCGATCATTCATCATATTCAAGGCAAGAATACAGTACCATGTAATTCGACTCCTTTAATGAACAAAGTAGGATGAAATAAAGTGTACTTTTTCAGGAAGGTATAATCACATTAGTACATAATACGTTTTCCTACATGCAGAACAAAGCTAGAGTAATCGACTGGATGCTAGTCTTGATATATGTTGGGGATATAATTTAGAAGTTTTCCGTTGGCAAAAGGAGATTGATCAATTCTTCGGGTTAGTTGTAGCACATATATTACTTGACATTTTTGTCTCGTTCTAATTATAATATTGTACGTAACATTTCAACTAAAAGCATTCACTAAACTTAAAATATTCCAATAATATCCCAGCAAGTTGTATTTGCTGGTACATGGTGTTTATATTGCAAGCCACACCAACTAGGGCAACTCCACCATTTTACAAAAATGAGTTTAACCCAGCATTTAATTGATAACATATAGTTCTTCCTAGTGTGTGAAAGAAGGGCTCAAATCCACACTCTAATAGTCTTCCATGTGCACTTAACCATGGTTTTCAAGAAGAAAGAAGGCCCAACCCCATGGAGTTGGGGCTTTCTTCAACAAAATATTGGGTATATTACGGAAGCAAAGCCCAACTCCGGCTCATATTGAAGCCTGTACCACTGACATTTCACATAATATGTAATAATGTATTTTCATGTATTAAAGGTCCCCTGATCATTCTGTCTCTAAAATATTTCAGTATGTTATTGGAAGAAGTGCCCAACTCTGGCTCGTATTAAGACTTGTACCTTTGCAATGGAAACATCATAAATTGTTATAGCATTTCACATAGATGTAATAATGTATGTTCATGTATTAAAAGTCCCTTAAAGTTGAAAACATTCTGGCTCTAAAGCTTTTCCAAATATAGAGTTGGGCCCTTTTTCCTCTTAGGTATTCAATTGTCTTTACGAGTTATTAATATTATCTATTATTTAGTTGTTGGTAGAAGAGCTTTAATTGCATTCATTTGTCTATGCTTCCGTGAAAAGAAATTATAATGATAAGAAAGCCTGTAAAAAGTGTTAATTCATAAATAAGGGATTTAGTGACAGATATTTTATCAAGCCATACTATCCCCATTGCTTTGTCTACTTGAAGCATCTCAATAAAAATATCGATAGGTGTAATTGAAGAAAGAGGTATATTATTTCATCTTAAAGGTACCTTGATTCATAATTTCTTCTGGAAATGTGAAGAATTGCTACATATTTAGGGTAATACGATATAAGTATTAAAATATTCGAAAGATATCTTAGATGAAAACTGATATACCTAGATCTCTTTTGTAAGGAAGAGGATACTGACACAAGAAAGACAAAAAAGTTCTATGCACTATACAAATTTTGTAGTCTAAACTTATCTGTCTAAGTTTATGCACAATAATTATTTTGATAAACATTTTCCCCCTTTTTTGTCGTGAGTCAAAACCACCTCGAAAACTCATTGTACGGATAGTCGAACTCGAGGCACGTGAATTTCATTTCTTTCCGTATAAACAAGATTCAGCGAGGCACTTCCTGGACCATTTCCTATACTCTGGCTAATTCTGTCTTCTTTGTTGTCAATAGAATTGGCGTGGGTCTTCGTTACCCGTCAGGTGTAATAAATGTCCCTCACATCGAACTCATCGCGTATGTTCTACACACGACGCAGCACGATTAGTTTACAATGCCATGGTTAAACACCCATTGTGTTTCTTTTGTGGTAAATCACACGATTCGAAGAAGAGTCTAAATGCTTCTGTTTATTAAGTTAACTTTCTGATCTCTAAATGAACAGAAGTAAAACCAATAAAAGAGTGAACAAGTGAAACAATTGCCCGCAGTGATCACCCTAATTGCCGAAAAATGACTTGTGCCCCAATCAGACCCGGTGCCCCCAAATCATTTTCGGTGCACCCCCATGTGATGACCCACGCTACGTCACTACAAACTTACGTATCATATTACAGAAAGATGAGGAACATCAACCACGGGGGAAAGGTAAAATGTTTTATAATATCTCAATGAATACTACGCTCACCTTGAGTTCTATACCGATCGATACGGTAATATAAACAACATGTTTAATGACGCTTAAAAATCTAAATGAAAATGTTCTTCCTTAACCCATTTTAGCAGAATATTACGCCACAAGTACATTATTCTTAAAAGCCTTAACACCCTACGTTCCTCTGACTGGGTTATTATTTATCATCACCATTATAGTACCTAGATGTATGAATAAAGTCAACCGGTTTTCTTTTCCAAATCACTGCTAGATTCATTATCAAAATAGTATGCAGGCTTAATGCACAATTCAAGTCACATTCGCGATCTACTCAAGACCCTCGCCTATTACACTCTATACCCTTTGCGAGATACTTAACTATCTTTGACGTCGTTTCGAGCAATTTGTTTTCGCCCGTCAATATAAAAACATAAGAGATTAGGGAAAAAATGGAGGTCTTGATTGAACCAGAGGCGCGGAATATCGGCGGCATAGATGCATATTCATCAGGCCTGTCATGACAGCAGGTCGATAGCAGGCAGTCAGACAAGAGTAGAAGTGAGAAGACTTCAAAAGCATCTCGTAATTGTTGATTGCGAACCATGGTGATCAAACAATCCCTGGAGACAAGGCAAACACTCCGGCTGTCAATACTAAGTAACATCGTGGCTTACTTGAAATCAAACCTTCAATACTATGAATGAACAGGCGACCACAAGTCCGGCAATGTTTTTTTCCCGAATGATAATCACTTTCTGGTAGTGGTTTGTAATTACTGCAGCGAGTGGTTCGGAATAAAAACAAATTATTCAGTCTTGGCAGGAGATGGTTAATACAGATATAATAAGGCTTTTTGAGTTTCTATAAACGACGCTTTTACTGATTTAAAAAAAAAAAAAATTTGTGATTTTTATAAACCTACTACAAATAGCAATAATTTAATTGGTAGACCTCTCCACATTATGATGGTGGGATAGAACAATTCATTTCCTCTCATTTGTGCCGAATCAAACAGTATTCTGTCAAGTGTAAAAACATTATCTTAAATTACCGCTGAGGGAGCAGTGATGTAATACATTATGAGCTCAGAAATGTCATGAATGTCTTAGTACCGTGCTCTAGTTTAGCTTACGACACAGGGAATACAAATGCTTTATGGGTGCCCGGTTTGTCAGTGGGTTTTCGCTATCGTTACCCTTTCATCGGGTAGGATATATGCAACTGTCCGTCAAAGCCCATGATTATATATGTACGATGTGCTTTACGCATGGTGTAACTTATTTTAATGTTATTCAACTGTTACGAGTCGTTAGTGACTCAAGGCCAAAAACACCATTACCCAAATTCACTTCAGAATGCACAACAAAACACATTGTTTGATTAAGTTAACAATATCTGAATCTTTAATGAAAAGAAAAGTATGATTTAGCAATAATTTGTTAATGAAAATAAATACATACAATCATTCAGAATCAACAAAATACATAGATTAGGAATGTTACTTATCCGGCAATCTTCTTGTTGAGTATAAAGTTCTGTTGCACTGACTTTTCCGGATGACTAATTCATTTCAGTCTTCGGAAACTTCGGTTCGCGGTTCTTGTGTGTTGGAGAGACGAAAATGCGCCAAAGGAGGTAGTGAAAACCAATAGTGCTTGATTGTCTTGTCAACACAAAGAAGTGACAGACTGAAATATCTCCATCAACTAACTGTGATATTTTTCTAGACTAGCATAGTGTGTTATCCGACTGTCAAGTGGAGCAGATAGCGTGCATCTCCAAGAGAAGAGTTTACGGTCAAGATAGAAGACCATTTGGAAAACACTAGCATAGCAGCTAGGATAGGGAAAACATATTCTTCAGGACTTAGTAGACCAGGGTTTTTCCTTGAGTAGACAGGATCTTGGACATTGCCTGATCTTGGATCAAGAATGAGACCATCAAAGGAATCTCTTCAGAAAGTCAACCAATCAATATCTCCAGGCGTAGTTAAGTAACCATAGCAAACGGAAATCTTTGTAGTATAGAGCATGTTTCGTTACCTTTCCTCATCATATTAATGTTTCGCCTTCACACTAATTTAAATTCGAAGTGGCCAATTTCCATTCTATAAAAATACTCAATGCACCTTCTTCGTCGATGTAATATAATGGAAAATCAGAAAATTAGTAGTCATTGATTATTAACCATGACCCACTTCAACAGGAGTAGGTTGTAAATCAATACAAAGAGTGCTCCATGCATAAGCTATGTATGTCCATAAATTCATTAAAAAAACAGAGTCAATGAAAGCACCTTAGAATTGAAAATTGAATCAATGTACGAGTTCGTGTAGAATCAATGAATATAAAATGTTGAATGTTCCTTGTAATTGTTTGAATGAGTGCAATCTAAGCAAAGAGTAAAATGTCCTGAAGGTAATGCCACCTTTGTTTAATGTAAGACAATTTAAAGGACGCCATTACCCTTTGTATTAATGATAGGATATAAAAACAGATTACGACTTACATGAGGATTTGGAGTAGAAGAGAATTATGGTCTAGGAAATCGAGAACCCCATCCAAAGGTCAAAAATTGAAGAGGAGTGAAACTCTTAGGGATTAATATTGCTTTGGACCTAGTTCTAAATATTAGGCGACTACTATTTGCATTAGTTATTTACACATGGAATGCTGATTACGCACTTTGTCGGTAGCTTGTTTAATATGAAAATACTGGTGCTGTAATGTTGTTATAATAAAGATTTATATTGACTAAAAGAACGTTACATGCCCTCGCCATTAAAATCTCCGACCAGAATCGACAAATCTATATGTTTTCATTCAATTTTGAGATTAAGCAAATGTTCTTGTTTTCTCACGTTTTTAGTCATTGCTAAATTTATACTTCATCGCTGAGCGATACCGATTGGTTTTAAACCAATGAGGTAGAGTGCTTTTTGTTGCGTTGGAAAAAGCCGCTCCCTAATTGGTCAATTAGCAATCGCTCATCACTCAGCGATGGAATATAAATTCAGATTTACTTACTTGTCGACTAAACATTTTTCGGAATAATGGAATATTATTTTGTTTAAGCAGAGTGAGACTATGATATTTCCTATAAATTCATCTTGTGCCTTATTTCACCATATTGCATATCCCGAAAGCCTAAAGTAAATTTAATCCTGACTATGCGCACATCCATTCACTGCGTCAAGATGAACTGCGCAGTAAAGATATGCGCATCGGTGTTTCGTATTTCAATCCATAATTTTAAGAGATACAGACTATACACAAACAGGTAAAGTCCAAACATCACCTGTTCATGAAGGCCGATGAGCGAAACTGTTACGCATATACCGTGTATTTTTACGGTCTTTTGCGTAAACGCAAAGACAGGCAACGCTCTATCGAGTATACGCGATCGAACGATGGTCTTTCTGAAATGGGTCTTCCAGTCTGTGACATGCGTTTATATGTAGAATGGACACAGGTGTGTTTGGTCATTATATTACCGCATAGAACTTTTTTTCTAATGAATTTGATTAAATCTATCATTGAGAATTTGATTAATCTGTGTGACGTTCCCACTTTTATCGCTCAAAGGATGGTTTGAAGTGGACATTTCATGATTACGTAGTGTTTGCAAATACGTCATAATTTACACATTGAAGACTTAAATTCGTCGTAATTAATTTGCATTTAAGGTCAAATCCAACTTTTGTCCTATTAGTCTTTAGGATGCTTGTTTTTGTTCGAAGATCTTTAATTATCATTCTATGTTTCTCTTTTATTACTTGCGATGGTGAAAAATTATGTTTATTATATTCAATTCCCGTCGATCATGCCATTGTTTTTCCATGCATTAAGTTGTCTATACTTCCATGGAAAGAAAATATGATGACACGAAAGCCGGTAACAAATAATGTTAAAGTACAAATAAGGTATTCGGTGACGGAAATTTTATCTTGTCATAGTATCAATATATGCCTATTTGTAGCATCTCTAGAAAAATATCGATATTGTGTAATTGAAGAAAGAGGTATCTTAAAGGTACCTTAACTTAAAAATTACTTATAAATTAATTGAAGAATCGTTACATCTATATGGTAATACGATATGAGTTTAAAATTTTGAAAATCTCTTTGATGGAAATCTAAACTAATAATGCCTATACCCTATTTTAGGAAGGGAGTTGTCACGAAAATACTTAGCTTTATACACCGTGCACAGTTTGCTGTTATCTTATCTGCTATAATTAAAGTTAATACGTAACTTCCACACTTGATTGATTTCGTAGTGCAAAGATTTTGTTCTTTCACCGTCGTTAGTTTAAATCAATTTAAACATTCTTCGTATCAGGAAAATTGAACTCCAAGTAAGCGACGTTCATTTTTCCCTTACAAACAATGCACTACCTGAATCATTTCCTATACTCTGGCTAATTCTGTCTTCAGTTGGTACTAGAATTGGCGTGGGTCTTTGGTTACCCGTCATGTGTAATGGCGTGTAAGGTTCTGCATACGAGGCGGCAAGATTAGTTTCCAATGACATGGTTAAATACTCATTGGTTGAAAAGTTTTCTTCTGCTATTGCTCCTTTTGTAGTAAATCATTCCATTTTTAGAAATGTCGAAGCAGTATAAAATTATGGGCTGGTGTGTTAATATTGCAACAGGAGCTATAAACAAAGAACAAACACAAGCATATTACTTTTGCAATCAGTTAATACCTTGTCATAGTATAAAAACAATAACGAATACTGAATGAAAGTTTTAACTTCCACACTACCCTATTTTTCGCTCACCTGGAACGTTTTCACTAGTCCGACTAGCGTCTTATGGTGATGGTGAAGTTGTGATGATATCTTGTCTACAATCGGGATATTCCTGCGGGAATATTCTTTTTGTATCCGTTCGAGCACTTTGACGTTTTCCCAATCAATATGGTGACCTTTAAATCTTACCAAATGTTCCCTGACCGCTGATTTGGAGCCGCCATCAGTAGACTTGTGTTCGTTAAGACGTTTCCCAAGCTTCCTGGTGGATTCACGTCAAGGTTTTCGAACGGGAACAAAAAGAATATTCCCGCAGAGTTCTTGAAGCCATCCACATAAGGACTCAAAAACCAAGACTAAATTGTGACCAAGGATTTGAAATATATCCTATTTGGGATAACCTGCCGATGCCCAGGGAAGGCGGCACTACATCGTAACATCCTATGACGTCATTCTGTCAATCACATGATGTCATCAGTGAGGAATAGCCCCATTGTAGACAAGATATCATCACAGCATCATCATCTGCTGAAGACGCTAGTCGGACTAGTGAAAATGTTCCAGGTGAGCGAAAAATAGTGTAGTGTTGAAGTTAAAACTTTAATTCATTTTATCTACCACTACGTATGAATATCCACTCGTATATAATAACAGATACTGTTTTTGTAAGAGTTGTGTTTGCAACTCATCGCTGTGTGTATTTCAGTAAGGTAACGTACTATTATTTACGTCAATTGTTACACCTGTTTTTTGCACTGGATACCCGAAAGGCTAGAAAAGCCAATATTGAGGCCCCAATTAGAACCCACAAATTTAACGGACAGTTGCATTAATCCTCCTACGGGCTGTCTTTGATCGACATCCTTGTCCTTTTCACGACTAAATCATTGATGGAAGCAATCCTTGACTAATGGCCATTAGCGGTGAACATATAGAGGTTATTGAACGCAATATTTAATATTGTCGTCTTTAACAAGGACAGTTTTGTAATGTTTCATTAAACCTGGTTAATGGTAGTCACAATGAGTCAAAATAGCCTCGCTGCCAGTGACATAGTTCAATAATGTCCATTTAACATTCATAGCTCAAAAATTGACCTCAGATTGTATTGTGTGAGTTTTTGTGCCCAACACATGTCAAAGGTCATCCTCTTATCGGGTTGAATAACTTTGTCCTGACAGATGAGGATATTTGGAATCCTAGTGATACTATTATCAACATCGTGACATTCATATGATTACGTTTTCCCATACTTATATGGATAGTTATCTTCTAACACTAATACTAATACTTGCTGATATATCTGTACATTGCTATCATTGTAATCGGAGACATGAAAGCTTCTTAAGGCAAACTCATTGACAGGAAAAAGCGTGGTGGAAAATTGATTATCTTTTCTTATAGCCACAACGGAATAGCGCTTTGCCAAAACGTCTCTCGTCTTATCTAGAAGTAGCATTTCCTTCTGTTGTTGTATTGTTTTTGTTCCGCTTTAGTTACCGACAAAAATTGTTTTCCTATCGGTTTTAACTTGTACCCACCAGCTTATAACTTCCATATCAGCTCAAATTTAAAGAAATGATAAAAGTTGAATCCGCCTCGTAATGGTCTATCTGAGGATAATGATTGTCACGATTACTGGATGTGCGGTTAGCTTCCACTATTGATTTGCAAGTCAGTTTACTGCACTTAACTCAACGATTTTGTTCCGGACAGTCCTGTTCTTCTCCTGACGTCTACCGACTGCATTTGTCGTCGCCAAAATGATTTTGGAGATATAACCATATTAAATCTCCGCATAGATATTTGTTAGTTTTGTATATTTTTATCAACATGAAAGTTGCTTATCATAAAACTGATTTTGAAAAATCGGAAAGGAACAGTGTAGTTTGCAAACTACTATAATCTGTCGCGTCTCAAGGTGAGAGTAACGAGTAATGTTGGATTTCACAATCGCCCGCTAACCTAATCCCGCGAGGTATATACATACGCGTATACGCGCAATTGCTCCGTACGCTGGCGATGTAAACGTATTGATTTGAATCTGACTCCGCAAAATCCAACATGGCGTTACTCTCAACTTGAGACAAGATACATTATTTCATCTTTCATTTTTTAAATACAAGGTACGTTTTCCTGAATCTGGGCTCCCCAAAAGCACATTATTATTTTTCTGGATCAGGAAAAGGGGAGCCAGCGTCATGAATAGAGACGAGGGCGCCCACTTCTTAAGTCACGTCTATGATCCTCTCCTGGCTGATACACCATCTATTAAAAACTTCGGTCGAAGTTTTGCCACAAGTTTAAAAAATAACGGTTAGTTCATGAAAAGAAGAAGTGAAATTTAGCAAAACGCGACGAGGTTTATTTGCCCGTAAGAGAGCTCTATTGTTCCGCTATTGTATCCGCTATTGTATCCACTATTGTATTCTATTCATAAAAGCTACTGCAAGAATCGCGGCAAACCCTGATATTGCTGATGTCTACCGCCGGCGTTTCGCATTTATTAACAATCAAAATTATCCCATACTCTTACATTTATAGTCTTATTCTCACCTTTTATATAATATTCAGAAATTGCAATTCGGAAAACTACTAACTTTTCAAGTGAAAATATATATTCCATCGAAAATATATCAGACTTAATTGTATACATAGAAATCTATTATACCCAACCCATAAGTGCCCAATGCACCCAAATATCCCCGCAAATATCTCATACACGATTTTATTCATTCATTTTGGGCTTTAAACACTCAGAAGTCGTCCAAAATGGCAACATCATCAGCATGATCAAACCAGGAATAATAGACAAAGGGATAGGCATCCTAGTCTGCTGCCCTCTTTCGAAATATGTATCCTAGGTCTCACAATAGGCGGATTAGCGGCCATTTTGTCTTCGACATCACGTGTCCTTATATTTTAGTACACAAATATATAAGTTAACAGGTTTACTATTTTAAAATTATATTTTGAGTATACAATATATTCTGTGAGTAAATAGATCAAATGACGATGATTGTTTAGGTATTATATGCTTGATAGAATTAAACTGTTTGACCAGCTAGTATTCTCCTCCGCCGTCAGTGTGATTCCAGTCACTCCACGTACCGTGTTGCGAAGGTGGAGGAGTCTAAAGCTGTATTGACGAACACGCATGCGTTAAAAATATGTAGCCTAGGTCGAACAATAGCGTGACGTAGTTTCCGGCATTGTTCCTATGCACTTTCACCCTCCTGATCAAACCCTCTATGACTTGTTCACAAGTTGATGCTTTACAAATTACCCTCACTTGACCAAACACGCATAATACATGATCGAAACACCCAGCAGAGTTTAACATAAGATTATGAGGCTTGTCTTAACGATTCAAAAGATGCCACTTTCTTACCCACTGACACTAGCTAATTTGCATGGCAGAAATCTATAGTGCGGACACTCTTCAGTCGCAAACCAACAAAATTCGTGCTATTTTGGCGTTCTTGCAAAAGAAATCTCGTGAATCGAGTGCCCTCTCAACAATATCCCTAGATGTTTGCCAATAATGACACTCTAGAAACGCCAACATAAATCACCCAACAGCTTCATTTTAAGAATTATTTCAGTATCCAAATCAATAGGAACAGAAAGAGTATGGTCTACACATTCCAGGAAAATGTTTTATTTGTTTCTTCCGCCATTCTATATTTCCCTAAAATTATCACATTTTTCTCCAAAATCCTATGTAAATGATTCTCCACGCTACGCAGAAATTATGTGCGATAAATCATACAAATTTGCCACAATTTTACATCACTTTAGACAGTATTGCAATATCTTGATGATTTTTAGGCATTTTGAACGACAACTTGAGTATTTTCAGAAATCAAATATCGCGCCAAGGGGATGTCTCTCTTATTCACGCATTCCTTTACAACGCAAACTTGTATCGAATCCCGGTGGTTTGCGACCAATGAAATGTCCGCACCCCTGGATTTATTAATCCCTGGTATGAATTATGTATTAGATTTGTCAAGGCAATAACCACGATCCGTTTTGTAATAATATAAAAGTACTTGCAATAGAATCCCGCTGAGTTCAATGAACTGCGCCCTGAAACCGATGGAGAAGTGCCCCATAAAGAAGCTATCCCATTGACCTCTATTAACAGGTCAGTGAGCTCTCCATACACAAATGAACAAGTACAATAGGACAAGGCCAGCACCTATTACCTGCTTAGTAACATGTTATTTTGAAGTCTTGAAGATTAGCAATCGTCTGTGCATATGAACTGCGCATTTATGATGCAAAATATTAGTTCTATATAATATAAAATTACAAATACTGGTATTATGATATACAAAACGACTAATAAAATCATGTCATCATGGCGTCATGTCAAAGGTTCATTATATCCCGTATGTTTGTCTAAATTCATATATATATTTGAAAACAATTTCTACACCAATTTAATATGTACTCAGGTGGAACCTTGCTTTTTTAATTTTAATTTCTTTTTATGTAACAAATTCAGGTTTTTCCATTACGCGGGGCCGCCGGGCAATACAAATTTAATGCTAACATTGAATGAACGCAGAATCAAGAATGGGCGTTTCTAGTACATACAGCGTCTGACTCTACCTGAGGACCTAGCCTAAGTCCCATGGGCTCCAAGAGTGGCTCTCCATACAAACATGAACAAATATAATGACGGGTCGCCATTGCTCTCCATACACAAATGATCAAATACAATGGCGAGTCCGACTGCCATGCAAATGAGCCAAATGAGCAGACCCTCTCAAGGGCCCTCTCAAAGGTCTACCACACAGATCATACTGATCTTTATGTTATTACAGCGAGGCCCACATACAATGTTCAACACAAAGTGAACGATGTTATAACTTGGAGGGCTAACAAACCAACACCGCCAAATTCGACTGACGTGTGTACAACGTGGGATGCTATGAGGAAATTGAATACTCGTTGTCTGATCATGCATGTGTGTTTATGGTTCGGATAGCGGTTACTTAGCAACTCTCGTTCCGCCTTGGGTTTATTGAATACACTCTATATAAAGTCATCAATATGTCATTTCCAGTCCTTGGCTGAACTATTGGGTTCAGCTATTAATTTTTTTAATAATTCTGTTACCCCATAGCATTAAAAAACTAGTATTTTGATAATTAAAATAGCTGGATGCGGTATGCAGCTGACTGGGGTGGTTACGGGTCGTTAAAACCACTAGAACCACAAACCGCGAAATATGGATATCCAACTAGTTTGCCCGCAAATCTACAAAGAACCGCTAACCGCGAAATATGGATATCCAACTAGTTTGCCCCCGCAGGGTTACAAAGAACCGCTAACCGCGAAATATGGATATCCAACTAGTTTGCCCTCGGAGCTTCAAAAACCACTCACCCCGAAATATGGATATCCAACTAGTTTGCCCCGCAGGGCTACAAAGCACCATTAACCGCGAAATATGGATATCCAACTAGTTTGCCCCGCAGGGCTACAAAGCACCATTAACCGCGAAATATGGATATCCAACTAGTTCACCTCGCATGGCTACAAAGAACCACTTAGCGCGCAATATTTTTTACCTCAAAAAAAGAATTAATATCTACCAAAAAACGTTTCAAAACGTAAAAAGCGGCCAAAGTTTAAAAAATCTTTCCTGTGTGGCTTTTCACCCTTTTTTAAACTTGGTCCCATTTATGAAAGTTTTTAAAGACCCATACGAAGTCATCTATAGGCTACTTGTTGGTTTTCTTAGTTGTCAATGTTTATTTTGTAGAGCAAATGAATTAATGTTCGTGCGTAATTGAAGTTTTTTCCGTATAGACGTTACAATGTATTTTGTAGCAAATACTCACTTTGTTAAATTCTTCATCGTCATGTGCGATTCTGCGCCTTATGTACAGATGTAGGGCCTATATGTAGCAGGTTGACACACAGTCAATTTGCTAAGTATATATAATACTCTACTACTCTTTATGATCACGCAATATAATAAAACATAAACCTTGAAATGTTTTTGATAATACATACGGTAGCCTACGTCATA
Source organism: Amphiura filiformis (assembly GCF_039555335.1). Lineage (NCBI taxonomy): Eukaryota > Metazoa > Echinodermata > Ophiuroidea > Amphilepidida > Amphiuridae > Amphiura > Amphiura filiformis. Next base: position 60,613,314 of record NC_092638.1, read on the forward strand.
TTGCACCGCTTTCGAACAGTCTTAAACCTATAAGAGTACATTGTTGCATGTAAAAATTAGGACTCATTCTTCATGTTAATACTACTTTACTGAATGGGACCAAGTTTAAAAAAGGGTGAAAAGCCACACAGGAAAGATTTTTTAAACTTTGGCCGCTTTTTACGTTTTGAAACGTTTTTTTGGTAGATATATGATAACCGTCAATCGTGAGTTAATTTCTGGTTTTGTGTAAAAGAAATTTATTCAATCAATAATTAAACCCGTTTCAGATTTTCCCTGAAGAAAGTATCAATTTTGGTGAAATTTTGCTCTGTGTTGAAAATCACGACTCTATGATTACGCTCATTAAATGCACGCATTTTCTACACCCTTGCATTGTACACGTTTAAAGTGTTGACAATACATTATTGATTAAATGTATATTTACTACCATAAGTATGCTTGTACCCAATCGATATTCGCCAACATGTTTTATACGGAATTCAAGTAATTGTGGCCTCGACATATGTGAGTGAGGTGGATTTGTAGGCATCAGTCGAATTATCTGCACACAATTGGGCTAGTTTGGAATTGGTTCTATACCCAATTAAAACAAAACGGTGCTACATGTAGTATAATGAGTAATAATAAGAAATTATGGGTTATGGCCCACATGAAATATTAAACCAAGCAAATATTTTCAGGCAATTTGTACACAGAAGCAATGTAAGTGTCGCTGATAAAATACCGTAGAATTCCGTCTAGAAGCATATATGCCTCTAAACGAGGTTTTTTTTTAACGAAAGATATGAAAGGCCAATACCCTTCTCAAAAACATTGCAATAGATTGGTCTTACAATATACATGTTTGTACAGCCGCCTTTATCAGTAATATAGTTGTTCAAACTCCAAATAACGTTTTTGTTGAGAGTGTCTGCCTCTTGTCTCTTGTGTCAAAAAAACCTCGTTTAGAGGCATATATATGCTTGTAGGCGGAATTTTACGGTATTCAAAATTTGGCAACGATATTTAAGGTCATGTTGGAGGTTTAAAAGGGCGGTTATTTTACCAATTTTAACAGATTTTCAATTCACTAAAGTACTGAATTGTCAAATTTAAGTTAAAACTAGTTTGATTTATCAGAAAATCAGGGCGTGTACTCAATGAAGTAATTTTCCCCCCCAATTGGGTGATTTCTTTTCGCTAATTTCGCCTATAATTTTAGGATTTTGGGTGAATGTTCCTTTAATTTTAAATTGGGCTACATGAACATCGTCCACCGCCTCCATTGTAGGTGGTGCTCGCCGCGCCTTTGGTCTTAGTAATTATGGCAACATGTGCTGCAGTCAAATTACTGGCATTCTTTCGGCACCTGCAAAGTGGCTCAGCCAAAAAGGTCAGACATGCATATTTCATTTCACATTATTGCATTACAGTATTTATGGATTTTCAGTCATTCATGCTCGCACATCTCCAAAACTTAATCACGTCTCTGCTCTCTTAACTCATTAACATTTAATAGGAACACATAATAATGGAATAATATCATCATCATCATTAATGGAATAATATCATCATCATCATTATCATCAGTTGATGCCTGACTTTGCAATTTGTATGTATATTTTATTGTCCTTATTATAAAAGTAACAATAGAGCGTTGATTTAGCACACATGTTCACATTTTTTAGGTTGTGACTTCTGATTGAGAGAATTTATAGACATTAATTTCAGATATGATTATGTATAAGAACACGAATATAAACACACAAAGAACACGAACACAGACACGAATAAAAACACGATGAGGAATACGAAGAAAGACAAGAAGAAGATAAACAAGGCAGCAGCAGCAGAAGAAGATGAGTATGATGATGATATGATGATGATAATGATAATGATGATGATGATGATGATGATGATGATGATGATGATGATGATGATGATGAATGATGATGATGATAATGATGATGATGATATTGATGATGAAGAAGAAGAAGATGATGATGATGATGATGATGATGATGATAATGATGATGATGATGATGATGATGATGCTGAAGAATATGTTGAAGAATAAGAAGCAGAAAAAAGGCGAAGGAAACACAAAGTTACACTTTTCATCCGTTCTTACGTTCTAAACTGTCTTATCTGAGATGACTTTGACAATAATGGAGTGTCCTTGAGGCCGATGTGTTTTCTCCTTTCGATTCACAAGCTTATATATATTTCAGGTTGCAAAAGCATTGAGTTTATTCTAACATTTACTTTCTTCCGATCTAGTTAAACTTACAAATATTGAACAAATGTGTTCCATTTGCAATTCCCTTAGGTACGTCATTGTTAGGATTAAAAATATCTCGCTTCCTTTGTTAAACAAACTGTAATGTAAAGCTTTTATAAAAACTATGGAACTCGGTTGTGTGGGCGTATGTAGCTAAATGTAAAAGTTAAAAGTGTTTTCTGCAAACATTTCAGATTTGATGAATTATACCCTTAAAATATATCACCGAATCCTTTCAGGGCATTTTAATATTGCAAAGCTCAAAGCAGACGCTGCTGCGAGTTTTTTAAATAAATGAAAAATAAGATATTTTGAATGTCAAGAAGCATTTTGCGTTGAATAGTCTTTTGAGGCGTCTTTTTGAATTGGGAAATAAGTCGAAATGATCTATTATGAACTATGGTATCGTGAACATGTCAAAAATTAAAAAACGTAAGTGAACATGCAATACTTACGGGGTAATGTTCATGGAGCTCATTAAGATTTTAAATTGATAGAGTATGATTGTATGCTTACTTTTAGTGTAACTAAAAGCAAGGTCAGTTTAAGATAGGTTGTGTACACTTACGTTTGGAATTAAGCATACAATTTAATTTCGTTCTTCAACTCAAAGGCACTATTTTTTGAATATGTCATTGGCTAAGTCGGATAATTAAAAAAACTATAACAATCAGATTTGTCAAAAGAGGGTTTGTTAAGATACCCTGCAAATATGATATAATTTTATACGGATAAAATGTCACATTTGGGTTAATATGGGGGGATTTTTTACGTACGAACACGTAGATATGTACTTGAATGGGTTTCATATTTACCAATACTGCTGTTTTCTTTGTTATACATATGTATCAGCGCGTCCTTTTGTTTAAAAAAAATTAATATGAAAAAATACGATGCGCCCCCAGCGGTTGCTAGGGAGTGGCCGAATTACGCAGTCAATCATGGGAAAAGTCAATATCCGAAGCCCGCGTAGTACGAATTCAACATATGTCATTGTATGTTTAAATTTCAATATAATGTTAGTTCTCGCGAATACACACTAAATCAGTAATTTTTGCAATTTATGTAGATCCATTTAATATCTATTGATAAAACTCACTGAATCCTTTGTGAAACTCTTAACGTTATTAACTCAGCGTTATTATTTTTACTCTCGCGCAAAAATCTAATGGTGGCTAGAACGACGATGATGACTCTGGAGGTCAAATCTTGGACCGGCAAGAGCAACCGCTGGCGGCGCACTTTTAAGAAATTACACATTTTTGATCTTTAATGCTTTCGCTGGGAACACTGATAGTGCATCGAATCATACAGCAGACATTTTCCAATATGTATAAGTCCTTTTGTTCCATATTGCGCAATTGAAGCAAACATTTAACTAAAACATCTATCTTATTAAGAAAATCATAAGTCACAACCCTGAAATAACATTTCATTACCACCACTTTATTATTATAGCTGTGACGCTTCCAACCTACAATTGAATCGATTTGCAGCTCACCATAACCATTCCTCTATTACCTGTACAATAGCGCATGGTAAGCTCAAATCCACGTTACTTAAACCCATTGCAGCTGGTTCCTATCATGGTAACACCTGCCTTGGGCATCAACGGGAAACAGTGTCTGGTCACTGGATGGTGGCATCCGGGCTATGAAAGAAAACAGTATCAACAAGGAAAGAATAAGCATTTTCATGGGTGGTAATTGGGTCACACTTTAGTGGGGAGGATTACCATTAGAAAGGGTATTACAATCAATGAGGTTAGAGATAGAAAGGAGAGGAGATAGATTACGTAATGCTTTGTTCCTTTGATGCCGATTTGATTTTCCGGTAGGCTATTCATAAAAGTGGAACCATTGTTTCGAACAAAGGGGTTCCGCCATATGTGAACGAAAACGGTATCAACAATGAAAGAATAAGCATTTTCATTGATGGTAATTAGGTCATACTTTAGTGGGGAGGAGTACACCAAATATTAGAAAGAGTATTAAAACATTGAAAGTGTATAAATGAAAAGAGATGTTATGTCTGTAATAGGTTAGCAATCTCGCTTATCCAAAAATATTCACTTATTGGTAGTAAAGTAGGTAATGGGGATACGCATCCTGCACAAGAACAAATAAACACAATGGGGAACGATTGCTCGCTACAAGAGGAAACTGAAAATATTTAATAAGAAAGAATGAACAGTTTAACAGCCCAAAGTGTTACAATTAAACATGACAACGAATAAACACAAATCCCGACCGGCACACAACCCAAGTTGAAAAAAAGCAAGGGAATGTGCCGGCATGGGAATTGAACCCACGACCTTCCGATCTCTAGACGGACGCCTTATCCATTAGGCTCCCACTGATAAACGGTGGTTAAAACTGTGTCTAATGTTATAGCAGTCATGGTATACAATTCACACAAACAAATATTACGCAAGTACACAAGTATTATTGGTAGTACTTCACGATTACTTTCGATGATTTCTGAAAGAAAAATGATAAACACAAGCTCAATTTCTATGTTCATTGATGCAAGAACAATAGAACAGTAGTTTGACTCCTTGAAACGAGAGAGAAACAATATCATTTTCCCATTTTGTGTTGTTGTGTTATTCCGCGAATATCTAATATACGGTGCAAATTTAATTGACGTATGGTCAAATTGACGTGCCAAGTGAAGTGTTTTCAATCATTCATCATATTCAAAGTAAGAAAACAGTACCATGTAATTCAACTCTTTTGATGAGTAAGTAGGATAAAATAAAAGTGTACTTTGTTTCAGGAAGGTATAATCATAATTAGTAGAGTAACAGCAGTATGGTGGCGGAAGAATTCAAATTTAGGGGACCAGTCGAGCATAATTTTTTGTCGGTTTTTTTGGGATTAAGTGCGAGCTAAGCTCGCGAAGATATGTTCAATTTTAGTCCATTTTAGCCCAGTGGGCGATAAGCTCGCAAACTTTTACCCTATTTTACCCAAGTTTATCCCGTTTTGGCCCAAAACGGGTATTTTCGGGCTAAAAAGGAAGATGCACAGAGCATTTATTGCTTTATTTTTTATTCTATTAGGTTTGTAGGGGGATGTCCCCCGTGGAAAATGTAGAGCAGACGTGCCCCGTCCCCCCCCCCCCCTCCGCTTCCGCCGTTTTTAATTAACATGATGTACTACATATCCATCATAGTAATCGACTGAATGCTAGTCTATGTTCATGTCTGGGTTCGAATTTAACACTTGTCCGTTGGCTAAAGGAGATTGATAAACTCTTCGGGCATGTTTAACCACATATATTACTTATCCTGATCTAAATGTATATTTAAAAGGAAACATAAAACCACGCTAACTATTAATAGGGCAACGGACAAGTTGACCAGAAGTTACGCATGAAACACTATGAAACACTATAACCTTCTGAATTCATCTTATGTATAGTCCACTTTTTGGCATATCCCAAAAGCCTTAGAATAGCTCATTTAATCCTAAATATGAGCA